>NC_072834.1:1616071-1928928 GCF_027744805.1 Dunckerocampus dactyliophorus | reverse complement strand
AGCCATATTATGTGTGAGAGAGGTTTCCATTCGCTGGTAGAGCTCCATAATCCAAACTAATGAGCTGTGACTTCAGCACAACCAAATCACATTGAAAGGGTCTTGCCGGAGCATTCCCAATATAGAGCAAACATCACCCAGGCTGTTCAGCTGTGGCTGAATATGATTGTGGCCACCGTGTCAGCTTTAAAGTGTATGACTTGGGTGTATCTGGACAGAAGGCTCTTTCTGTGGAACTATACAGAAAATGTCAGATCCACAGACTTAGCTTCTTTTCATTCAGATCCAGAAACACTCTGGACTGTTAAAGACGTCAATCGCTGATACTGTTGACTACTACAACAATGGGTTTATACAAACCTCATCACATACCACAATGAAATTGAGGATGGTCTCTTTTTCCCCAGCCAGACCCTGGTTTATAGATGAGCAGCATGGGATAAAAGCAGCAGGACATGTTCTGGAGCAGTGTCTTGTAGGTACTGGCCTGACAATCCACAAACGAGACCACCAAAAGGCACTTCTGCAAGAACAGACCAATTTTATTTTAATAAAATGAATAGACTGGGAAACTCAAAGCAACTATTTTCTACCATAAATAACCTAAACCTGCCATAACTATACAGAGGAGCAATGCAATACACTTATTGCCTTTTTTACAAATAGGGTGACCACAAGCCCCTCGTCACTCACCATTCCCAGTGCCGCATCTAGGATCACTGCCATTCCTGAGCCAAAGAACACTCTCTGTACCTTCAACAGCACCACACAAAGAGATGTGGAAGGCATTATTATACACAGTATGCAACTCTCTATCTACATCTTTACTCAAAGAAAACAGAGTAATCCTGCGTTTATCGCGGTTGATTGGTCCCAGACCCACAGAAAAGCTGTTTACAACCTTCTATGCGTGTTTTTTAACATTAGAGCCCTCTTGACATGAACTAACACCCCTATAGTAACCTTTACATAGTAGACATAAGAGAACAGGACTGATGCCAACTGTTCAGTACGAAAAGTAGCTATTGGCTGTCCTAGAAGTCGGTAGATGACGCCATTGTCTCATTTGCATATCATTTGCATATGATGTTGTAAAATGCTGTAGGACAAAAGCATAACCTCGTAGGAGAGACAAAAAAGTGAGTAAAAAACACCGTAATTAAAATGGCTATTGAGAACTTTTTGAAATTAGCACAATTGAACAGCGAATGACAGATTATGCTGAGTTTATTCTCTGGCTCACATTAACATGTGGTTTTTGAGAAGCACACACTTCGGGTGAATATATGTACTAGCAACTGCTTTATTTATATCTTTATTACTTGCATTTACCTCAACAATTGTAAAATAATCCACTTGATTTTACAAATAAAGAGTAGCAACAGACTAAAAATAAAATACAAACACAGCCTCCTCTTTTACCCAGGCAGTGTGCTGCGGAAGCTTACTGTACACTGCCAACTTGTGACTGCCTTTGGGTGGCGCGCAACTGTCAACAGCACCCGCTGTTGCTCAGTGAGAACACAATATGCAGAACAATACGTGCTTTCACTTTTGAGTCCCCAAACACCAGAAAACTCCCCAACGACGCCAGAAAAAGTCGCTAGATTTGTCACTAGTCGCTTTTGAGAAAATATGTCTGCAAATCTAGCGCCAAGCTGGCAACAGTGCTGCCCAGCTTCAGGATCACCAGCACAAACAAAAGATCAGAAACATTTTAACCTGTTTTCTGAACTGGCCATAGCACGGAGACGGCCCTGGTGAGGGTGACAAATGATCTGCTTATGGCTGCTGACCAGAGTTCTCCTCTATTCTCGTACTCCTCCATCTCACAGCTGCTTTTCATATGGTGGATCACAATATTTTACTTTTACGGCTCCAGCACCAAATCAGTCTGTCAGGAACCATCCTCAAATGGTTTGTATCTTAAGGGTAGAACTGAATATGTGGACCTGGGGAAGCTAAATGTCAGCCCCACTTTTTCACCTCTGGTGTCCCTCACTTTCCAACATCAACAGTACATTTATGTGGACAGGCTTGTCTAGATACTTGGCCAAAAAGCCCAAACTATTCACACTCCTTTTTTTGTAAATCTCATTTCTGTTTTTAAATCATCCTAGTTTGTATCTCACTTGCTTTGTTTTTTATTTTACTTTTTTCCACTTAAGTTAAAGCAGCTTACTTAACATCTATCATGTGTCTATTTACTCATGCTATATGCTACAGTATATGTGCTATACCACTGATTTTGTTCCTGATCCGAAACTAAGTAAAATTCAGTCTGGTATCAACGATACCGATCAGACACAGATACTTTGAGCAAATTCAACGTGTCGGGTAAATTTTAAAAAGTTGTGTATTTCATATCAAAGCATAACGAATACAAGACATATACATTATTTTTCAATTAAAGAAATTATGAATTTAAATAACCTAATTAATTAAAGTAATTATGTAGTTATTTCAAACCCTGAAGTGTATTATAGCCAAGCTAATATACAGCAACAGGAAAAAAACATGACAAAATCATATAAAACATGTGAAAATGGTATTTTAAATGATAAAAAAAACAATAAGTAAAATAAAAGCATTAAAATAAATGATTCCTTATTGACAACTACTACAAGAATGAAAGCTTTATTCACAATCCATACATGGCTCTGTTAAGATGTACCGTTGTTTCAACAGGCACGTTTCATCATTGCCTCAAATGACTGAAGTATCAAAATGATGTATTTTGAGTTGAGCCCCTATTTTAGAGCATGAAGAGCTAGTATCGATATTTCGGTACAGCGCTGTACATTACTACTATTTTCAGCCGTCCCTCGCCACAATTTTACGGCTTCACTATCACTGTTTTTCAAAAATATGTCATGTACTTTTGTGTTTGAATGTCAAAAAGTATGCACAGTGAAGCAAATTTTTGCTTAAATTAAACCTGGTCAAGGATAAAAATGGCTAAATGAACTACAATCAAAATAAAATAAGGCATTCCAAGACATCACTAGGTGTCAGTAATGTTACTGTAATGTTTGCTGAAACACACAAGCACCAGATTTGATCACCAGAACAACAGGCTTTTGTTGCAGGTTTGAATCATTTCACAACAGGCACAACAATAAAAATAATAATAAAAATGCTGGCTACTGTTACGCCAAGCTAAAACTCAATTCTGAACCCCCAATGTCATTTCCTGTCTGCCTTTGTCTGTGTCTCGGTCTACAGGGCTCAAATAATGTTTAAAAAAATATTTACAGTAGAATGATGTAAAAATGTTTTTTATGCTCGACTATGAAAATAATAATAATAATAAGGAATAATAAGGAATCCTACTTTGTGGGAATTCACTTATCACGGTCGGGTGTAGGGCCAATTAACTACGATAAACGAGGGATTACTGTACATGAAATCAATGTAAAAACGTACCACTCCCCTGGCGTCATACATAATCAGCCTGAGTTGAATAAATTCCCCTTAGACATACCAACATTTGCATTTCAAAGTAATGGATAACCAATCCTCCTGCTATCAATCTCCTTTTATTTTGATGTTTATTTTGTTCATTACATCAAATAAAACCCAAATAAATGAAAACAAATGTTTTCCTGTGCCTGGCAAGATGTGATGTTTAAGTTTCCATTTTCAATCAGATGGTTACACAAAGCCGCCATGAGTCACAGCAACTAAAGGATTGTTTGTGATGCTTCAATCTGTGAATACTTACTGAAAAATTAAGTGTAATATCGCTTGGATCTCATTCAGCTGGGGCCTAATGGTTGAAAATCATGTTACATGCAAGCAAAACTAACGTGACAGCAAGAGCCTGAAGCGCAGTCTCTATTAAGCCCTGACAACATCTATCGTTTAGCATATGTCCTCTGACTTGATCTCAATAATGTATACGGAGCTTAGAATACATTTACATAAAACCTGTGTAAGGCTGGGTAACATCACTGGTAGGCACTCACAGGATCTTGCTTCACCTCGCTGCTTATGAATATTAATCACTCCATGATCTTAAGAGCTGCTCTGTAGAATAAAGATGTGTTGTTCTGGCTGGCTGTGGATCTTGATCCAAAAAAAAAAGAACATGCTCCAGCGCATGATGTGTTCTCAAGGGCTCAGCAGCTCAACTGGACTGAGTTCCTTTTACACCCGAGATGAAAGCCACTTCTTACTAATGTAAAGCTAATAGAACTAGATGTTTCAGCCTTTTGGCAAGTACAAGTAGGTAACCATGAGGGGTGTAACACTACACTAAACACTAAAATAAACTAAAATGTAACTTTGGTTCACTTCAGTTTCTTGAAGTGCTCGGTTCAGTACAAAAAAGGCATAAAAAATGACTTAAAATGCTTTTTTTTATGCAAAAAGAACTTTTTAAAATAATAAGAGACCCATTAGGGTGATATTTCAAATAAATTAGACTGATTTTTTAAAAATAGAAAAATAATAATAAAATAAACTTTTGTATAAAAAAAATGTAAAAATTGTGCTGAAATGTAATTACAGTTACAGTTACGGTTTTTGTAAAGTGCTGGTATAACTTTCTTGCTAAAGTGAGGATGTGATGGTATTTCGTAGTATTTCGTAGCACAGACGCATTTCGTAGCAAGGTTCAAGAAATTTAATCATATACAGTCATGGAAAAATTATGAGACCACCCTTGTTTCCTCAGTTTATTGATCCATTTTAATGCCTGGTACAACTAAAGGTACATTTGTTTGGACAAATATAATGATAATAACAAATATAACTCATAAGAGTTGAATTTAAGAGCTAATGTCAAGCAACTTCCATGGTTTTCTTGATAATAACCAAAATCACTCGCTCTCAACAACTGAATACGGACGTAGTCTCGTGGCTTTAAAAAGTCCAATACCATGTGTTACTGCTTTGGCCGGGTCAGAGTTGCTTGTTAGAGGTTGTTTATATGATGAAGTTATCGGTGTTTGCACTAAGCTGGTTTTCTTTCTTGTAGATGAAACAATCACTGGAACAATGTATATCCGTGGAACAATGTCGACACACAACTTTGGATTTTCCATCCAGAATTTTAACAGGGGAGCTAAAGTGTTCTCAAACAGGAGACCGTAGTGAGATGGGAGGGTCTTCCAGCTCAGGCTTCTCGCTTGCATTTGCCTTGATGCCATTTGTCACGCTTGCGAGCTACTGGCGTTCCACCCCCTCAGTCAGTAATGTCCGACACTCAGGGGTGTACAGTACATGCGGGAACACGGCCAGGATTTTAGTTCATTCTGCTCAATCCATAGACAGTTGCTGATTTTTTCTGCAGCACTTGACACACTCTTGTTAGTCTATTTAATGACCCCACACTCCCATTCTCCTTAACAGACTAGTTGTCAACTCGTAGACAGACTAGACAAATCTACCGAATCCCGCCTCTACTGGGAAGATGATGGACCTCCAGCCATTGTGGGATACTTCAGTTGCTAGTCGGAATAGTTTTTTTTCTCGTGTGCCTCTTCAGCACCATCATCCCATGGTACTGTCCACGATATAAGCCAGTTCTGCTGCTGGAGACCACAGGATCATATCTGCACCGAGTCTTGTAACCACTATTTATTTATGAATACATTACATGGAGTTGAATGGCAGGATCTTGGAGCCATAACCATTTCAACAGTCTACGAGGGGTGCATCCTGTAAACTGGATATGACTGGTGACTTCATTGAACAGCATGAGTCAACTGAAAGGAAAGTGCCCACAGTTACGTTATTGTGTTTAATAAAAGAACACCAACTCTCTAACCACACTTGCGGTTGTACAGTACGGTTTGACAGACATTTAATAAAACATTATACAATATTCTCAGGGCATTGAATAGAACGCAACTGGACTGTTCACGTAGTCTTAAAATACGTTTCGCCTCTCACCTGAGCAGGCTTCATCAGTTCAAGATCAATGACTAGGTGGGGCAAATACTAGTCTAACTAGATAAGACAGCTGTAGTGTGAGGAGTTGGTGCAGGATCCGAAGTACCTCCTCTGCAGGGACTGCATTTGAAACATGGGTACTATCAGATCCATTTTAAAATGCTACTTTCCATTTTAGCACTTTATTTCAGTCCCTGCCTTCATTACCTGTGGCAATCGATTACATGCAGGCCTAATTACAGATGCTGTATTTACACATTTAGCTGGGTGTCCACTGAGGCAGAACAAGCTGAGAGAATGTGAAGCAGGCAAAGTAAACATCTTTATCATACTGCACTTTAATCTGAGGACTCAGGAGTGCCAAGTGTTTTCATAAGGCAAGTTAATCCATCACACTTCGGAGTCCCTCATGGGACTACGCAAGCACAGCAGAGAGAAGAGAATTGCTAAGTCGTGTCTCACCTCAGCAAAAGCCTCATACCAGTGCATTTCAAAACTGAATACATCATTGTCCTACAACAAATACAAGAGCTCCTCCAAAGTGGCCTGTGAACGATGTTACTGCTATTCTGTCTGAAATCCATTGTATCCTTGTTTTGGTGAAAGAGGAACCTTTAATCTTTGTCATGAAAGAGATTCATGTTTTCATGTGACAACCATACTGCATGGATGGCTCAACAAAATTTTACTACAGGTTGTCATTTGTTACCTTGAGTCCCAGTCATGTAATTGGATATTTTAAAACAAACAATGCTGTGTGATTATTACATGACATTTGTTTTGGTTTATAGTGGGCAGCTCATCTCGCAGTCAACAATCTCTTCTCCCCGTGTTTCTCCGGGCACTCCGGCTTCCTTCCACAACCCAAAAACATGCATGTTATGTTAATTGGAGACTATCTTCTGGTGTGGCCATCACTGTGTTTCCATATCTCTGCCCAGGATTTACTGGCAACGAGTCCAGAGTGTACCCACATCTCGCCTAAAGTCAAATGGAATAGGTCCCAAATCACCCGCGACCCGAACCAGGACAAGCGCTGCAGAAAATTCATGGATGGCCTCCTTCAGAAAATCAGAAGTCAAACAGCCCAGTGGTCGGAGAATGGACGATTTGAATTTATCAGAAAAAAATGTAAATGTAATCTGTTATGCCCAAAGTACCCTGGTACCGGGGGCAACGGGGCTCTGGCTATATTGCTATATTAATAGTAAAACAATAGTCATAGTCAATATACTGTTGCTATAAATCTACGTAATCCGACAACTGTCAGCTAAAATCACAGCAAAACCAATTTTAGTGAAACAGAAGACTAAAGAATTTGCTTTATTTATTGAGAAACATGGCCCAGGGCTAAAGAGGTTTTAAACCTGTACTTAATTTGTTTGCGCAGTCATGCATTTCAGTTCAGCAAACTTAAAAAAATGCACTATGCTGTTTACACTTGACAATTAAGAATGTCAACAAGTTTTGATAGTGATAAAAACAGTTATGTTCCCAATAGAAGGTCAGCGTTTGTTACTGTGTTATTCCAACTCGTAACAATATACATTGGTGCCTTGGTTAGTGTCATTAATCCGTTCCAGAAAGGTTAGACTCAAACCAAAACAGACTCTAACCACAGCAAGCTTTGCCATAGAGAATAATGTAAATCCAATTAACCCATTCCAGACACCCAAACATTTTAACACAAAACACATTTTAAAGACAATAATTATACTTCTACGTGCAGGAAATGATGCCAAAGTAATTACAAATGAATGAACATTTAACATCACTTTTACTTACTCATCATCCAAATGTGTTTCTGTCAACTATTTCAACCTTTTCATCAGTTATTATACATTTATTATGACTTATATAATTTCTTTACAGTGATTATAAAATGACTCCCATTGTACCACACTGTTATACTGCCTTCCATCATTTTCCTATGTATTTCAAATTGGCAGGACTACATTTGGAATACAGGAAGTGAACCAATGTATTGTAATTGATAAGAAACAATGGGGGTAGGATTAAATAAGATTAGCTTCTTCCTAGTTCGTTTTGGACATGTACAACTGTGAATTGTACTATGTGATATATTCCAATGTAACCTGTATGCATGCTCAAAATAAATGAAACCAATACTATTACCCTTTAGTGGACCCGCTTAGCAAACAAAAACCGGACAGGCGAGGGATGGAGGAGTTTGTGAAGGCGGGGCTGAAAATGCCAGATGAGAAATGACAAATTATTGCACCAGTATCTTAAAATTAGCATTATCTGCCTTTGTGGGGTGTGATCTCTCGCTGGTCTCAGGGGTTGGCAGTCCTCCGGCCCGCCGGCGCCCTGTCCTTGGCTGGGATTACCTCTCTTCGGCCCCTTGCTGGTCTTCCCGGGGGGGGCTCTCTGGGCTGGCTCTTGGGGCACTGATCTTTGTGCTGCCTGCCCCTGTGGGCCTGGTGGCCTTCTGGCGGCCGGGGCCCAGCCTGGCTATTTGGGGCGGGGCTCTCTGGGAGGTGGAAGGCGGCCCCTTTCCTTTCATGCATTCTCAGTGACAATTACACGCCCACACATTCTTGCACCTTTATATATATGAAGTCTTCCTCACATACAGAGATACCTGTACATATGCACACTCACAGTACATACGTACTTCCCCACATTACTCACTGAGTTATCCAGGGTGTTATTATGTTGTTGGTTTTATTACAGTGACGGTGATATCAGCAGTATGACTATATATATATATATATTTTTTTTTTACAATGATGTGCATTACAGTAATTTTCATTCTGTTCACTATCATGGACAATCATTTCATTAATACAATTATGTGTGACTGTTTCAATGCAGTATTATCATTGTGATCACTATCATAGTTCATCATTTCATGACTGCTATTATGTGTGACTGTTTCAATGCAGTATTATCATTGTGATCACTATCATAGTTCATCATTTCATGACTGCTATTATGTGTGATTGTCATTGACAGCTTTGTCATTGTGGTTGTTGATATTGTTTTGTCCTTATGTCCTTGTTCGTCTTTGTGGTTGTCACGGACATTTATTTGCTGATGTTGTCCTGCATGTTTCTGTTGTTCTATCACAATTGTTGTTGTTGCTGCTGTTGTCCTTGTCTCTTGTCTCTCTTTTTTTTTTGTTGTTGTTGTCCCCCTCTCGTCCCCCCACCCTTTCCTTTTCTCTTCTTCTCTGTCCCCTCCTGCTCCGGTCCGGTCGCTCCAAATTTGCTTTATAACAAGCATCAAAGTCAAATAAATTTTGTATGACAGGGGAAGTGTATATCACACTTCTCCCTGGCAGAGTAAATCTGTTGAGCACTTGATGGCATTTAGATCTACAATTCTATCTGCTTTAAAAGCTGGACAGGACAGGGGAAGAAAAAAAAAAAATTAGCATTATCACATTTTAGGGAAAATTACATTTGACACGAGACAATGCCCAACATCAGGCGCAGTACAGGCAATGGCCGTGTTTTGAAGGGGTCAAATTATCGTACATTATGGGATTTGTGGAATTATTGATCATACAGAGTACAAAAAAATTTGAGTACAAATACAATAATTAGCGTAGTCAGAACAATAGACTTATTTTGTAGGTTCTGACAGAATTTTGCAATTAAGCTGTCAGCCAAGAGGGGGCAGCGATTAGGTAGGTCAGCAGCTGCTTTAGCTTGTGTTGTTTTAATTTATTAGTCAGCGGCATTTGGATTTAACGGTGAGGCAGAGTAACATTGTGAGGTTTACACAGTGATTACCTCCGTCCAGAAGAAGAACATCCCATTGCGTTCCTCTGTCCTCCAACAGGCTTCCCTTTGGACTTGTTGCAGTGACAGCCTGTGGGCCCAGTCAACATTTTATTGGCAAACAATCTGAGCTATTTCCTCGCAGGTAATTTGATATGACACTCGTTGAACACAATTCATCATGTTGACTGCCTCAATGGGCCCATCTGTGCGAGATCCCAGTTCAAATTGACAGACGGGGGAAATTGAGAAGAACTGAGCCAAGCTACGATTATGTAAAGGGTAATTGGGTGGGTCGCTCTTAGAGCAAGAAGGGAAATTGCAGGGCCATGACTGTATCAACCCACCATCCTGACGGTCAGCACAAAAGTGGATTTTTGCAGAGTGCAGCATTCAGTTTGCAGAGCTGCTCCTGTTCATTGACTGGAACTGAATCTGTATTCCCTTTATGTATTTCCTCTTTGAAACACTGATGCAGTTGCCTCAACAAGGTTCACTGCAGACCTTGAGCAAAAGAAACATCACAAATAATTGTTCCTGAGGTGGCTACGTGAGTGAGTTCACTTTATAGACTGCACATATTTTAATGTCTTTGTCAATTTTACCAGATTAGGTAAAAGCTCATCGTCAGTGACATTTTAAGAATATTTCAGGATCTTTCAGTATCCCAGGAAGTATCATTAGTAAGCCCTGCGACTAACTGACAACCAGTCCAGGGTTGTACCCCACCTCTCGTCTAAAGTCTATAACTGTGCTATAACTGTCCCTGTGCTTTGATGAAGGCTGGATGGCTGAAATGCATTGGGGCAGCGAGATCAACACGGACACCATGTTTGTGTTTTTTGCCATGAGTTATTTCTTGAATTCAAAGTGTTTCACACCTCAAGTCTCTACTTTTCTTTTGATAACGGCTGCAAAATAGGATAAGCGGCATAGAAAATGGATGGAGGGAACGGCTGCAAAATAACCCATAATGGAGCCAAAGAAAGTTGCAAGTGCCAGCATTCTGACAAAGAAGGTGAGAAACACTATTCAGGAAATCACTCATGGCAAAACCCGAAGGTGGTGTCCGTGATGATCTCACTGCCACGTTGCGTCTTTGACAACACGTCATCACATCACAATGAAGGTAAAGGTATGTTTTATGCAAGTAACACTATAATTGTAAAACTATAAATGATGTGTTTTATGTTAACATTTTTGAGACTTGTGGCGGAACTGTGTTAGTTAGCAAAGAACTGCAGAATCAACCGTTAATGACATCATAGAGGGCGACTGAGCCGACTCCTGGTTGCCGTTTTGTGCTAAAAATACAGTCGCACTCACGCATATTGTAGGTAAACGGGAAAATGTACACAAACCGAGACAAAATTCTGGCAGAAGTTTTCACCATTAACTGAAAAACACGTTAACTGGGTAAGCTAACCACAGGTTCCACTGTACTAAAAACGGTCACTGGAAGTTTGTACACTTTGAAATGCCATTTTCCATAATTTCCAGTTCAATTTTATGTTACCAAGGACATTAATGTACTGTAATAATGTAATGTAATTCCCCTCTTACCTTGCTGCCCTTTCGTCTCAGGGAGATGAGCAATTAATCTGCACAATTTTATGAGCAATTTCATGTATTAATATGGCTTCTACTATCACGATATTGCCCTTTTACGACGCCCTTTAAAATTACATTTTCCCCTTACTTTCGGGGTTGGCAAATTTAATAAAATAAGGAGTTTATTCGAGGTCATTGGCAGGGTTAACCATCATAATGAGTTGTTCTGTGGCTGCTTTCAAACACTGATACCACACAGATATTTAAATATCCCATGTTACTTAAAATAGACCTGTACGTGTAAATTGGTTGGAATGGTAAATTATTCAGCTTCTTCATTCATTAAAAAACAGGTAGGGGCTTATTTATCCACACCGGTGTTCCTTTAGCGGGCTCAGTATTTTTCACGCTGAGGTGTCCTGTTGGCTTTGTCCTGACAGATTGGGAGGAGAGTAGTTCCTGAAAGGCCACAGCTCCAATTACACACAGCCTTTGCTCCTTAAATGTCAAGATACTTTGCATTAGCCATAGTGCAATGGCACTGAAAAGGCATTAGCCCAAGTCAGGCCGCTATCTATCAGACTGCTTCACGATTCTTTACAGTTGATGAGGGTCAGGTACCTCTGAAAACATTGACACAATGAAACGCAAATGGAATAATGAGGTAGTTAGTTATCGTAACTACCTCAAATCACTAACTTAGTATGCCCCCTCTGGCCTTTCAGCTATTCCCAACAGGGATTTCATAGGTCTGACTATTGAGCTGCTTTGACCGTCATTAAAAGCGAAACGCTGAGTCCCACCTCTCTTAGTGTCATTTGATTAGAAATTTGCTGTAATGTAGTGTAGGTTTGGTGTTTTGTGAAAACATTGAACCCAGATCTTAAAAAGAATACATTTCCAGCTTCATCACGCCCGGGATGCAGTGAGTAATATTTTACTGCGGCAGACTGCATTTTTCTACGCTGTGAACGTGTATTAGTAAGACAAGCATGCATGGATATTGCTGAATGCAAAGGCTGTCACAATGTGATGGTCTAAGGATGTTCATTTCCATTTCCCATTTGTTTTTCCCGTTAAGGACGCACCCAAACTCAGCTGCTATATGAGATTCTTCCAGTCGAGCTATTATCTGGCATAGGCCCTCTCCTCTCTTATAAAAGCAATAACAATATAGAGCATGTTGCACTTGCATTGAGATGTGTAATCAGTAGCAAGGTCAACACTCCAACTGCTAGAGCCAGCACTTTAAAGACTTAAGATAGCTGTATCACAGGAATTGTGTTTTGTCTGCAGTTAAACATATCATCAAACACTCCAACACAAGGTCAGCAAATGCCTTAGATGCTTCGAATCCCTGCAGAAACCCTTCTCTGAATAATATACTGTACTTCCTCATATTGAGCTTAGTGACTTTTACAGTACAGAGCTCCAGACTGTGACTAAGTGGTCGCATTTTGCAAAAAAAAAAAATATGAGAGATCGCAAGTAAATTTTTCATCTGATCGCGCATGTGCGACCAGATAAAAGTGCACCCGTTGACAAGGGACGCACTTTTTCCCTTATTACCGTGAGAATGGAAAATAGTCTGTAAAATGTGGAGTCAATTGACGACAACTTGTCACAGTCTAAGCCTATCAATGCCAGCGTGTGTGATCGCTCACGTTTCGCATTGGCTCCACTTTTCTACCATCTTTGTTTACACATTTTGCCTGGCTCTCATTTCCTTCTGTCGCTCTGGCGGCAGCTAGCAAGCTAGAGCTATCCGCCTAGCCTCTGGTCCATCTCAGCTTGTTTTTGTCCCACAGGGAAGCTACTCCAAGTGGCTGTTAGGTTCATGGGGTACGTAGGAACCGGAGGTCAGCTCCGTCGCCCGTCCAGGATGCCACAAGCGGCTGATCCTGTAGCTCTTTGAGAACCAACACAGTCACGCCAAAAGTCCCTACTTTTCTTTTGATCACGGCTGCAAAATAACCCAAAATGGAGCCAAAGAAAGTTGCAAACTCCAGCTTTCTGATAAAGAAGGTGATATGACCTCAATCCTGGGGATCAGTCAACACAAGTTCATCCACACAGGACACATACAGTGCAGGGTGTAAGTACAGTATACATTTGATTCCCCATTGAGAAGAAACATCTCTACAGACTAAGAGAAAAGAGGTGTTCTGGTCCACAGTAACTCAGAAAATTATTTTTCTTGGGGCAACCCTCTCAACTTCTTCAAACCCTCTCCCCACTGTCACAATCCCAGTGGAACCAACAAATCCAGACAGAGAATAAAGCTAACTGGCTGTGCTATCGGCTGCCAGTCACTGGGGATCAGGAAGGCTGCTTAGCCCAACTGGAGCTCTCTGCTTCTTTAGCTCTCAGCAGATGGATCACTGCCAAGAGTCCTTGGGGGGTTCTTGCCAAAGATGAGAACTACATTTTGGCAGCTCCAGGCTAATAAAGCTACGTCAACAACCTTGAATAGAGGATCAATACTACTAATTGTGATTACCTTAATGACAGAGTCAGATCTCAGTCTCAGTAAAATTTTCAGTGACCATTTTTTCCGATGTCTGTTTTTATCTCGTTCCTCTTGGACCCCAAGCGGAAAGTCATTACTTAAAAACAGACAGATGGCGGGACTTGTTGACTTAACATTTTAGTTGAATGAACTTTGACTCCACTCAGCCGGTGAGAGGAGGCAGTGTAACTGAAGTGCAACCAAGGCTGACACCCACTGGTTTGAGGCTTCTATTAACATTTAAAAAGAAGCAAGAGAGGATGACAATGAACATTTTGCAGACACTGCATCATATACCCTGCCCCCTACATTTACATACAAAGCATTCACATGCAATCTTTCTTCATCACTCTGTGTGTGTGTGTGTGTGTGTGTGTGTGTGTGTGTGTGTGTGTGTGTGTGTGTGTGTGTGTAAGCCACGAGATATAACATTAAAAAAACAGTAAATCATCTTGACAAGAGCACTTTTATGCAAAACAGTAAGAATGCTTTAAAGAACACATATCACTGAGCAGGGTCATTCAGGATGAATCCCAATTCTCCCCCTTACCCCTCATCTTAGCCCTTACTCCAAGGTTTTGCACGTTCACAAGAATCAAGTGGTGTCCCATTTCTCCATAAATCAAGGAGTAAGGGGTAAGTGCTGTGGGGTGTACAACCATAGAAACAAAGTGTTGTCAGGGACCAGACTTGACATGAAGGGGTAGGCGGAGTCTACTCAGATACCACACTCCGGCGGCAGAGCAGAGACCGAAAGAAGCATATAAATGTAAGTAATAACGCATTATTATTGATTTTCACAGTATCACTCATCACTATTTTATTAGATATTCAGTCATTTGCTACTCCACGTAAATATTCACCAATTTTTGAATTGTTGGTTGCCGCTAGTTATAACTAGCTGGCTAACACCGCTATCTAACTTCACTGCAATTCACCGCATTTCATAAATGATTAGACAGCGACCACATTAGCCTGGTAATTGTAAGTTGTATTTGAAGATCGCTTCCTAGCTCGCTTGCGAGGGGAATCGACATTACTGAACCGTACTGTGACGTAGGTGTTTCATATTAGCCATCTAACCACTCATGTAAGGCAGTTCGTAGCAAAGTCTGTTTGCTGCAAATTATAGCCACCCTGGCCCACCAACCATTCTCATGCTGAGATGTCTCTATTGTATTCAGCATACAGTATCGATGGTCAGGAAGTGAAATAATAAAACTTGTAAACAAAGCCGTATGTGGACAGCACACCCGGTTATCAAGGTTTATTCAATTTCTGGAATCTAATGTTGTCCCATCATTTTTTTTTTTACCATCCCGCTCTGTTTTCAGCGTACTATTACTATACTACTGTTACTGTTATTACTGTATTGTATTGTATTGGAAAAGTAAAATGCAACAAAATGCCATTCTGGACTTTCTCACAAAAGAATCTGAGAGAACATCAGTGACAGGACGAGGCCAAAACAGGAAGGTTTTTAAGCCTTGAAATAATGCCTGATAAAGTTGATATATTTGCTGATGTTCATGTATAACACTCTATATGAAATAATGTACAAAAGTAGGCACCTTACTTTAAATAAGTCACACCAGATGCTGCATAAAACTCAACAATCCAAAACAGTATCACTCATTTCCTCACAACAAATAGCCTAGTTTATTGCTGCCAAGCATAATTCTCCTCATAAGTCTCACCATTCAAAAACAAACAGTGACATCGCTGTCCAGTGTTTCCCAAATTAATTTGTGGTGGTTTGTGAGTTATTATTAGTTATTAGTATGAACATTTCATCTTTCTCATGTTGTAAACATGTCTTCTATGATCCAACGATTCAAATATTCAATTACAAAAAAAAGGAATCCTACTTTGTGGAAATTCACTTATCATGGTGGAGTCTGGAACCAACTAACCGCGATAAACAAGTGATTACTGACACTAAATTAGCAACACCTGCTATGTCGCCTTATTCTCTGATAGACCAGGTGCCTATGATATGTGTTGTTATGATGCATACCGCCACAGTCCCGTTCAAATGTGTTTACACAAACAGGTAGCGCCAAATCTATTACGTCACAAAATGGCCAATATCAGTGAGCCAGCAGAACAGTCGATCACAATTAAGTCGATTTTTATGTTCTTCCCTCCCATCATGTTCACAGCACATCAATCCTGGCCCATTCCGCAAATGCTACGGTAGATTTCAGACAAGGATGTAATGACTTCACAAATGATGTACAATTAAACAGATTGTTTTCAAAGAGCGCCTTTAATTAGTAATGAATGCCAGGTGTTCTTGTTTATGTCTATCAATACAGGGATGAGTCAAGAAACAAAAAACAGGAAAACAAAGAGCAAGATGCCAAGAACAGCGAGAGCAAGAGTGGGGATCATTACTTACGCCAACAGATACAACCGTCTCTCCTCTGCAGTCATTCAACCGCACAAGGAGCACAGGTGCACACACCCACACAAAACCACAGTGCTGGTAAACCACATGCTTGCTAAAGCATTGGTGACACAACAGCACGTACTGCCTCATGCACACATTTTTCAGCTTCCAATTTATAAATCAGATTACTTTGGAATCCGGCTAATTAATGAATGAGACATTTCACTTTCCAATTGGTTAATTGGATTGATTTATAAGGGCTGAAAGAAATGTCACATGTAATTCCACGCATATTGACGTGAAGTAGATGAGGACGTGGTAACATTAATCAAGTGGTAAATTATGAGACTTTCCTGTTAGCATCATGTTCTTTCTCCATCTCTCAGCAGGCACAGCATTAAACAGTCACAAGACCATTCATCATCATGGCTGCCCGGGTATGTGTCCTTTTATTGCACCATTTAAATGGAAGGACAAGTGTAGTTTGTCTATGTGGGCCGGGGTTTCCGCTAGCTGTTATTGATCGTGGCGGTGCGCAACAACAAAACAAAGCTGCCACACCTTAAAAATTAATAGTTTTTTTTTTTAACTTGAAAACAATTTTAAGTAATAAATAAATAAATAAATAGATAAATAAATAAATAAATATATATATATATATATATATATATATATATATATATATACACACACACATACACACACACACACACACACACTAGGTCCCCAACTAATGAACACAATTGGTTCCAGACAACTGTTCTTAAGTTGAATCGTTCTTAAGTCGAATCAAAAGGTAATATTAGCAATGATATAGGTACTACATGTACGTGTATACATATACAGTATATGTGTATGTATGTAAATATGAGTTTGGATGCAGTAGTAATATTAAACGAGGTTAATTAATGAAAAAAACAATAATAAAAGTGATATAATAATACGTAATGATAAATGTTATTTACCTTTGAAGAGGAGTGGTCGAGCATACGTCATTGTGGAGGAGTTGGAGGAGGAGTTATTGAAAAAAAAGGACAAATGGTCGTCGTTGTTAGACTCTTCTAAAAGAGGTATTGTTCTGTGGGTGGTGTATAATTAAGCAGGCCTATTAACTCTTCATAAACTTTAATCACAAGATGTGCCAGGTTGTATCATCCAGCTAAAACTTAACTTTCCTAGCTTTACCGGAAGCGTTCTCTGCCCAGCATCTGTGGGTCCCATTAGCAGTGTCACAGTGCCCTCTACTGGTCAAGCATGTACAGTAGCAGTATAAAGACTGATTCCTAAGCACTACAAGGCAAAATAAAATAAAATATAAACCAGTCGGCTTGTGTTCGTATCAGCGAGTGTTCGCTAGTCGGGCGTTCGTAAGTTGGGGACCTAGTGTGTGTGTGTGTGTGTGTGTGTGTGTGTGTATATATATATGGTATATAGATACATATAACTTATTATTTATGCACATATTGACGACAATTGGTTTGAAAACCATTTTAAATATCATAAAAGTCTTTCACTACGCTTTATTTTGATAAGCACTCACCGGAATCTGCCTTGCTGGCACTTGACTAGTGACCAGATTCGCAACATGTCTTGTGCTGACTTTCACTTTGTTTCTTATTATCGGGAGAATGGACAGTAGTAAAATGTATAGTCGATTGACAGCTTGTCACATGCTAAGCCTGTCTATGCCAGATACATCAATCATTGATTATTAACTTGTCACTTAATCTTGTTCTCATAATACTTACGGCTTGTCTTCAAAACACTAGTTGTGCGTCGAAGTTGTGCAATAGAAACACGTAGTGTGTTACAGCTTTAGACAGTGGCGCTATCGCAACGTTGGCATCAGTGCCCGCACCTGTCTTAAGCTTTCTGATCTTTCTTCCTGAGCGACAGGCAATATTATCATGTATCAGTACTGTTGGGTACAACAGGTCTAAAATGCTACATTCCCCCCCATGTTTCATTCAAACATGGGTCAATAAAACAACGCATTACACTTTCTGTCAGGCCAATAATCCCTTCTTGTTCCTCACACAACAGTAACACACCCATAAATGAATTGACGTTAGCACTACAATGCTAACTTTAGCCTGAAGCTAGCTAGCAAGAATCATGTGGGAAAATTAAGCTTACTACGAAATGTAGCGCAAACTTATTGTCGAGTAACATTATTATACGTATAATATATGTTAACAGGACTTCTTGTAACTTACCTTCCAGTGAACATGGTGAGCTTTCAGGTGCAGCTTCAAATTTGTGGTGTTGTTTCCACCAAGTTTTTGGCCACGTTTACCGCCGTCTCCCTCCACAGTGCACCCCCCCCATGCTATGATTGTCACTACACCACCGTGAGATGCATTCAGGGACACTCCGAACCTCACAAAGACGTCTTTATTATGCCTCTAAATACACAGAAAGACAAAGAAAAACAATAAGTGGATATTCTTATCACTCACTTTGCAACTCTAAATGCGGAAGTACAATTTGCTGCATTTAAGTATGCTTGAAAATCCCAGAAAATACACTCAAAATGTGATTACACCTTAAATGATGTGGTGTGTTTGAACGTGAGATAAAAAGTTTACATTTTCTAAAAATAAACTTGTAATATTATGAGGAAAAATAATGTCATTTTAGTAGCACAGCGTTCAAATATTAAAGAAATATATGTTTTATGTCATAGTATTATGAGAAACAAACAAAACAATTTGTAATGAGGTTGGCAAAAAGGTAATAATATTATAGCAACAAAGTCAAGTTATTGTGGGAATAGAGTCATAATATGATGAGAATAAAGTCGTAATGTTAGAGAGAAACATTTACAAAGAAAGAAAGTTGAAATATTTGGAAAATGTAAAAAAAAAAAAAACAGCTTTATGGGCGTCGCACACGGGAGGCGACAAACAACTGCGATTGGCGAAAACTCATCGCCAACACGTAGCAAACCCTGCACACGGGAGGCGACGAGCGTCTGTGACCAGCGACACCCATGAGCTACGTGTTCCTGTACGAGTCTCCCACGGTTTTCATTGGCTGTCAGATGTTGAGGGAATTTGGGGGTATCAAAGTAGTTCAGAGGAGGAAAAGCCGCCGGTGTTGATCGCGTACTCTTGCTAGTAATGGATCTTGCTGGTATTGAAGATAAACTTATATAAATGTCCGTTTCAAATGAATGTAAACTTACCCAATACGTTTACTCTGGCACCGACGAGCTCCCAGGCCGCTTTTCTCTTTATATCTCTATATTATTTTTTAGAAATGTCAAATAGCTCCGGGAAATCTGACATGGCAAGTATAGCGTACTGATTAGCATCCTGGCTGCTCATTGGTTGATCAATTAAACTCCCACTGATTGGTCCTCATCTGGGCAACTGCGATGAAAAGTTGAACATTTTTCAACTGTCTGGGATCGGTGACACGTGATAATCGCCCTGTTGTGCAGGTTCCATCAAAAATGAATGGAGCAGAGGCGATGACGCCTCCCGTTTGTGGCGACCTTTGAGGTTTGGCCCCCTGTGCGATTGCATTTGACACCTCTGATTAAAGGGAACCGAACCCCACGTGAGCGAGCAGTTGGTGACAGAGGCAAAGAAAAACTCCTTCTAGGGAACAAACCTCAAACAGAACCCAAGCCTAGGTCTAGCGGCCGTCTGTCTCGAGCGAATGTCAAAGTCATTGTTTGTTTGAAAAAACATGCGCCTCAAAGTGTCCGATATTGTCAATTCAACATGAACAAATTAAGTGCCAAGAGACAACTTTTCAACTTTTAAATTAGACTTAGTTCGCTCCCTTTTGTCCATCCATCCATCCATTTTCGATACCGCTTCTCCTCTTTTAGGGTCGTGAGGGCATGCTGGAGCCTATCCCAGCTGACTTCGGGCGACAGGCGGGGTACACCCTGGACTGGTCGCCAGCCAATGGCAGGGCACATATAGACAAACAACCATTCACTCTCACATTCATACCTATGGACAATTTAGAGTCTTCAATTAACCTAACATGCACATGTTTCCACATGTTTTTGGAATGTGGGAGGAAACCGGAGTTCCTGGAGAAAACCCACGCAACGCACGGGGAGAACATGCAAACTCCACACAGAAATGCCCAAGGGAGAATCGAACTCAGGTCTTCCCGATCTCCAGACTGTTACTGTGTTGGCCAACATGTTGGCCAACACTAGACCACGGTGCGGCCCTCTCCATTTTGTATTCATTTAAACTGTATTCACAAAGCTTGGGTCGAGGAGAAACATGCACCAAACAGAACGCATGAGCGCCGCTCTGCTCCTCCCATGCAATAAAGTTCAAGCAGCAATCAAACTTTCATACATTTATGTCACATATTAAATGAAACAAGATTGAGTTTAAATGAGCGAGAACCCTCACGGCTCTGAATAAAATCTGATCCAAGACATTTTTCGGTGATTTACCGCACATAAGTGGTCAGTCACCCGAGTGGGAGGCAGCCATTAGCAGATGTGGGCGCACTCATTTGACATTCAGCAGAGGCAACGTGATTTAAATGCACAGATGCTATTAATGCTGTATGCAGATGAGATGATGTTCCTAGAGATGAGGGGTGTTGCATACTTATGCAAGGGAGACGAAATTAAGCGCCGATTCTGATTGATATTGCTGTAAATTACACACAATCTGTGTATAAATACGCCTTCGTGACAGACTGCGCCACCATGTTTAAGTTTTCCAAACAAAAGCAGTTTCGGAAAGTGGCTTTGAGCTGCAGAGGTGATGAGGACCTCCATTGTGTTTTCTATGGGCTTTAGTTTTATGGAACAGATGAGGGCGGAACGAGAGGTCTGTTAGTTTTCATTCCTTCCACTAAAAGTTTAATCAGAATGGATTTAAGGAGCAGTAAGTAACACAAGCAAGTAATCAAACGGTGAAGGGCGCAATATTATGCACACAAAAGAATCCCTACCATTTAAGAGTAAAAGAGGAAACTAAATTGATGCACTTTTAGAACTATATTCAAGATTCAAGAGAGTTTTATTGTCATGTGCATGGTAAAACTGCAGTTCTACTATGCAATGAAAATCTTATTCTGTTCATTCTCCCAAGAAAAGGAAGAAAACACTAGAAAGAATAAGAACATAAGAAACATAAACATAAATACCAATAAATTAAGCAACAACAACAGGAGAGACATTAATACAAATAAATAAATAAATAAAGTGCTATGAGTGTGTGCGTGTGTTGCGTGTGGCGTGTGTAAGTGCTTCGTTGAGAAGCCTGATGGCCTGTGGGTAAAAGCTGTTTGCCAGCCTTGTGGTCCTGGACTTCAAACTCCTGTAGCGTCTGCCTGACGGTAGGAGTGTGAATAATGAGTGTTGTGGATGTGTGCTGTCCTTGATGAGGTTGTGTGTTCTTCGTAGGACTCTAGATTTATAAATGTCTTGCAGTGAGGGGAGGGCTGCCCCAACAATGTTCTGTGAGGTCTTGATCACCCGCTGGAGTGCCTTCCTATCACGTGTTGTACAGTTACCGTACCAAACAGTGATGGAGGCGGTAAGGACACTTTCCATAGTGCATCTGTAGAAGCAACTCAGGATTGTGGTGGACATGCCAAATTTCCTCAGTCTTCTCAGGAAGTACAGTCTCCTTTGGGACTTCTTCAGAATTTGTTGGGTGTTGTGAGACCAGGTGAGGTCCTCGCTGATGTGTGTGCCAAGGAACTTGAAGGTTTTCACCCTCTCCACCTCAGTCTCATCAATAAACAGGGGTCTATGCGGCTCCTTTTCCCTTGTTCTTGGGTCGATGATGATCTCTTTAGTCTTATCTGTATTGAGAAGGAGATTGTTATCACGACACCAAGCTATGAGGTCCGCCACCTCTCTTCTGTATGATGTTTCAACACCACCAGTGATCAGTCCGATGACTGTAGTGTCATCTGCAAATTTAATGATGCTGGTGTTGTTCTGGGAGGCCACGCAATCGTAGGTGAAGAGCGTGTAGAGGAGTGGACTCAGCACACACCCCTGTGGGGTCCCAGTGCTCACAATTCTTGAGCTGGATGTGCGATTGTGGACTCTGACTGACTGGGGCCTGCCTGTTAGAAAGTTAAACACCCAGTTACAGAGGGAGGGTGACAGGCCAAGTGTGAGGAGCTTATTTGTGAGTTTGTGGGGACTGACTGTGTTAAAAGCAGAGCTATAGTCTATAAATAGCATTCTGACATATGTGTCCTGGCCCTGTAGGTGAGAAAGGGCTGTGTGGATGGCAGTGTTGACTGCATCATCCGTGGACTGGTTCTGGCGACATGCAAACTGTAGAGGGTCCACAGTTGCCGCCGGGATGCTCTTTTTGATGTGGGTCATGACTATTCTTTCAAAGCACTTCATAACAATAGGAGTGAGTGCTATAGGGCGATAGTCATTCAAGCAGGTCACGTTGCTCTTCTTGGGTACGGGCACTATGGTGGCGGACTTAAAGCAGGTCGGTACAGATGCTTGTGCAAGCGACAGGTTAAATATGTCAGCAAGCACATCAGCTAGCTCTGATGAGCAAACCCCAAGTGCACGGCCTGAGATGTTGTCTGGGCCTGCTGCTTTTCGTGGGTTTGTTTTGTTCAGAACCCTGCGCACATCAGCTGATGTCACCATGAGAGGTGCGTCCTGTGTGCTCCCCAAGTCCAGCCACCCTCTCTGCTCATCAGGAGTTTGGGTGTCAAAGCGGGCATAGAACTCATTCAGCTCATCTGGAAGTGTGGTTTGGCTGGACGTGGCTACGCTACTCCGCTGTCGATAGTCTGTGATGTGCTGGAGCCCCGCCCACATGCGCTGGGGGTCTGAGGTGGAATAGTAGCCCTCCAGCTTCTGTCTGTACTGTCTTTTGGCCTCCCGTATGGACCTCCTCAGGTCATATCTGGCCTTTTTGTAGTCATCAGCGGTGCCCATGACAAATGCAGTCGAACGAGCACGTAGCTTAGCCCTTACATCACAGTTCATCCACTGTTTTTGGTTAGGGTATTTTCTGTAATACTTGGTGGTGGTAACAGTCTCTATGCATGTGCTAATGTAGCCAGTAACAGCAGAAGCATATTCATCCAAATCAACAGTACAATCTTCCCTCCCCGCTGCAGTTTTAAACACATCCCAGTTTGTGCAGCCAAAGCAGTCCTGAAGTACTTGATCAGTTTCTTCATTCCACACTTTAACTGCTGTACTTACAGGGGGAGCTTGTTTGAGAAGTTGTCTGTATGTTGGATAAAGGAATATGGAGATGTGGTCGGCCTTTCCAAAGTGGGGTCTTGGAACAGCCTTCAAAGCACCTTTCATGTTGCTGTAGACTTGGTCCAGGATGTTATTTTCCCTTGTGGGAAAGCTCACATGCTGGTAATATTTGGGGAGGACAGTCCTGAGGTTACAGTGGTTGAAATTGCCAGGTATAATGAATACAGCGTCTGGGTGTATGCACACGGTAGTAGAA
This sequence comes from Dunckerocampus dactyliophorus, assembly GCF_027744805.1. NCBI lineage: Eukaryota > Metazoa > Chordata > Actinopteri > Syngnathiformes > Syngnathidae > Dunckerocampus > Dunckerocampus dactyliophorus. The sequence continues at coordinate 1,905,381 of NC_072834.1, read as the reverse complement.
GCTATGCTTTATTGCAAAATAAAATGAGACAATTATTGTTGTTATTGTTTTTTGTATACAGTACATTTTCTGGTTGGCTTACTTGTCGTGTTATTAATACACTGCATGAGTCCAACTGTGTTCTTAAGGTATTTTTATCAAAAAACATCCTTGTTAGCAGCTTGCTAATAAAGTCATCCTTCATTTATCGCGGCTAATTGGTCCCAGACCCGGCCGTGTTAAGAGAATTTCCGTGAAGTAGGATTCCTTCTTTAAAAATTTTATATTTTGATAATTACCGAATAGAAGACCTGTTCATGACCTTCTAAATACAGTTTTAAACTTGATTTACTAAATAACACCTTTACACTCGTATCACCCAATATAGTAGACATAACAAGAAATAAGACATATTAGACATAAATAAGACACTCACACATTAGCTAGTGCATAGTGACCAGTGTAGAATACAACATATTTGAATGCTCTTCTGAATGCCTTCTATTTGTATTTTTGTTCAGTGTTATTTTCAGGATTGAAAATGCGTAATTTTGGCCAAGACTGTGTACCTTTTCTTAAATAGGCATGTTTTTTAGTAATAATAAGCCAAAGCAATCGTTTCTTAATTAATTTTGTTTGAAAAACCGTTCTCAAGTGAAGAAGAGAAATTTGAAGCGTGATGTGGCAACGGGCGACTGCGCATGCAACGCAAGTCAGCTCCGTCACCCGTCTATGATGTCACCAGTGGTTTACTCTGTAGTTCTTTGCTAACTCACACACTTACGCCACAAGTCTCAAAAATGTGAACAGAAACATCATAGACGACGGAGCTGACTTCCGGTTTCTGTTTCCATGTATTAAAATTTTGGCGTAAATTTAGGATGTTAACTGAAAAACACGCTAACCAGGGCATACACTAACTGAGGTTCCACAGTAGTAAAGAATCAAGGACTTCTTTCAGGAGAATAAAGACTTGCACTGCACCTCTAGCACCAGTATGATGTAGAGCAGTGGTGTCCAAAGTGCGGGCCGGGGGCCATTTAAGGCCTGCGGCACATTGTAAATATATAATTTAACAAAAAAAACAAAAAAACCAAGAGCCAAAATGGAAAAATCTTAGTAATTCTACAAAAATGAAGTCAAAATATTAAGAGAAAAAAGGTGTAACCTAACGAGAAAAAGTCATAATTTTACAAGAATGTGCTAACATTAGGAGGAAAAATAACGTCATTTTAGTAGCATAAAGTTGAAAGATTACAGAAAAAAGACCATTTTTTCAAAGATGTCATATTATGAGACACAAACAAGACAAAGTTGTCATTTTGGGGAAATTAGGTTGCGGAAAAAGTTCTAATGTTGCAAGAATAAAGTACAAATATTATGGGAATAAAGTCATAATTGCAAGAAGAAAATTTACAAGAAGAAAGTTGCGGCAGGAAACACTGCAGGAAGAGGTGCAGAGTCTGGAAGATCTAGAAAGCTTTCTGTGCGGGTTATCGTGCGTAGCTGGTCTATGGGGGTCCACAACTCAATACAAAGGCACGAAAATGACTGTCGTATAATAGGCCCCCTTTAAACATCTCTCTGAAAGCATTATTCAAAACTCAGTACCCTTACTGTTCAAAAAGTACAATGTCCGTGCTTCAGTCTCACAGACCGAGATCCTAAAGCTTCTACTTAGGTAGATTCTACACTTTCTGTAATCATAACAGTTCTTCAGTTAAGAAGAAGATATTCTAGACTAGATGCAGTCCAGGATTTTAATAGAAGAGATTTCCTGCTGAAATTGTTTGCTATCTCATTTCTCGGAGCAATCCAGATGCACAGCAGCAGAGCTTTCTCCAAAATCACTTTGTCGGCATCTCTTGCCCTGCAGCACTGGCACGAAAAATAATAAATGAACTGCTCTTGCTGTGTGTGTAAACTGCCTCTTTCACAGAACACCGGGGTTATGTTTAATGAAACAGCCATCAACCTGAACACAAGCAATGTGCTACCTTGCAGTGTGCTTGTCCTCAGATGACTGGCGCATGGGTGGGGTTAGAGTAAGCTGACGGGAGGGACGAGGAGGGCTGCTCCAGAATACCAAGTGACACATTCTTCAACAGATCAATTAGTATCGTAAAACAGAATCTAATTGATACATTGAACGTCCTCCTTTAGCGTCCTCCCACCTGTGGAAGAAACCTGGTGGGTGATTTAGGCCAGTGGTAAGGAACCGATGGCTCGGGAGCCAGATGTGCCTCTTTGGATGACTGCATCTGGCTCTTAGACATTTGTTAACACAACAAAACGTATTTATTTTAACATTTTTTTCACCTAGTGACCAGTGTCATTTATCATATTTGCATTTTATGTTGTTTAGCCATTTTTTTGCTTGACAATGTTTAATTTCAAAATTTAAAAATGTGTAAAATCTGCTTAAATGCGCAGTATTAATATTAATATTAATATTATTAATATGCGTGTATTAATGAATATATTTTTAAAAACCATGACAGAGAAGCTGCTAAAGTGCCAAGTGCCTTTTTTGTCATTGCTCCAGAATGTTTTCCGCGGCTCAGTGGTTGGGAACCCCAGCTGTTGAAAATCAGTTTATAGGCTAGAATGGGGGGCCCCCACTATTTTATATTCTCAGAGGGGAGGGGCACACTTTGCAAACCACTGATCGAGATGCTGACTTTGACTTTTTAAGACGAAGTGTCACTGAGAGGATGACACCCATTGCATGTCCTGCCTGGAAGGCACGTGAAGGGCGTGAAGAGGAGCAGGACGAGGATGATGGCAGGCATGACTTAGTGGTGCAACACTGCCCCCATGTGAGAGCGTTTTGACAGTTAGGGTGCGCTGTATATCGCAGGCCATCCCCTCTTTATCTCTCCTGGCAGCCCACTATCAGCAAAAATCCATTACATGCATCATCCGTGTTTGACACCTGCTAGCGGGAGTCAGGTCCTTTTATGGTGAAAAGGCTTTATGGGGCTTTCTGTTGTCAAGCTTAAATCCCCATGACTCCAACCTCTGACTTACTCCCTCCTTGTTTACAGCCAGGAATCCGCCGTCAGTAAATTTCATGTCAGTCAGCAACAGTACGGCAATTGTGGCGCCAAGAGAATGCCAGGGAGCGAGTCAGACACGAGAGACATCCCTCACAGATTATAGACCAACCGCTACTGCCGACAGAAGACGTTTTGCGGATGGAAAAAGAGGATCTTTAATGTTATTCAGGCAGTGCTGACCTTTTTCATGTTTGCAGAGGTTTTAAAAAGGGCAGCCATTGGGAAAAGAAATCGAAAAATGCTTGTTTTTTGGTAATGCATACAAAGAAAGTGGCGGCTGAGGCGAGATTGTATATGGAACGTACCCCCCTCCGTCTGTGATTTCCATACGCTTGCAAAAGAAATTGAATGTTTCACCATTGTCTTAAATGTGTAAGATAACGTGTTGCCCAATGTACATGGTTAACATGGCTGAGTTTGCACACAATAACTCTCTACATAAGCTACGTTTACACATGCCATAACTATAAAGCTAAATCAAATCATTACATACAACATCTAAATAAAATATCTATGTAAAACTATATACAAACAACAAACAAACAAACAAAAACTACCAGAAGGTGATTCTTTTTGCCCAATGTTTGGAACCCCTGGGAGGCCACAGCGCCTCTTTGCCACTTTGCGCTTTGAATTTCGAGGCTTCGATCCGTCACGGTTTTTCAAAAAGATATTAATTAAATAATAGTGCTGTTAAATCATGCTATCATTAACTAAATATATGCATATTTTTGTGTAAGTTAAGCATTTTCAAGCATTAAAATGGCTAAATGAATTCAAATAAAAATATAAGGCATTCAAAGACACTGGGATGATATGTGGTATTCTACACCGGTCACTCGGTGCCAGTAATGTTACTGTAATGTTCGGGGAGACACACAAGCACAAGATGTGATCGCGGAACAACAGGCCTTTATTGCAAGTTTGAATGGCCTCACAACAGGCATGATAATCAATAACACGAGCTACTGTTGCAGCTGTAACCCATGCAAAGCTAAAACTCAACCCTGAACCCCCGACATCACTTCCTGTCCATGCCACGGGAACACACTGTACCGCTATCTCTCGTTTATCGTGGTTAATTGGTTCCAGACCCGACCGTGATAAGTACATTACCGCAAAGTATGAAAACAATGGAATATTTTCATGGTTAGAGAATAGAAAATCTGTTTACAACCTTCTAACTACTGTTTTTGACATTATTAGAGCCCTCTAGACATGAAATAAAACTCCTATTGTCACCTTTACACTCGTATTACCCAATATAATAGACGTAATAAGATAAAATAAGCCACTATTTAAGACATAAATAAGACATAATATAGACTCACGTATGATAACATTAGGAGAGTTCATTGCCGTTTTTCTGTTTTACTCCCTTTTCCTTCCGTTTTTCCTTCAATTCGCATACGCTGGGATGACATGTAGTATTCTACACTGGTCACTAGGTGTCAGTAATGTTCCAGTAATGTTCTGTGAGACACACAAGCACAGGATGTGATCACAGGAACAGGCCTTTATTGCCAGCTTGAATGATCTCGCTCGCATCAGGCACGTGAACACGTTCCTTAACACGAGCTACTGTTGCAGCTGTAACCCATGCAAAGCTAAAACTCAACCCTGAACCCCCGACATCACTTCCTGTCCACGCCACCAGAACACATTGACAGCAACACACACCAGTACAAGTCTGATTTATGTCTTGAATGGCTTATTTTTTGTTATTATGTCTACTTTATTGGGTAATACAAGTGTTATTTCATGTCTAGAGGGCTCTAATAATATTTAAAAAAAAACATTTTTAGAAGTCAGAGCATGGAGAACCTGTTTACAACAGGTTCTCCATGCTCTGACTTTGAAAATATTCAATTTATAAAGAAGGAATTCTACTTTGTGGAAATTCACTTATTACGGTCGGGTCTCGGACCAATTAAATGCAATAAACGAGGGATTACGGTATTGCCCAATAGGCTGGCTGGCTCTGCATATCAATCACAATGTAGGAATTTAGCATCATTTGTCCCTCTAAATGAGTGTGTTATGACATTAAAACTTCAAACACTGTCACTTTCCCAGTTTCAATCATGTAAACTGCTGTTAATAATACATTGAATTCCATATATTATATATTCACATGTGCAGTTTCCACAGATCCTTGACGTGCTACAGACAGGATAGCAGCAGGAATAAAAGTAGGCTCCACATTTCCTTGTTCAACACGATGACAGCTTTGTTCTTAAAATAGTCAGTCTTGTGATTTCAATTCGGTCTGAAGTGGTGCGAGCAATGAGACAAGATCAAAGAGGTCTCTTTAGGCTCACTTACGGTAGGAAAGAGGCGGTGAGAGGAGGCTAGAGGAAAGAAAACACAAGTCTTGCCGGATGACAAAGAGAAATAGTTCCCTGCACGTTGGCAGTAAATCGTGTTAGATAGAGTCACTGTGGCAACCACTGAAGATAATCTTCAATGTGTGATTTAATGATGGGGAAAATGTCTCTTGATTGAGGCGCTCACAGTGCAAATGCACGCGCTCTTCACTGATGAAAGGTGGCTGAGGGACAGCATTCAATTAGCGCTTTGGACTGACACAATTTTGTAGTTTTTGTATCCCTTTTACCCTCACACAATCCGAAAAAGATTTAGCATATCAGTATGTGGAGTAAAATGATAGAACTGATCGAGCAAGGGTTGAAGACTTTTCACCTTTAAGCCAAAAGGCTTCTTCGGTTCCCCCGTTTATATGTCCCTAGTGGGTCTGTTCCATGGAGGTGGTCAGTCAGCCTTTTGGGTTAAAGGTGAAACATCTTCAAGCAACAAGAAGAGTCGAGTTGCCTTGATTGAACCGTTTGCAGATTACCATGACCTGGATGACTGACAGCTTAAAGATGCCCTGTCCTACATTTGCAACTTTCCAGTCTCGTGTACACTGCCAGTCAAACTCCAATTTCTCTGGAGGAAACACCTACATTTTTAAGTGCTAAGATGCGATTGGCTGGCAACCAGCCCATGGTGTATCCCGCCTCTCCAGTCAGCTGGGATAGGCTCCAGCATACCCCCGCTACCCTAAGGATGAGCATAAGCGGAATAGCAAATGGATGGATGGTCTGTCTCTCTTCCATTGTTCATTTTTTTCTTGCCATTTTTGTAGCACCAAATGACTTCCTGCAGTACTATGCTGTTCAACTGATGTTCACCAGGGTATACTGTAGTACCACAGTGTGTTCTGAACACTGTTTTTATGCAGACAGAGGAGGCAGTAAGTACAACAGAACTTGGAGCACCTGCAGAAATGAGTTGCACCATAATATTACGACTTTTTTTTTGTACATTTACGACTTTTTTCTCGTAAATTTACGAAATTTATTCTCGTGAATTTGCGACTTTTTTTCTCGTAAATTCAGCAGTAGGCATTAGCTGACAAATGTAGGACTTTTTTTTCTCGTAAATTTATGACTTTATTCTTGAAATCTCCGATTATTATTATTTTTTCAATGTGGCCCAAGTACTAATAACCGATGGACTTTTTATTTCTATTATTTTTCAATTTACAGGACTATATGAAGGGGGTCAGACCTTCCCGTGCGGGGGAATTGTTCCATTCACCGAGATTGACACCCTTCTAAGGAGACTTCTCAAGATTGTTTTGTTTGGGTTCCTTTTTTGCTTGAATTAATCCACCGTGTCACATTACAAATTGACAGCCACTTGGTGAGTCTTGATTAGACATAAAACCATTTTTTAATGTACGCTAAAAACACACAAGCGTCAATACACATGGTTTCCAAGCTGTTGCAATTACAGCGTCTTCACACGCCTAATTAAGGCTCTTCAACTGTTTTTGTTTTCAAAGGCAGCATGTAAATTATACTAACGCAGCAAATTAAACATTAAGTCAAACAAATGTGCAGAGATAAGACACAATTATTTTAGATGCTACTTTCTACTGTGTGCACCTAGAAGCGGTCAAAGTAGAGCAGATCCTGTATTTCTGGGTCTGAGGAGTTTGCTGTGCGCCTGCATGATGTATTGAACAGGATGGTGTCTGTGAGTTGGCTCGGTGGGCTGACAAGGTTGGGCCCTTCAAGATAATGCTGCGTGATATTCTCCGTTCTGTGGCAGCGGTGATGCTTAACGACCAGCTGTCAGCACAGCGGGAAATCGATGCCTTTATACACTCGCTTTGTCTTTGCCTGTCTTTCCCGTTTTCATATTTACAACAATTTGACACCCAGGCGCGTAACATTAGATTACAGGGAAACACGTTCATCACCAGAGGACAAAGTCTGCAGCAAATGGGTCGACTCATCAGGAGCTGTCTGCACAAATGGGATGACTCATTTAGAGTGTCTATTTGAAGATGGGCTTTGCAAAAACAGTTACTGTCCTAGATTTGATATATTGTGATAGTGAGGACTATCAAACCAGACTTGTAAAACTGTGTATGGGAAATGGGGCATCCTTTTCTTTACACCTTGTCCTGTGCAGGGTTTCCAGGAACTGGAGTTTATACCTGCTGATACTGTAAAAAAGGCCAAGTATATCACGTCCGTCACAACTCTGGCCAGCTTGGAGTCTCTAAGAAGGTACAAGTAATACTAAAACATACAGTGGAAGCTTGGTTAGCATTATTAATCTGCTCCAGGAGGACTCTAACCAATTATGTTCCCCATAAGAAATCATGTAAATCCAATGACTCCATTCCAGGAAGCCAAAAATGTGAACACAAAACACTTTTTTCGACTTATAAAGATATAAATATAATTTCGTAGAAATATACACCTATTTTCATGCCAGTCTGTCATATTGAGCAGCATGGACGAGTTGTGACACAAGCAGTAGGCCTTAGCTGACGTCATGTTCTTCTTCAGGCCACAAACTATTTGAGTCAACGTCGCGTCTGCTGAGTCGCTTCAAGGTGCAAACTAATCAACAGTTCATCAAGATGCGTCTCCCTGTCCCACGAATCAAACACTTTACTTATACAGTAGGGATGCTCCCATCACGGTTTTATGCTGCCGATACTGATATCGATCATCCAGGACTGAAATTGGCCGATAGCGATACCGATCACATGGATTAATTACACATTTTTCAATTGATTTATAATGAGTGCTATTGGCCAGTAGTAGTCAAGACACTACACTGCACGAAATGATGGCTGCGGGCTGCAATGGTGATAATCACGGGTGATCGGCTTTTGTGATCGCCGTTGAAAAGAAAGTATCGGCAAATGCCGATCTTGTGATTTTTCACGGAAATCGGCCGATACTGATCACCGGCCGATCGATCGCAGCACCCCTATTATATAGATGTATAGATGTATTTTGGAGACTTTGGACTACTTTACTTGTTTGGTTACTTAAACAAGCTGTCTTCTTGATTCATTTGGAGCGGGACCAATGCTCAGTGTCGCATTTGTGCGGCTTGTCAGGATCCCAGTTAAATCTTTCTGGCTTTTGTCAACCTGCAAGTCCGCAGGCTATCATCTGTGGCTGCTGTCTAGAACTGACCTGAGCAAGAAACAGGCCAGCAGGAAAGGCCTGCCTCTTGCAGTGTTCATCAATCACACTCGTGCGCCATGATATCACGTCTCACAAATCACTGCTCTGCTCCGTAAGTTATTTAGCTCACAGCCGGCCACATTTATCCAGTGCTGATGACATGTTGACAGTGAACACATTAAATAGCATTCTGTTCCTTTGTAAGTACCTATTTAGTGGACGAGTCTGTGCTGTTTGTGTCAAAGATTAGCGTCACATACAGGCTGCCAGGCGTAATTTATGAGGTTTGTTTATTGTAAGCTCCATTCTTCCATTTTGTACTGCTTATCCCTGTTATTTCGTCTTATGAATGTATTTGCCAGCAGGTCTAAACACCAACATATTACCGTAACTTCTGGACGAAATTTAAAGAGAAATTGGGTTGCCAATCACAGGACTTTCCCTTATTTTCCAATGCAAATATTGACAGGTATGAGAAATAATTACATTTCTTAACTGTTTTGAATAATTCCCAAATAATTCAATGTGGCAACAGTGTAACTTCTGTTGGAAAATGTAACAAATCCCAATTTCCACACCTCCAGTGTCTGATGTAGCTCATCAAGAGGGCAGAGCTTTAAAAAGCCCTCCTTGGAACAAAGAATGCATGAACGTGCCCATTGAACGCCTTGTTTCCTATCTTATCAATCTAATCCTTTGATAGTTGACTGTTTCAACATCCTTGCCCTTCAGAGTAAGTCACATGCTGTTGGAACATCTTCCTACAAAGCACCTTGCTGATGCTGTACAGCCGCGACGCAGAGCAAGAGATTAAAGAGGCCAGGAGGGAAAGGAAACATTGTTTTCCCTTCAAGGAAGGAAAAGCTGTGCTAATGAGCAGAAACAAGGCAGGGGATGATAATTAGGATGCTGAAACCTCCATCGCTTCTGAAGCCCCGCAGCCGTCCTGCGCTTCTTACATGCTTCTCTTCACCCGTTTGCTGCCTGTCGGGCTACCTCGCTGCGTAGACTGTCAGTAGATCATGACCCAATTATCTGGACTGAAAAGGCTTACGTTGGGGGTGTGTAAGAGAATCCACAAGTTTTAAACAAAGCCCTCAAAGCCTATCAATACCAAAACCAATCGAATGCATTCTAAGAGCATCATCAATTATAACAATTACTTATTGACCGAAAACGCTGCGGGCCAGGAGGGTGTGTGTATGGTAACAGACATAGAAAAGTACTGTCATGGTTAGTGCGCAAAATGAAAAACAAAACGACAGTGGAAGAATAAGGAGGCTGTAAAATGATCTGACTGAAGCCAACTTTCAGTAAGGGAGGACTGGGGGGGCAGCACAAATCAGGTGGTCGAGTCAGTCTTGCCAGATGGGAAATGACAAATTATCGCACAGCGGAGCCTTGGTTTTCATCATTAATTTGTTGCAAAAAGTCTGCCAAAAACCGCTTCGCACAAAAAGAGAATCAATGCTTCCCATCAAAAAGAATGTAAACACCACCAGACACCCAATAATATTAACACCTCACCAGAACACTGCGTACTGTGCTTATTAGGAGGAAGGAAGGAGAAAGATATGCTGTAGTTAGTCATTGTTCTGTGTGCTGTTCTATGAACAAATAAAACACCTCCACACATGAAAGAAAGGATTCCCTGGCTGGAATCTGTCTGTAGCGTCCCAGTTGTAAGGGAAACACCACCCACTCGTCACACAGTCACCAACGTGTGACCAACCCCCACCAACACCCCCACCTGGCTGTGAAAAGTAAACAATCGCATACTCAAAAAGGTAATCGTACAACATTTCAAAGTGAGCATCGCGCTGTCAACACTCCAGGAGCAACATAACATTTCAAGTAATCAAGTTAGAGAGCATAAAAGTTACCATGCTGCCCTCTTGAAATTAATCCAAACACATTCCGAACTTTGGCGGGATCGTCGTGAGACAGGTCAGTTTTACCCTACAGACGATGTGTTGTTGCCAGCTGGCCTTTACCGGCCGGCTGGCAACAACACATCGTCTGTGCCGGCCGGCGCGCTGGTAGCAAGGCAGGGCGTGCTGGCCTAGCTAGCGTTCTCGTCTTCAGCCATGGCAAGTTATGGAGCATGCGTGACAATCCTCTCACGTCGTTTACAAGACACCGTCAACCGCTTGCTTCTCTCGTGATGTCTCCCCAATCCATTCATCGAAAGATTTATGGCCGATTATTATCGATACAGGAGGCTTCTTCCAGCAAATCGAAATCGTTCCCTGCTCAAACCGGATATCCGGTCGCATCGGTTTATCGTTCACATCCCTAGACCAAGCATAACTATACTTATCCAAAACAGAGTGGAAAATATTCCATTCCTAAGAGTAAAATTATCATACAATACAATAATTATCGTATGTTTGGCCATGCTAGGTAGATTGGTCAGTGAGTGGTCAGGGAGTGGCCAGTGAGTGGTCAGTGAGTGGTCAGTTAGTGGTCAGTGAGTGGTCAGGGAGTGGTCAGTGAGTGGTCAGTGAGTGGTCAGAGGCGGCGGTGTCAAAGCGCTGTGAATACTTGGAAACTAAGAACATGCTATACAAGTGAAGGTCCATTCACCACAACCATTAACTTGCCAGTGTCCGGCTGTGTTGCAGCGCCCATTACTGAAAACACAGTCAACCATTGTTGCTTCTGTCGTACTGCAAGTATCAGGGAACATTTTGCTCAGCTGAGGCTTTTTAGGGCGCACTCACACTGGGACATTTCAACTATTTCTCCTGCTGGGCTGCACAGCATTCATTATTTATTCAGTGGCAGACATCACCACCCTGTGGCATATGCAGTCCCATGCAGCTGTTTCTTCCACTGCAGCTGGGTGTTAACTGGGAGAAATGGTATTAGTGTGTTTGGGTCACAAGGATTATTTCAAGCTGAATCTTGCCTGAGATGTCCGCAGCTCCTTGAGTATATAACTAGGACATTGCTTCTAAAATGATAGCGTTCCTTTGCTTTCACATTTTATGAGTGCGCTTAATGTTAAAAGGAAGCAAGAGTCAGACGCTCAATGTAAAAAAAAAAAGACCAAACGTACTAAACCACACGTGTGGGCGCAGCCTCGGTACCGTATATGTAGTGCACACATATTTACTGTAAAGATACAGTCATGGAAACAATGATGAGAGCACCCTTGTTTCCTCCGTTTATTGATCCATTTGAATGCCTGCTACAACTAAAGGTACATTTGTTTGGACAAAGATGACGACGATAACAAATATAGCTCACAAGAGTTTCATTTAAGAGCTGATATCAAACTACTTCCATGATTTCCTTGATAATAACCAAAATCACTTAAGCTCTTACATGAATAGCTTTAGGCTTGTACTGCCAAAAGATGTAACTTTTATGAGCTATTTTTGTTGTCATTGTTATATTTGTCCAAAGAAAGGTACCTTTAGTTGTATCAGGCATTCAAATGAAGAAGAAACTGAAGAAACAAGGGTGCTGTGATCCTGTTCTCCATGACTGTACTTGCTGTGTCCACACAGAGAGACAGACCGGGAGAGATTCTGCGTTCTGTAACTGAAGACTCATTCATTTCTGCCGTCTAACTTTCTTTTACAAACTTGTTCAATCCTGTGAACACCCCCTCTGCCAGACCATCCGTCAAAAGGACAAAGTGAACAATGCATTACAGTTGATAAATGGCCTTCCTCTTATCCCTTGGCACAGTGATGAGATAAAGCGCCATCTTCACACCAGGCTTAATAGGAGGCACTGTCACACAGAACATGAGGCATCATTGAATGACACTGGCTGCATAAAAGGATGGCGGCCTTATCTAGTTCAAGCAACAAACCAAAGATAGAAGAAAGCGTTGAGTGATTCTTTGAGTAAATATCTGACAGTACGTCAAATATTACGGTTTGGCAGTCGCGGCACAATGGTTCGCTCTGTCAACTGGTGAGTGTGAGTGTGGATAATAGTCTGTCACGCTGTCAGTCTGCTTAGATAGGTTCCCGCCCCACCCCTGGAAGTCGATAATAGATGGAGCAATCAGCACACTAATAATAACATGCAGCAAAGATAGCAGCATAATACTGAAGACATCGGTGAAGGAGTTTCTAAGCTTTTCTGTGACTCGTGAGGCATCTTTTTCCTAAATCCTAAGCTCAGGTCCCTTGATTTCTTATTATTTATTGACCCCCCATACATTGTAAAATAGAAATGAGCAAGAAAACAGCAAAAAATGAAAACTCAGCAGTAATTACTCTATTATTATTACTGATACTAGAATATTAGTTAGTCAAACTATTACGAGAAAAAAGTTGTAACCTAACAAGAAAAAGGCATGATTTTACGAGAATAATGCTGCAATATTATCAGGAAAAATGGGACGTTCTTTTTTAAAAGTTGTAATATGACAAATAGTTATTGAAATAAGTTTAATGCTACGAGAATAAACTCAAAACATGGGAATAAAGTCATAATTACGAGAAGAAAATTTACAAGAAGAAAGTTGAAATACGGTAGTTGCAAAATAAAAAAAACACCAGAAAAAAAGAGTCGTAATTTTATGAGGATGAAGTCAAAATATAAAAAAGTCATACTCTCATGAGACAAAAGAAAGAAAAATTTACAAGCATAAACTTGTAATCTGAGGAAAAATAATGTCATTTTAGAAGCACAGAGATGAAATATTAAAGAAAAAATACCTTTAAAAAGTCATAATATTATGCAAAACAAAATAAAGTTGGAATTGTTGTAAAAGTTAGAATACTGTAGGCATAAACTCAAAATAATATGGAAATAAAGTTAGAATATTAGGAAAAGAACATTTACAAAGATCATTTAAGAAGAAAGTTGGAAAAGAGAAAACAACAGCAAAAATGGGAAAAAAGGGCAAAGTTGAATGAATCAATGAACGAATGAATGAATGATTGAAAAAGTGAAAAGTTATATGTAGTATTCCAGTTGTGATACGTTACGTTACCTTTCACACAGCAGAGCCCAGCCAACATGTCATGGATGACATCGAGTGGAAAAAAAGGTTCTCCTCTCATCCGTGTGGAAGTGGTAAGCTTTTTGGCTTCTTTGTCCTTCTTCCCCACTCCATTCGAAACATTTTCCTAAGTTTAGAATAACTAAACTGGAGAAGTTAACTATTTAGCTGGGTAGCTCGCTATGCTCGTGGCGGCCGTCTCTTCTGTCCCTGCACAGCTTGCGATATGTCATGTAAACAAAGAATAAGAGGAATGTAACAGTGACTATAGGGGTGTTATTTCATGTCTACAGGGGTGTAATCATGTTAAAACACGTATTTAGAAAGTCAGAAACATGTTTCCTGTGCTCTAACTACCAAAATATTCTGTTTATAATTAATGAATCCTACTTCGAAATTCACTTATCGCGGTCGAATCTGGAACCAATTAACCGCGATAAACGAGGGATTAGCTTTTCTATACACCATCTGTGGTAATATTGCACTGTAGCAGAATGGTCCTGAGCAACATATATATCATATCATATCATATCATATCATATCATAAATATCATATCATAAATATCATATCATATCATATCATATCATATCATATCAGACGATTCTCCTCAAAAGATGATCACTTGAAGCTTCTGGTGTGATCGTCTGTCATTTCCCTTAAACACAATGGAGTCTGTCCATGACACTAGCGAAGCATAGAGTCCATTTCTGATACAGGCAGGGAAAATAGGGGGAGTTAAAATCAGTCATTCTGTCTGAGCTCACTGAGCCTCAGGGGAAGACAGCTGTCGTCCTGATCTATAGCCCCCCCGCAGCCTCAGTAATGTGGGTCAAATTGCCTGAATGGCTCAAAATGACCCAGTCATTGTAGAAGAAACTGGAAATCAATTCTTGCAATCGCTGATCATATCTCCCTTTTAAAATGCAGCCAAGATCAGCTGTATTTTAGAGCCAAGCAACCGTGACGGAGACACCAGGGTGGAGGAGATTGGGTAGAAACCAGATTGTTAAATGTCAAGAGACGAAGCAAGCAGGTAGGTAAGTAAGGGTGACATTTTTAACACCATGTGGTAAAAGTGAAACAAACATCTCATGCTGGGCATACTCGTATGAAAAAAAAAAAAAAAAGACATCCTGGCTAGCTTACTTCGAAGTACAGTCGTCCCTCGCGACTTCACGTGTCGAATTTTGCAGGTTCACACGATCACGGTTTTTCAAAAATATAAAATCATGCTGTTTCGTGGTTGAATACAGCCTGTTATTAGTCACAAATATGCATATTTAAGCAAATGTTACCTATTTTTGCCTAAATTAGGTCTTTTCAAACATAAAAATGTCTAAATGGACAAATATAAGCAAAGTACAAACATAAGGCATTCAGGAGACGCATTCAAAGACGTTGTAGTGTTCTACATACTGGATGTAGTGTTCTACACTGGTCACTAGGTGTCAGGACGTTACTGGAATGTTTGGTGAGACTTAAGCACCAAACTTGATCTAACTACTTGTCGAATACGGCCTAGTAATACTAAAAAATAGTAATAGTAAAAAACAAGACATATTTAAGCACATGCTATGCATTTGTTTGCCTAAATGAAGCATTTTCAAGTGTAACAATGGCTAAATGCGCTAATATAGAAATATAATATTTCAGAAGACACATTCGTGTCTCACAATGTCCGGTGAGACACACAAGCACCAGACTTGAACGCCAGAACAACACTTCCTGTCTGCCACCCCAACTCAGCTCCTACATTTACAGCAACACACACGAAGATGAATCTAATTTATGTATTAAAGGGCTTATTTACTCTTATTAAGTCTGCTATGTTGGGTAAGACGGGGGTGTTATTTCATGTCTAGAGGGCTCTAGTCGTGTTAAAAAAAATGTATTCAGAAGGTCGTAAACCGGTTTTCTATGCTCCAACTACAAAAATATTCCATTTATAAATAAGGCGTCCTACTTGACGGAAGTTCACTTGTCACGGTGAGGTCTGGAACTGATTAACAGCAATAAGCAAGGGATTGCTGTTCAGGCCTCTGGGATCGGTGAGAAGCATTCTGCAACAGCAACACAGTCTCCCCACAGGCTGCGAACCAGCCCACATTCATCATGCAATCTTAAATAGTGCAGCATGTCAAGCATGATGAAGAACAATCAAAGGGGAAGAACGAAAGCCCAAATTCCCAGAATGAAATATTTGCTCTCTGATGTTGTTCATTGTTTTCCTTTGTTTGTGTTGTTTTTCTACTTGTATGTTCATTTCTCCCACGGGGCGCTTAGCAAGACGTGACTCATCTGTCAGCCTAATTGGTTGTGTTTATAGAGTGACTGTTGTGTTTGATGAGGACGCTATTCAGCCCCTCCTGGTCAAAACAAAGCTGTGGTTCTGCTGTCCACGATATGTGGTCATGGTTTACGTTCATTTAGTTTTAACTACATGATTAAAGGAATATACAGCAAAAGGCTTACACTTGTGCAATCCAAAAATACCTGAAAAAGTATGTTTAGTAAGAAGAAGCAGAGCCTATTTAACTCCTGTGTGGTTTAATTCTTCTTCAAATGGTCGTACTGGCTATGACCAACGTTTGTGCAGTGGTTCTGACTCTCTCAGATTCACAATGGCTTGTTTTTCACCCAAAGACAGTTGTAAGGTTTTTTGTGTTGCTTTCACCTCTAAATGCAGTTTACACAGGTCAAACCTACCCTACCCAACCTGAAATTGAGTGTGGACATTCAGTGCTAGTCCAGTCCAGGGTGTACCAGCGTAGCCGCGAGCCTAGTGAGGATAAGCGGCATAGAAGAGGGATGGATGGTATGAAGTGCTATTTATGGATTGAATAAGCAAACAAAAGGTGCTATCTATCTATCTAAGTTGTCTAAGGAACATCGAGGAAGACAATGCAGGATAATTACAATGCATCTCATTGCTAACGTGTCTCATTTTAGCATTACGTTTGTCAAAGTTCATGGCCCCAGGACTACAAATTCTGTTTTGTTACAAATGTAAGTCTGAAATGACAGCAGCTACTGTCCGGTCCAATAGTTCAACATGTGTTTTTTCCCCAGTAGCGTCCTTCAGTAAAGGCTCCTTCATACGTAAATGACCATCTGGGAAGCCTCGGATACTCACCTGGTTCAAACAAAACAAACGGGGATCTGACTCTCTCTGGTTGGACCCGCTCGTTTGCTTCCATGCAGCTGCAGAACTGCTGCTGCTTCAGCTGGAGATCTGTGCCAAGGTCTCAGGGTGCTCCTTTCATCTGCAACTTGGTGATGGGCCTTGGTGGGTCTGCAGCTGCAGTGGAGATGTACATACTCAGGCACACCGATACCTTGCTCATTTGGTCAATTTACCCCCTTAGAAAGATATGAACATTTCTGTGTTTTAGAGTACAGTCGTCTCTCACTACATCTCGGTTCAAACATTGCTCCCTTGCTCTATCGTGGTTTTGTAAAAACTTTTCATGAATAAACGACCACTGTTTCATGGTTGACTAGGGACTTTTATTATTCAAAAATATTGAAAGACAAGTTATGTGTAGGGCTGCACAGTAGCCTAGTGGTTAGCATGTTGGCCACATGAGATCGGGCAGACCTGGCTTCCAATCTCTGTTGGGCATCTCTGTGTGGAGTTTGCATGTTCCTCCCACATCCCAAAAACATGCATGTTAGGTTCATTGGCGACTCTAAATGAATGTGAGTGTGAAGGCTTGTTTGTCTGTACGTGCTGGCTGGCAACCAGTCCAGGGTGTACCCCGCCTCTCGCCCGAAGTCCGCTGGGATAGGCTCCAGCATACCTCGGCAACCGCAGTGAGGATAAGCGGCGTAGAAGATGGATGGATGGAAGTTATATGCAGTATTCTGGTCACTAGGTGTCAGCGATGTTCCACTGATGAGACATTAGATTAGATTACCTTCACACTGCATCAAGTCAGCCATGGCATGTCCGACATGATAGAATCAAAAGAAGTTCTCCTCCCATTCCGTGTGGAAGTGGTAAGTTTTTGATTTCTTAAGTATAGATTAAATAAATTTGAGGCCGTTATCCCGTAGCCTGTGTATTACAGTTGCGCAATGTGTTGTAAACACATTGCAAACACCAATAATAGGAGTGTAAACGTGACTACGGGGTGTTATTTCAAGTCTAGAGGGCTCTAATAATGGTAAAAATTGTATTTAAAAAGTCATAAATAGTTTTTTTTATGCTGTAACGACTACTCCTACTCCTACTTCTCGGAAATTCACTTATCGCGGTCGGGCCCGGAACCAATGAGCCACGGTTTATTTTAAAAGAGAGATAAAGAATATCAACAAAATATCTAGAAAAGTAATAAATGAACGAGTAGGTCACTCCAGGATCTTAATGCTCTCTCCTTTGTTGCCTTGGCCATATGTTTTGGGTCACTGTCATGCCAGAAGACCCATCCGCAACCCAGCTTCAGTGTCCTGCTTGAGGCCAGGAGGAAGATTTTTCGGTACATGGCCCCATTCATCAGCCCTCAGTTGAGTCCGTCTGAAGCAGCCGACAAGCAGAATGTTTCCAGCTCTGCTGTTGACAGTGTGGGTGGTGCTGTTGGCATCATATTCAGCATTTCTCCAAACACAGAAAGTTGAGTTGATGCCAAGGAGGCCAGTTTTAGTTTCGTCTGACCACATCACGTTCTTTCCATCAATCCATTAGAGCAAAGTCTGTTAGCAGTGTTGGCGGCTGTGCTGCCATCTAACTCAGCATCATAAACAAACTCCTCCCGTGTAATTTAGGGCGTTTCGCTAACTTTTCTCAGAATCATCCTGATCACACGACATTTTCATGTGATTCGATAGTCGAATCCCACTCCGAAGGAATCCAGTTGTCGAATAGTCCCCCCTACTAGACTGATCGTGCGAGGCGAACTGCTGTCCCTGAAGGAGACAGGATTGCAGTCCAGCCGTGTCTGTCAACCGGCTGCCATGATGAAATGCACTGTCCAATTTAGCATTACAGCTAATTGAAGCTCCACTGTGCTAATTAAATCAAGGAACCACCTGCCGTGTGACGTGCACTGTGTGTGTGTGTGTGTGTGTGTGTGTGTATCTATGTGTGCATGTGTCCTAACAGATGAAAACCTGCCACTCCTGTTTATGCAGCCACTCCAGATGATATTCCAGTTCATTTTTATTCTCTCCATATGCACACGCCAGCTGTCCCTCGACTCATTTAAAAGCCTAGGATAAAAGAAGGCCCTGTCCACATGGAAACAAAACCTGTTTTTGTTTTTTTTTACGCTTCTCCTAAAGTTATCCTCACAGGACACTGAACCGACTCAAAACAATGCAGTACTCACGCCAGCCTGTATATAGCGCTGTTGAACCACAGAAGCGTTTGCACCAAGCAGCCGTATTTTGAAACCGCATATTTTTCTGTGTTTTGGCCTCTCATCCACACGCTTACGGAGGTTTTTGTCCTTAAAATCGGAGCTTTTGGAAATCTCCGGCCAGGATGAAGATTTTTTCAGCGTATTCGTGTGGATGGCGAAGACTGGGCTTCTGGCTTGTTGTTGGCAGACGCCGTAACAAATGATGTGCCCTTATTTGCACATTAGATAAGTATCATTGAATGTGTGCAATGGGCAACAAGACATTGCTGCTTTCAAGCATGCTGACAAAGCAAATGAGTGTCACATCTAATTGTATATCTCACTAGAAACTGGACACCCCTGGTTTACAGTGTTGCTTCTTCAGAAAGGTGTAAGTGCAACAGTAAGAGTTTGAACAGGTGGATGATTATTTTATTTTTAGTAAAGTTCTGTACCTGAAGTGCAATGTTAATACTTATGCACTCACCTTTGTCCATTTATGGAAGTGAAGTGTTCAAAAACAGGTGCACCGCACCTCAACATCAATGCCAGGGGGCGAGGGCGTGGCGGGCACGTAGCTGAGGAGATCCACTGGATGCGAGTTGCCTGTTGTCTCTGTCTCTAGTCTCTGATTAATGGACAGGCATGCACACACGTGCACACACACACACACACAATGCAAAATGTATTGAAAAACCACAGTCCATAAGGGCGGATTGTCCCATGCAGGAAAGGACATCATCTGAATCATTTACCATTCGATACGTAAAGAGAGAACAAGAAGTGTTGGATTGGCACCTACCAAATCAAGGCTGAAACAGTCACAAATTAGTATGTTTCAGCTTTCCGGTCATGTGACCAGAGTTGTAGCACCCTCAAGGCCATCTAAAAATGTTCAGACCCCCGTGCCATTTAAGCAGCTGAAGAGGCAATTATTCAATGTTTTTCCCCAAAGAGGCCCTTTCTGCTGTCAACACAAGCGACACCGTGCCCTTGTGTTTCACCACAACCCACAGACGCATTACAATCCTGCGCTTCTACCGAAAACTCAGCAAGCCATATTAATGTCAGTCCTCCAGTCCCAGCTCCCCCATTTCTTATCTCTCTCAATCATGCTTATCTCTCCCTCTCCAGCCTCACCACCTCTTTCATTTCCCTGACAGTCTATCATTTGGGCAACACTGCAACATGATTGCAGCTTCCGCTGGAGGGAGAAGGCTGAATACTATCATCACTCCCAGGGCCACAATCAATAGTGTCAGTAATGGCAATGGCGGGAGCAGCAATAGTAGATTGTTGCAAGGTTCTCAAGAGATCATAGCGGCTCACTCTCTGCAGTCCTTTTATTCTGTAGGCCTTTTTTTCCCGTCTCATTTGTCTCCAGCGGGTATTGCAAGAATGGACATGCCAGGATATAAGATACAACAATCTGTGCAAAAACCTACCAAGATATGTTTGTCTTATGTTATACCTCGCTATCATCCCGACCAATATACAGTATACAGTATATACTGTATATTACTGTATATACTGTATATACTGTATATAACTGTACATTACTGTATATTACTGTATATACAGTATATACTGTATATTACAGTATATACAGTATACAGTATATACTGTATGTACAGTATATACTGTATATTACAGTATATACAGTATATACTGTACTGTATATACTGTACAGTCCCTTCATGATTTGGCAGGTGCGGTAAGTTCAAGGCATACAGTATATTATGATGTCGCTGTGTATATTCTCATTATGTCCTCAGCGGCTGGGAGGCGATATTATCAAGTATGATAACCTGTGCATCCAGCAGCACTGCAGCTATGCTTAGCTTTTGGCTTTGACATGAGAGCGGTTTTGTGGAGTCGCTTGTGAAGAAAAGAAAATGGCGGATCTCCCCCCACTAAGTTAGCGGTCACAAGCTGCAGGAGATCTGAACAGTTTGCCAAAAGACACATTTTCTGACATAAAAAGGACTTGGTTGTGCAATGTCACACGTGATCATTGGGCAGGCACGCCAGAGACCCAAATATTTCCATAATATAAGTGCTTCGTTCTCATTTTTAGAAATCTAAACAGAAGCCTAAACCAGGGGTGTCCAAAGTGCAGCCCGAGGGCCATTTGGTACCTAGAGCTGTTTTTCATTGGCCCGCAGCACATTCTAAAAATATCATGTAACAAGAAAATTAAAAAAAAATCTGCACTAATTACAAGAATAAAGCTAAAATATTAAGAGAAAAAGTCATAATTTCACATAAAATATAATAAATAATTTCATTTTAGTAGAATTAAGATGAATTGTTGTTTTAAAAAGCCATAAATTCCATCTTTTTTCTCATTAGGGTCGCTGGAAAACCCTTGCTGGAAAAGGTTTGGACCCCCCCCCGGGCCAAAGCATCACCGGTGGGGTTACACGAATCCCCACTGGAATGTGAGGTAAAGTCCCGAGAAGAGCTGCTGATTATCAGTCATTTCCGGGATGGATAATACGAAAGAAGAGTCCTGAGGGTGACGTAATCCAAGTCAGTCCGTGTCGCTGTGTGGGCCAAGTCTCTATGAGCCATATCGCCTCAGGCTAACTTATTGCTGCTCTATGCTCTCCTGGCAGTGTGGAGGAGCAATCTGTTCCTGTGAGGGCACGCCACACAGAAAATAGGCCAGCGCTGTCACCACACAGGAGACGCACAAAAAGAACCCATCAGGCGGGCAGGCGGGCCCCAAGGTGCTGGCTACACGATCACTTCAGCATCACGTCAGCACGCTCAGACTGTCTTGTATGTTCACAGATGGCACATTTGTGCCAAGCTTGATGTCTCCATTGAAAAGTCCCCAGATGGAGACTTGGGGAACATTTCCTCTGGGAAACTTTACAAAGCAACAGTCATCCATTCATGTGTCTCAGCACTTCATTCCAGGTACCATGAGCCACAAGAAGCGTCGTGCTTATTCAGCTGCAAGCTCTGAATGTGAACCCCGCTGTGACTGAGAAGGTCGTAGCTGGTGGGGGTGGGAAGCGAGAAACCAGAATGAAATTCTTTCACAGCTAAGCAAACATCCACGTGCGCTAACTCCTCCAGAGTGAACAGCAGCGAGGAAGTAATAACACCGCCGTGGTAGAGGATGGCTCACTTCATTAAAGATGATGCTGCCCTTTACGAGGTCCAAACCCGAGTGAAAGCGACTTACATTGACTTCACCGCACTTTTGCACCGTATGACATGAAAGGATGTGACCTGAGATGAAATGTAAGCTAATGGTTTAGTGCAGGGGTCATCAGTACATTTGTCCACGGACCAGAATTGATCTCAACAGACACTGAGGGTCAGATGGTACCGTAAATACAAAATTAAAAAAGATTCTTCTTCTTCTTCTTTATAAATGGAATATCTTTGTAGCTGTAGCTTAGAAAACCTGTTTACAACCTTTTAAATAATATTTTTAACATTATTAGAGCCCTCTAGAAATGAACTAACCCCTATAGCCACCTTTACACTCGTATTACTAAATATAGCAGACATCCATCCATCCATTTTCTATGCTGCTTCTCCTCATTAGGGTCACGGGGGCATGCTGGAGCCTATCACAGCTGACTTTGGGCGACAGGCGGGGTACACCCTGGACTGGCGGCCAGCCAATCACAGGGCACATATAGACAAACAACCATTCACACTCACATTCATACCTATGGACAATTTAGAGACGCCAATGAAGCTAACGTGCATGTTTTTGGAAAACCCCCACACGCACGCATGGGGAGAACATGCAAACTCCACACAGAGATGCCCAACAGAGATTTGAACCCAGGGCTTCCCATCCCCTGACTGTGACTGTGTGGCCACCATGCTAACCTATAGTACACATAATAAGAGGAAATAAGCCATTTCGTAAAGAAATAAGGCTTCCAAGCGGACAGGAAGTGACGTCAGGGACTCAGAGTCGTGTTCTAGCTCGGCGTGGTTACGTACAACAGTAGTCTGTGTTTTGCAGTAAGGGAAAGGCTACAGTGTTCCAGGAATTTACAAACCCAGTTCATAACTGCAAGAAATGTGCAGAGTTTGCATTTTATGTTCAACACACCTTTGCCATGTAAGTTCCTTTCTAGTCTTATCAGTGACGTGGACTCATTGACACTTTAGCCATGTTGTACTCAAGCAGCCAGGGCCTGCTCCAATTCATTCCCAGATTCCAAGTGCCGTTGTTTTACCTGCGGACAACGACAATGAAAATGTACTGAAGCTGAGCGTCCAACAAGGACTCAGCCAAGAATTAATGAGGCGTACAAATTGGAATGAATGTCTCCTGGACATCGTTTATTCATCCATTTGCAATACCTCCTTTCCCGTTCAGGGGCAACAAAAGTTAGCTATGAGAACCACTGGACTACCAATGCCAGATATGATGCTTTTGTTACAAAACTCAGTACCAAATACCAGGATGTGGCGCTTGCTGCCAGCCCTCGCTCATAAACACGTGACAGTGGGCTCGTCTGTGTAACTCCCTTGTTAGCACTTCTCCCACGCACCTGGGGTCTCATCTACAAAGCTTAACTCATTCAGTACCAAAGACGTATTTATACGCTTTTAGAATCGCCAACGCCCAATCCCAACAACGTATTTGTACATCTTATGGTTTTTTTGCACGAGAAGCAAAGAGGTGATGATGCAACTCTGCACTTTGAAGGTGCCAGAAGTGCATTTGATAAGAGCTCGGCAGGGATCACGTGGATGGAAAAATCACACATGGCAGGAAGAGGAAGTGAGAGAGCGTGGAGGAGTGTAGCGTGCAGAAGGCTGGCATTGTAGGGACATTTTAACGCATGCACACGTGCACACACACATGTGCACACACACAGTTCAGTTCCAAATGTTCTACTGATGATGACTAAAGAACGGAAAAAGGTAGAAACAATTTCTTTCTGATGAAAGATGGGAGTCTAATCTTTCTTTTGGTAGGTTCCATGTTTATCTGCGATTGGCTGGCGACCAGTCCAGGATGTACCCTGCCTGTCGCCCGAAGTCAGCTGGGATGGGCTCCGGCATGCCCCCGCGACCCTAAAGAGGAGAAGCGGTATAGAAAGTGGATGGATGGATGGTTCCATGTTTCTATAGCCATAGAACACAATTTCTGTGTGCCATGAAAGATCGGATAAAATGGTCTAAAAGGGCTGGTTCTGAAGGGGTTGTCTTTTGACAAATGCCAGGGATTAGATAAGAAGACGTAGCAAGAGGGATCAGTGTTGCCAATTTAGCGACAATGTTGCAATCTTTAGCGACTAATCAGACCCTTCGAGATACTCGTTTTAAAAAATGACATTTAAAATGTTGACTTTTGAATGAGAAGTCTTTCCACAGGCACTGATATCAATGATATCATGATAGTGCAGATCAACCTACTTACATCTTCATGCTCTCATTTTCAGCCTGGCATTGTCATGCAGAAGGAATTTTAGTTCATTAGGTGTCAGTCACTCAGGGTGTACCGAGGAGCCCCGTCACGCCCCTCTGGGGGCCCACCGGCACACAAGCAAGTGTGAAGGATAATCACAATCTATAATTGCTTCTTAAATCACCACGTGAACGACCAGCTCCCCGCATCGGAATGCATTGGAATGGCGTCATTAAGACTGCAGCTTTGGCAGCAATCTGGGAAGTGGGAATGAGTGCAGGATCACCCACACAGCACACGTTTATTTCAGGGACTCCATTTTGGCCATAATCAATGAGAATGTCGCCACCAGATATGAGCGACGCCAGCCCCAAATTGATGCATCAATTACCGGTTCAGATTCAGTGTTGCCTCACTTAGCAGTCATCCGCACACGAAGATGAAAGCAGAATAATAACGTAGCGCCAAGCAGGCACCGTGTTTCCGTGTAGGTGGGAGGTGGGTGATTGCCTCAGGTGATCTACGGCGGAATCAATTAGACAGGTTTTTTTTTTAGAAGACATTCCTTGAGTCTTCACAGGAAAGCTCCCGAGATATCACCTTATTTCTTTTTCTGGTATGCGCTCACATCAAACGCTCCCTTCTCCACAAACGTTCCCGTACTGACTGCCAGAGAGGAAATGCAAGGCGTTATGTTATCACCCCCACCCTTGCCACGAAAGCAGTGTTGCTTTTAAAGAAGCTCATCACGGCTGGGAGAACAAATGCTCACTATTTGGCAGGCGTGTAACAAAACGTGTGTCTGTATCGGACAAAAGGCAGTTTCATATTCATTTGATCAACTTCTGACGGCACTCAGTGTATCTGCCATCGACTACTCTGGCTTAGGTTGCGTTGTCACGCACGGCGCCACTGAGCTCCGCCTCCCACCTTCAGTCCATGCTGGAAATGTTGAAAAACGAGAAAAATGTGAAAAATGGTGGCAATGTGAATAAAATTCCAACTAAAGGAAGAATGTTGAGCAACTGGCACTTTGTAATCCTCCGTTGCTGCCAGGCAAGCGTTGGATGTTTGTAAAAGTTGACCCACACGCACCGAATCGACAAATTCCAGGGATTCATTTGCTCTGGGAGCTCCAAGAGTTGCAGCGCACGATGCCGTGTCTTCCTCCTGTGTTTCTTCTTCCTCGAGCCTCCACAAATAGCTCTGGCGCCACCTGTGCACCCTCATAAACACACGGAGTCTGCCAGAGAATAAGAAGACGTAGCAGGAGGGACGCGTCTTGCCAACCCAGTGACTTTGTCGCTATATTTAGCGAGTAATCAGACCCCTCTAGATACTCTTTTTCAAACAAAGCGACTCTGCCAGCCTCTTTCAAATTGGGGCATTTTAGCTGAAACACGGGAACTTTGGTTTCTTTGAGTAGCTTACGTGAGTACGCGGTTCATTGGCAGCCTGCCAACACCCCCTCCGAGTGGAATACAGTCTGCAGGGGGTCTCCTCTCTCACATTTCATTTTCAGTAATGAATTGCACCTTTACAGGAAGAAAAAATGTAAATAGGCACTGACGCGCTGCCAATTAATTTTTAATCCTGACGTACCCTGGGGGAGAGTTGAAAGTTTCAGGGTCTTATGGAAGCTTCTGTCTTGGTAACACAAGCATTCAGCTGTCAAAGTGCTCCTACTCAATTTAAGTAGAGAAAGGAGACGCAATGATGGGACGATCTGAGGGAAAACAGCATAACTCTCGTCTCTCTTTGTCCTTGATGAGACAGAACAAGGCTTGGTTGCTGGGACGCTCCCATCCATCGGCCAACGATCAATATCGGACGATTTCCGTAAAGAACACGTGATCGGCATATGCCGATAAACGCCATTCTAAGACGATCACAAAAACCATCGGCGTGCGGCAGCAAACACTGCGTGTGAGCTGTGCCACGTACGGTTGCCAACACCCACATTGAGCCGACAACGGACGCTCTTTGTCCCGTATTGCCGCCAGAAACAAAATCTCATGGAGTCAGTTGACAGAGGTTACGCCAATCCATGCCAGCGTGTTTGATCGCTCCCCGATTTCTCTGGCATCTTTGTTTACACGCTTTGCCTAGCTGTCACTGGTGGCAGCCGGCTAGCCGGCTAGCTAGAGTTATCCTCCGAGTTTCTTGTCTTCGGAATCCAAAGTTTCTACCAGGGAGACATTTTGTTTTTAAAACAAACAAGCAGTGCGCTTAGTTCAGAGCTCGTTTTTGTCCCCGATATGAGCTCGCATCTGCCTCATCCCTACCTTCATCTTAGAGTCTCCAGACGTGTTTGATAAGAGCAGAAAAAGTCACTAGATTTGTTGCTTTTTTGAAAAACAGAATCCAGAGGGGTCTGAATACTTGCTAGGTTGGCAACACTGATCCCTCAGGCTACATCTTCTTATTCTCTGGCAGACCAGGTGCGTATGGTGTGTTACCATGAGCCATTATGATGCCATCTACTGTGCGCAGCTGGAACAACACGCTACATTCACAGACAGTCCCATTATAATGTGTTTATGAGCAAAGGCAAACAGACTGATCCAAATGTATTTGTGGCGGGAAACACTGTTTCACTGTACCTGTGAAAACAAAAGGGATTGAGACCAAAAAAAGGGGAATTAAGTCGCAGTGAAATTGTACGCCGATGTGCTTCCCTCAAAAGACATGCCAGTGACCTTCCCTAAAACCGTACAAGGCAAAAAGTCAAATAACCAAAGAAGTTCATTTGAGCTGCACGTGGGCGTTTAAGTGCATTTTCCACTTGAGAAGCCACAAGGTCCCACGGGGAGCGAACACTCTGCTTACCCTGATGACTCTTACCCAAGCAAAAGACTAATTTTCCGCCTCTTTAGGGCTTTCCATCTATTAGCAGCAAGTAAACACAAATAGGTAGACGTGAGGTGATTCTTTTTTCTAAAGCAACAACCAAAACAAAAGCTGGGGGCAGTCAATGCAAAGCTAAGTGCATGAAGGATAACGTTTAAGTGCTTCCCTAAAGCGCTCTTGGGGGAGATGCAAGGACATTGTTGCGAGGCTGTGTACAACAAGGTTGGTGTTTACACATCCTCGGCTGCACCGCAAATAAAAGGGAAAGAGATTAAAGAGACACTCTTGCCTTCCGTGCCGTTAAATCACATCTTCAGCACGCTCCTAACGAGACACAAAAGTCTGCTTGTCTGAGACCTTTGAACTAACTGGCTTTAATAAACTTCATTAAAACGTACGTCTTTAATTAGGTGTTCATTTGTTTAACGCTTGACTATGTTGGCGTTTGCAACGTGTCCCATCGGCGTCTCTTCAATATATCCCAACAGCAAGTTTGTCTAACGGCGAAGCGTCTCGTTAAAAAACAGGATGACCCCATGAAGCCCTGCCGTGGCAGCACAGCATGACATCACTTTCAAGCCAGTGTTCAGTTGTTCTACAACTACTTTGGTGTTCCATTCATCGTTCCTTTCTTTTAAAAATGGAAATGTCCTCTGATTTCAGCCTCTCAAATGTGAATATTTTTAAATGTCCTTCGTCATCCATGAAATCAGACCTATGATCTTCGTGTTTTCAGGCAAAACAAGATATTCACACACATGCGGTCGTACGGGCTCCTGCAGCTGGTCTACGCAACAAAAACGAAAGATGCACAGAATAAAATACGTATAAAAGGTAAAAAACAGAAATCTAAAAAATTCAAATAGAACAAACAAAATTTAGAAAAAAAAATCAAAGGGCTTTCACAGGGCCCTGGATTCAGCATCCTGCTCCCCTGAGCCATGCCTTCTCTGTTGTGATTGGTCAGTAGTCCCCACCGCCGCTTAGAGACACGCCCCCCTCAACTAGTTACATGCTAATGGTTATCAGCAGACAGTAAAGAACATTGGAGAACTTGGCTTCATCATACTCTGGGTGTGTGCGGACGGGTAAAACGGTCTCAGTCAGAAAAGGGTGGGTTGCACCCTCCGGGTTGGGAATGAGGTCCTGCCCCAGGTGGGGTCTTGTTGGAGTTGTAAGGACATGCTACGCTGACAGCCCCGCTAGAATGTGTTTACAAGCAAGGCCAAACAGGTAGCACCAAATCAACAAAAACTTTTTAAAAAAAGGTCACAAAAAATGTTTGGGGGGCCAAATTCATTTGTGGCGGGCCGTAACAAATAAAGGAATGCTTGGGAATCACTGAGATCTTAAAATTGTCATAGCCGACCGTTCAAGAGATTTTGGAGCAGCATAAAATGAAAGCAGAGATAACTTAAAAGTACACCACAACCTCATGATGACGGTGCTTCCAAGACTACAACATTTTAAACTTACACGAGACTGAAAAGTTGCAAATGTAGGATAGGGCCCCTCGCCGTCCCATACAGGCAGGCGCTACATGGCTCATTTTGTCTTGAGTACTTGTAAGTGGGGGGTTGAGGTTTGAGTGCTTTGTGGAGGCAGTAAAAGCAAAGCGAGCTTGCGCGGTGATTTCACCCTCGCTTGCTTCGGGCAACCCTGACTGCATCAAGAACATTGCGGCAGCGTGACAAACGGCTGCCGAGGACCAATTCCTCCACATCGCAAAGACACACACGCTAGCAAACGTAAACGCGCGAATCTTCGACCCAAACTGAAAATGTGGCTGCACTCATAGCTCACGTGTGTCCATAACAAAACCACATGGGTCCACAACAGCCGTTATTAATTGCAAATGGGGGATGTATTGATTTATTTGGTGCGCTCATCAAATGGGGGTGGATCTGTTGTTTTTTCCTGAGGCAAGATTGCCCTCTGGTGAACCACATGGATTATGGCTATGCAAATATCATAGGTTAGTTGCAACCGTAGAAATTTCTGCACAGCAAATACTGCCGGTATAAAGAAAATAAAAGATGAAAACTAGGTTGTTCTGTTGGATTAGCAGTGGGGGCTTAAATAAAGGACCAATACGAACAGCCGCATTGTCTATGTGGGTGGAATCGTCAGATGCGATTGCAGCATTGCATGTGTTTTATGATGTTTGTTTGTTTGTGGATCGCTTCTGTGTGTGCGAGTGTAACCCGCCTGGTCCAGCCAGCCCGTCACTCCACCCGGGCTTGAACCAGGCTCCGCAGAATGAGAGCCGAAAGGATCACATAAAGACTCTTACTGAGGAGTTGGCAACAGTGGGCTCAATCACTTATGTCAGTAAAAGGAACGGAGTTTCCCCATCGCTAGTTTACAGCGTTTGCTGCTGTCGGCCATCATCTATGAACTCCCAAACATGCTTGGATGTGTCAGTAATAATAAGATATATTGAAAAAACGAGCTCCACCTCCCAATTACCGTAAAACAATCATTTGTCGTCCAACCAAACAACAAACTGCCGATGTAAACCACCACAATAAAGCGTTTAAATCAGCTCTTTTCGTTAAATAAACAAACTACGGGCTCCTTGCTTCAGTTTACCGTGTAAAACCTTCCGTTTAGTTCCCGGGCTTTTCTGCAGCACAACTCAGCAGTAGAGATGTGCGGATCGATACTGACATATCGATACCTCCGATACCAAATAATGCGGCACCGAAATCGATGCTAAAACAACGATACTTTAGTACTTCAGTTATTTGAGCGATGTCAATTATTAACAGGAACATAGTTTACCGTAATTAATGTATTGCGATTGGTGGGAACTACTTTTTTTCCGCCTGGGTAAATGTACTCACTCAATACTCACTCAGTCTCTGTTGAACTGGGAATCCGTTTTCATGTTTATAGTAGTTCTGAATATATTTGAATGGTTTTATTTTTTTTTTTTATATTTTCGTTTTTATTGTTAAAAACACCATTTTCATATACTTTTACACCATCGTGTCCTCTGTTGTTTCTGCAGTATTTTTACTGTATTGGCTATATTTGAAATCACGCCGCTACCTCAACAAACGTCAGAGTTTAGGCGTACATTAGGCGTATTTGTAGGGCATCGCCGATACTAGCTTGAATTTTACTCCGTATCGGATCGGAAAGGAAATCTGTGGTATCGTACATCACTACCCAGGAGCACCTGGCTAAGTATGAGATCGCGCGAGAGCAGCATTTTGATCGCATGTCTCGTGAACAAAGAAGTGAATGAGCCGTGCCATTAGAACGCAAAGATGCACTGTAACAATAACATTGTGTTTTCTGTGATTTGTTTTTATTAAAAATTAAATTAAAAGTGGATCTTCAAACATCACTTTAAGCAAAGGTGTACTAAATTTAATTTAATCTCGGGTTTCTTTGTTTTATTACAAACAAATTGAATACTACATATTACACACAAGAATGTCCTGTTTCGGCTGATGAAGTTCACACGTATTAAAAATAGCAGGCAACAAAGCTTGATTTACTTTCTACAGTTGAGACAGAACATAATTCTACCCGACTGAATGAACAAATAAAATAATGATGTATTTAAATGGTCAAAAGAAAGAGTGAGAATGCACCGTGTGGATTTCTTTGAAGTGAGTGATGACAAACGGCAAATGTACCTTTAAGCAGTGTTGGGAAAATGACTTTATAAATATAATTAGTCCCAGAAAAAGTAATTGAATTTGTAACGGAATTATTCTCAAATTCTCAAAAATTCTCAAATCTGGCGTGTGCTGTTGAGAGTTGCTGTTGATGTTCGGAGTTCCGATGTCTGTGAAAGCACCTCGCGTGTGACCAGTGGAGTATGAGGAAGTGCTGTGTGGGCGTGGAGAGGATGCAGACATGGTGTGCAAGGTGGATATGTTGGGATTGAGCACTGCTGTTGATGTGTTAAGGTCAGAATAAAGTTAAAAAAGAAGCGACACGCTACAATAAAACGCCACATTTCATTTCACTGGCCGTAATGTAACATTTGAACTGGCAGTTAGATGACGTGATACTGGTTATTTCTTAACACATTTACTCCCAACACTGCTTTTGAGGCATACCGTACGTAGCCATGAACAGCTCATTCACACACTGATCATGTGGGAGAGAGACCATGATACCCCCTGAGCTAAGCCACCCCCTCGTGGATATACAACGTATGACAACGCAGCGGAAGTCCCATTTGATAAAAAAAACAAAAAATGAAGGTGTGTTCTGAAGAGCCCTCTAAGAAGTGTATATTGCACTGAATGTCCACTTGCTCTATAGTCCATGGAGGGTGGAGATGATGATGTCCATGAAGGTAGCTTCCAGACAGTAGCAGATCTGGACATCCGGGTCAGCTCCTCCCAGTTCCACTGCTGACTTTTGGGGTAAAGCAAGCTTGGTGGAAGCATCTAGTGAACCCTCCTGTGGCTTCTCCTTTAAATACTGCAAACCTGAGATGAAGAAATGACCACGTGTGAAATAACGAAGCAACATACATTTGACAGTTGCTCATTTTGTGTCTGTCCTTACGAGCAATGAGAGGGTCGATGTCCCTGGCTTTGGTGGCCACGTCAGAGGCACAAACCTGGCCCACTTGTACAAGCAGGGCTGTCACGTCTTCATAGAGCGGAGGGAAGGCCCGACAGAAGGCCACAAGGCACGGCAGGGTGGGCATGAAGAATGCAAAGCGCTTGGCACGAGTCAACACTGAAGAGCAGCAGAGCACGAACCAATCAACTCCAACGTGTGCACGTTTGCACTTCATGTTGCACTAACAGCCACTGGCCAGATGGTGGTAGCAAAATATATGGAATGGTTTCAATGCTAATAAGCAATATATGTGACCTATCTGAAGCAAAGGTAAATTCAGCTGACCTGTGAGAAGAGTACCCATGACACTGATGGCCAATCGAGCCACACTGAGTGACTTGGGCAACGCATACTGGATACACAGGTATGACAGCAACTGGATTGCAAAAATCTGTCGAGACAGATCGTTCAACTGAGGAAACACTGAAATACGCATATTCATGCAGCACACATGCAAACACACGAAGGAAAATGCTCCAGCAGGATCGCAGCTAAAGCAGAGGTCAAAGGGACACCTCACCTGCTTTTCCAGTTGGGGCTGGGCCAGCAGTTCTGGGATGAAGTCCAGACAGATATGCATGGAAGGGATGCCTGCCACTGTCAGAGGCAGCAGCGCTTGAGGGTAACCCTGACAGAGACGGGAGAGCAAGGCGGCACAGAACCACATTATGTAAACTCAAGAAATCTCTTATAAATCTCTTATAAATCTCTTTTGCAAGAGTGGCCCGGCCAAGACGGCAGCGTAACAAAGATTGTGACAAGACATTTCCAACATACAAGTCAACATTCACAGTGAACAAGCAACAGCTTCAACTATTTCAAAACAACTACCGTAAGTTGGCCAAGCCCATTTATTCATTCATTGCACGTTCCTTTAAAACAGCCTTCAATTCTACTAACATAACAAGCTGAGATAAGTTTAGTTTAGCATTCCATCAAAGGGTGCAGCTTACTGGAACACTGTCTTACTTAACTCCAGGAACAACCACCAGTACGTTTCTCTGAGCGCGCAGAGCAAACTGTTGTTGGTATTTATGCACGTGTGTACTGAGGGAAGATGGTAGGAGCCCAACAATACATTTACAAATGAAAGTCAACCAGCCAGTCCACCTGCAAACAAGTGTATAATAACTATAATAACAGTGTTTATAACAGTGTTGTCGTTCTCCATTAACAGGTAATCTAATTAATACTTGAAACATTACAGTGAAATGTGGCGTGTTATCTTTAGCATAAATCTGGATGTTGTGTCAGTCGCCATTGTTCACTACCACTAATACTACTACTACTACTACTACACAGGAAGCTAAATAGCTAGTCAACAAGAGATGTGTTTGCGCCCTCGAAGGAAAACACTGACCCCTAGCGTTTTGGTAGAAAAACGCAAGTCACGAGCTTTGCCCTCAGCACTGATTTCATGAAAAATCGCTCATCACATGCCGCTACAAAGCTACATCCAAATTATCTTACATATTTGAAGGAGTTCCAAAAAAGTAACTACTTTGGCGCTATTATTTCACATTCGTTAGGTCTCTCCAACTTTTTTTCTCTGCAGATTGGACAGCGTATCGCAAGAAGCGAGAGGGTGTGAACATGTGACACAACCAGGAAGTGTTGACTCCTAAGGACCCAGCCTTCATCGAGCGTGTAGGCTGGGTCCTCTGAAGGATGCAGACCCCGAAATGGGACAAAGCTTGTAATTACTTTCCCCAGTAACTAATTACATTTATGTGGGAGTAATTCCATTACCAATTCAATTACTATTTTTGGGAAACTAACTGGTAGCTATAACCAATTGCTTCCTTCAAAAGCAATTTGCCCGACACTGATAAGCTTCTGCACAGAAGAAGATCGTTCAATTGGAGGGGATTGCTTCAGTGCAATCCAGCATAAGACCATCTGCTGCTTCAGGGAGAGCAGCAGCCGCTGACTACTAATATGACTGGAAACTGATGAGTCATGAGGTCAAAATATATCTTTTGAAAACCTCGGCAACCTAGCATTTGCAAGATAACATTCATTTGCTCAGGGTAGTATTTGGAATACACACACTGCAGGTTCAATCGTAAACCGGATGGCATTCACAACTTCATGACATTACTTAATGACCTAAACTAGTCTGCAGCACCACTCCTACATCCAAACAATACCTACCAACAACGAGTCTCTGTTTCTTACCTGGAAGTGGACCAGTTTGGCAATATTGGGGTCAGCAATGAACATCTGATGTAGGAGGCAACAGATGAGACACTGCACCTCCCTCAAATCACTCAGCAAGCCTCCCTCCGGCTCAGCATCCCTCAAGCCCTCTTTCAGGCTTCTTTGTTCCGTTTTCCCTGGCACGGGGCCCCTGATGCCCCTCAGAAGGCTTTCTGTGTTTGCACCCAGCTGCTGCTCCTCTGAGGTTGGTAAGCACACCTCCAGGAGAATCTGGACTGCTGCACTATCCTGGATGAATACAGGGATTACTACGACTTTGTGTCACTGTCTGATTCCTGAAGATAATGTAGAAGACAAAACAAAAACGAGCCACAGTCATTTAAATTGAATTACCTGCGCTGCCAAAAGAGCGTTCTTAAGCTCCTCCCGGGTGACCTCGGGTGTATCTGGCTGTCCAGGTACACCCAGATTTGAGACTGTCTGGCTTTGTCTGTCAAAGTCTGCCGTCTCCTTCAAGTGGCTGTGTAGGTAGGCTTTTGAGGCAAGCAGGTAGCCATTCAGCATGTGAAGGACAATGTCCATTAAAGGAGGACACCTGAGGAAGGATGTAATAGTAATGGTAATGGTTTCATATTATTTGAACATGCATGCAAGTTGCAATGGAATACATCATGTCGTACAATTCATGGTTCCACATGGAGCAGGAAGAAGCAAGGCTTATTTAATTACCCCCCCCCCCCCAATCCCTATTACATCTTTTGCAGTACACTTGTTCACTTCCTGTATTTCATGTGGTCTTTTTCATACATAAAAAAGTGATGCATCAATGTGGTAATATAAATGTCAGGGTTTTTCCACAATCATAATAAATAATAAACAGTGTTATCATAAATCAATAATAAATACGAATGGACATAACAGAACAAGTTCAAGACTCCATCAACTGCTTGTATTGTCTCTTGAAATCGCAATGTGTCAAAGAAAATGGTTTATTCATGAAATTATGGTGTGAAATGAAGAAATCAGCCACAATACAAGCCAAGTAGAAAAGCTGCAAAATGACGTGTCATTTCCTCTTTACCTGTAGACCCTCTGATCACAGCGTAGCACGATGAGAGGATCCACCATCAGGTTGTTCTGAGTGTACGTCTGCTGTCTGAGCAACTTTGCTGAAGGTTGGAGGGCGTTCACGGTCATCACCCACAGCCTGCGACCGAAACACAATTGCAACATCACACAACTCTTGGTGTAACTTAAGAAATATTTAAAGATAATACAAAGAAAGTAATACAGCTGAATTGGCAAAAGGACGTTTGGATACTTCAGTGGGAGCTTAATGGCATAATCCATAGACGGTGAGTAAATCTGACACTGCTGCCTTCCTCAATTTCGCTTGTCTCGTCATCTGGAACATTTAGTGCTATGAGAAGAGTGCAACAATCCCTTATAGCCCCGTCTGAGAAAATCTGTCCCAGTTTTAATGCCTGGAGCTTTGTGTAGTTACCGACCCTTTGTGGATCAATAGTGTATCTTCTCAGATCTTTCCAACTGTGCTCCTGTGAGACCTGAGTGATGCTCTTCTGTCCAGAGTTGGAAGTAGGCCGACAAAAGTTGTCTCACTCAGTACCACTGATCTATTTGCACACTCGTCTATGAGTAAACGGGTCGGGGTCAAGGGTGCAACAATTCTTGTTCCACGGGTCTTCCTCCCTTTAATCCACTTACTGTGTCTCACACGGCAGCTTAAAGAAGCCTTAAGAGAAATGCCACCGACTCAAGAGGTGCTGATAACCTCTTCACCCTTCACAGAAACAACACACAAGTTCTCATCAAGTTAACCAAGCGCCCAAGAGGGACTCTTACTGTCAACAGCACGACTCAGGTTAAAAGGTACTTGCACCTCATCCAACAGAGTGTCACCACAGAGTCAAGACACGGTCGTATGCAAAACTGTGGGCCCCCCTGACAATTTCCATCATTTTCATGAATAAATCATTGGCTACTATTACATTTTGATATATCACACAACTGATGGACACAGTAATATTTCACGAGTGAAATGAATTAACACAAGATGTACAATATGCATCAAAACAAAATTAGACAGGTTGCAGAAATTTGGGCACCCCTGTCATTATGTTGATTTGAATAACTATCTAGCTGGCACTGGTTATTTGGAACACAAAACCTGGTATGGTGAGCTCATTAAGCCAGCTGTGAAATGAAAAAATAAAGCTAGTTCAACATCATGGTTTACGAGAAGGCCACAAAAAGCTATCAAGAGAGATTCAGCTATCACTTTCCACTGTGAGGAACATAATGAGGACCACATACACAATTATTGTTAAGGCCAGGAAAAACATCAGAGGCAAAGGTAAAGGATGGTGAGAACAGTCAAAGGCACCCCACAGCCTCCTTCCCAAGAACTACAACATCAACTTGCTGTTCAACAATTAGAGGCGGAAGCTTCTAGAAGCTGTTATTTTTGCAAAAGGAGGCACTCTAAATATGAACAATAATTTTTCTGTTGGGGTTATCCCATTTTTGCACCTGTCTAAATTTGATTGGATGCATATTGCACATTTGCGGTTAAGCCAACACACCTCATTTCACTCACAGTATGCTCTTATAGGACAATTAATCACTTGGTACTTTTATCACAATTGAAGCTTTCAGCAGGCAACGACGTTCCAGATGTATCTCCTCCTGTGTGTCATTAAATTGAGTCAAACATCATCAGGAAAACTGCTTGTCCCATTATCATACATTATAATACAAGAGGGGATGAAAACTGTATTGCTGTCCTACCTTTTTTAGTTTTTAAATTAACATTTTACACTCGAAAAACCGTTTCAACACACAAAATAGGTAGAAGTTCCAGACGTGGCAGAACGCCATAGACAAAACAATACATTCTATGTATCACGCTGACAAACTGGCACTACAGTTAGACTTCAGTCCAGTCGTCCCTCGTTTATCACGGTTAACTGGGTCCAGCCCCGACTGCGATGAGTGAATTTCTGCCAAGTACGATTCAATATTAATAAATTGCTTATTTTCTGAGTTTCGAGCATAGAAAAAACCTGTGTATGAACTTCTAAAATGTTTTTTAACATGAAATAACAGCCCGACAGTCACCTTTATACTCGTATTACCTAATATCGTAAACATAAGTAATAATAACACATAACTCACCGTTAGCATTGGAAAAGTTGCTTATTTTTATAGTATGTCGAACGAAATGGAGGTCAATCGCATGGCATGGCAAAAAAAAAAAAAAAAAGATTGACATCAGCCTATCATCCATCCTCACTACGACGTTTGTCACTTAATTAATTTACAGGACAGCCAGTCTGACATTAAGCTGCCATACATAGACGTACACTCCGACAATACTGCTAGCTTTGTTTACAACACATTGGGCACTGCTTTTGCCAAAGCTATGGGATCTCCAGAGTGACACGAGAGACGGCCGACCCTTTTAGCATCACAATCTGCTAACTAGTTAGCCCCCAATTTATTTATTCTAAACTTAAGAATAGTAATAGAGTGGGGAAGAAGGAAAATTCAAGAAGCCAAAAACATACCACTGCCACACAGAATAGGATGAGAACTTTTTTCATTATGTCGTCATGTCATGTCGGACTCTTCATCCATGGCTGACTTAATGCCGGTAAAGTCTCATCAAGGTAACATTACTGATGCCTAGTATTGACCAGAATACTATACATAACTTGTCTTTCAATGCTTTTGACTAACAATGAGCCATAGTCACCCATGAAACAGCCATCATTTATTAACTCAGCGAGGGGCAACTGTATCACTGTACTCCCTGTCTCCAACTTTTAACTGTGTCCAGTCGTGTACCTGCGGGGCATCACGGTGTTGAGGCCCATCCAAAGCTTGTTGAGAGTCTGCAGAATGCGGCGTGGCACAGCAGGTTCCAGCAGCAGAGCCATGCTGGCAGTGAGGGCCTCTGAATAAGGGATCAGGTCTCCAGGTGGGAGAAGTGTCAACTGCTCCAGGATTCGCATCAGCCTGGGACTGCTGGATGGTAACTTCTGGAAGGCTGGTCATGGAGCAAACAAGACAAACAGCTGCATCAATTTTTCAAGTATGAAACTGTGAAGCCTTAATTGTGTAAAATGATTAAAACATTTTTAAATGCACTTAATCACAGTTTTCACATTAATTCATCCTGATGAATCACCATTTGCAAGTATGTCTGAATTATGCCAATTTTTAGTGTATTTTATTTACAGAAAGATAAATAACAGGACATAATTAGGCGAATAGATCTTCAGACGTGTGTTGTATCTTTTAGCTCGATTTAAGCTCCAAATAAGGTACAAATTTAAATGGCGCTAAAAGATACAACACATGTCTGAAGATCTATTTGCCTAGCACAAGCCTCTTTACATTTGAATCACAAGTGTTGTTATGAGCAATGAGGTGTTGCGTTTAAAACCACCACATAATTGAGGTTGCATTCACATGTTTTGGTTGTACAATATTTATAGCAAATTGTACTTCCTTTTACCACATTACACAGGGGCCTTGAACACATCATCATGTGAACAGCGCCTGGTTAACGCGGAGAGAACCATGCGAGTTAAGTCCTGCTAAGAAAGGAGACAATTCTGGAGGTGATCCTAGATCCACTTTCAACAAGTAGAACCTTTTCTTTTTTATTACTTAATCTAAACCAGGGGTGTCCAAATTAGAGCCCATGACACATTCTCAAAATATAATTTAACCCCCCAAAAATATATAATAATAATAATAATAAAACAATGGCAAAAATAGGAAAAAAAAAAGTCATTTTACAAGAATAAAGTCAAAATATTAAAGAGAAAAAAGTTGTAATCTAAAGTTGTAACTTGTAATCTAAAAAAATGACAATACAAGAATACCATTGTTATATTATGAGGAAAAAGAACCTCATTTTAGTAGCATAAAGTTGAAATATTAAAGAAAAAAAACATTATTTTTTGACAGTCATAATATTATAAAAACAAAACAAAATAATACTGACATTTTTTGAAAATTAGATTGGAGAGAAAGTTATAATAATATGGGAATGACGTCAACGTATTATGGGAATAAATATCACAAGAAAAAAATGCACAAGAAGAAAGTTGAAATAGTTGGAACATATAACAGTAGAAAGGTAAAATACAGCTGTAATTTTACAAAAGTCAAAATATTAAGAGGAAAAAGGCGTATTGTAACAATTTTATGAGAATAAAACATAACATTATGAGGAAAATGTACAGTATGTCATTTTAGGAGCATAGAGTGGCAATATTAGTATATTATATTATATAATATTTGTATTAATATGAATATTAGGAAATGTTAGGTTGGAGAAAAAGGTATAATACCATGGGAATAAAGTCATAATATTATGGGAATGAGGTCATTATGAGAAGAAAATTTACACAGATTTAAGAAGAAATATGTAATATTTGGAAAATAAAAAAACAGCTAAAATGGGAACAAAAAGAGGAAATACCAAAGTTCATAGTAATAATACCTGTTTTCACCTACTGTATATCACAGATGCAGCTTAGCATACATAGCTGCATGTGTTGCTTTACAAATATCAAAGTGGTCCTGGCATCCTTTCATTTTTCGCTAGAAAAAGTTTGGACACCCCGATCAAGTCGAAGTTATCAACATGTTGTTTGTTGAAAACTATTAATTGGCAAAGTATGCAATTATCTGCAAACCTTTTAAGCTATGATCACTTGACTTGAGGATATTACAAACCCTGGTGGAGCTGGCTCTGAGTATATCTGCAGGTGTTGCTGGGGAGCATCATCTTCCTCAGCAGGGGCAGGGTACCCGTCACCTCCTCTTCACACACCCAGTCTTCCACAAGACACAGGTGAGGGTAGTTGATGGCCAGCAGCCTCAGCAGGGCAGAGTGCAGGCCTGATAAGGTGGAGACAGACCTTTTTTCTTTCACCAGTTCATGACTAAGAATTATGAGGGTTTTATTTGTTGAGTCATTTTTAAATTCTCACCCCCAAGCTCCTGTTGCAGCCCCTGGGCTTGGGTAACTAAGTACTTTATGGGGATCTGGTCCATCAGAGCTGCCGAGTATGACTTGGGTTTCTTCTGCATTAAAGCTGTCAAAAACGAGAGAAAAGAGCAAGTGAAGTTCAGAAGGGACAGAGGACGAGTATCATTTTGTGTGCATTGACTGCAGAGCTGCTGTGCATTGCAATGCAGGTGACTTTATTGACACAAGTTCTTTACCTCCGCTGATCGGCTTCATGAGCCTGAGGCACTTAAGTAAACAGACCAATTAAAGAGATGGTCATCAACTATCATAAATCGGACCTAATGAAGGGCAAGAGAAGAGCTTGACAGGGAAAGAGAATATACACCGCCTAATATAACTGCTAATGCTCAATCGAACCTAAGTTAGCTCCCACAGCCATCGCACTTGGCTGTTTGTCAGCCCGATCCTCTATGAAGCCGCCAACATACACCACTCAAGAGTGGAAAGGACGAGTGGCGGCATGCTCGTAAAAAGCGGTTGTGAGCCACTGGGTGGCAACGTTCAGTGTACAGTACATACCCAGCTGTTTGGTGCTGGCCAACAGGTTCTCCTCATACGACAGGATGTAGTAGAGGATAAGAAGTTGGGTGGTGATGGAGTAGCGTTGTCGTCCTCCTCGGCTGTCTCCTTGCTAAGAAAGAAAAAGTTGAACTTGAATACAATGAATGTATTGTTCATAGTTTGATGTTTGGCTTCATTCTGCAATATTCCTAAATGTAAGGACACACAATTGGATGAAAGCAATAACAACTGCTACAGATTATGTCAATATCTTTTTCCATAACCATACAGGGTGTCATCAAGTCTGAACACAAAGGAAATGTGGAGTTACTGTTTGCCGTTCACGTGACATGCAAGTGCATCAACCTTTGCATGACAAATGCTGGCGATCATACTGAAGATTTTATTTCTTAATATTACAACTCAATTTTCATTTCTTGAAAATTAGCACTTCTTTGTCCAGACTTAGGAGCACCATATAAACTTTTACCACTAGTGCCTTTAAAGGAAAACTGCACTTTTTTGGGAATTCTGCCCACCATCCACAATCCTTATGTGGAACATGCACACGTGTTTCCCTTCTAAAGAAATAAAAACTGTTTTATGGTTTTATATCTATGTTGTGACCAAATAGTAACATGTGCATTCATGATAACATGTAATACATACAGTATTTTCATCATTTTAAACATCACAGGAACTTCTTTCCTGGGCACACTGACTTCACAGAGCCCACAGATGGGAACTAATGCTACTTCCGTCAACAACAGCAGCACAGAAAGCGCGGGTCTGTTTGCAACTCCTAATCGTGGCGACGATGACTACTTTTGGACAAATGAGGATCTAGAATCTCGTCTTTTTGAGTATATGGAGGATGAGCTACAGATTTTAAATGCTGAGAGGGCAAGAAGACAAAGTGGTGGCGACACACATTGGACCGGCATGACTTGGTGGTGTAAACGTGGCGGGTGAGTGTTTCTGCTGCACTGAGTGGCATACGGTGTTGCAGTCGATGGAAAGGCTTCGCGTATATGACGAGGAGGGCATTGATCCAAGAGA
The DNA here is from genome assembly GCF_027744805.1 of Dunckerocampus dactyliophorus. Lineage (NCBI taxonomy): Eukaryota > Metazoa > Chordata > Actinopteri > Syngnathiformes > Syngnathidae > Dunckerocampus > Dunckerocampus dactyliophorus. Next base: position 1,863,902 of record NC_072834.1, on the reverse strand, counting down.
TTGCATCACAACGAACCAACGATTGTTAGTGCTAACAAACCCTGCAACTTTTCCACCTACCCAGAATCAACTGGAAATGATAGTCAAAATAGCTGTGTCCTGTTAGCTCCCACATGCTAGCTGTTTTTCTCTCTTTAGAATGCAAAGAAAAGGGAAAGACGTGTGGTCATGTTTCACATAAGAGTTGTGGATGATGGGCAAATAAAAAAAAAAAAAAGTGCAGTTGCCCGTTAATTTCCTATTTAAAATTAAATAAGACACCAAAACAAATTGAGGCGGTCCTTGTGAATCCCTCAGCATGACTTACGCCAGAGGAGGCCTGGAAGACGCTGAGGATTTCCTGCTCCGTGATTGGTTGGTTTGTGGCCTCGGGGTTGGCCTTGGATGCTGGGGTGAGGATTGAGTTGATGTAAACGTCAACTAGAGGAATCAGTTGGGTGTGGATGGGGGTGTTTGTCTCACACAGCTGACGGTAGATCCAGTCCTGGAAGGTGACGGACAACACCGGGGGGGGCAAAATGATTGTATTGAACATCAGCCCTGAGTAGTTTGGTGTGACTACCAACGCATGGAAAAGGTCTACCTTGATGGACACTTTGTGCTTAGTGAAGGCTCGGCTCCGAAGCAGCTGGTAGATGCAGTGAATGGGGAGGAAACCTGTGATGTTGGCACTTAGATTGTTGGTCACCGCAACCCTCACTGCATGGGCTGTCACCACCTGCATATGGTGAGGGAAAAAATGTAATTAATAGGAAATGTTTCGTGGTTCACTACGTCCTGTTATTAGTCCAAAAATATTGAAAGACAAGTCATATGTAGAATTCTGGTCACTAGGCACCAGTAATGTTACATTGATGAGACGTACATTACATTACCTGAACACTGCATGGCATGTCCGACATGATAGAGTGGGGAAAAAAAGGTTCCCCTTCCATTCCGTGTGGAAGTGGTACATTTGTGGCTTCTAACTTTGTCCTTTTCCCCCCACTCCATTTGAAACACTTTAAATTTAGAACAAATAAATTGGAGGCTGACTAGTTAGCTCGGTATCATGCCAGAATCTATGAGCGGCGGCCGTCTCCTATGTCCCTGCAGTGATCCTGTAGCCTGCACATTAGTGTTGTGCATTGTGGGTCTAAACAAAGAATAATAGGAGTGTAAAGGTGACTATAGGGGTGTTATTTCATGCCAAAGGGCTCTAATAATGCTAAAAACCTTATTTAGATAGTCATAAACATGTTTTCTATGCTCTGACTACAAAAATATTCCGTTTACTAATACTGAATCCTATGTTGCGGAAATTAACTTATCGCAGTCGAGTGTAGAACCAATGAACCTCAATAAACAAGGGATGGCTGTACTTAAAGATACCTTTCTAACATTGTGTGTACTACATGTGGCACCCAAACACACAACCATGATTGAAGAGACATGCAAAACATTTTATTTTTAACAAGGTAGAAGCCACGCGTTTTGAAACGTCAGTAGAAAAAAAAAAACCTTCATGCTAAACCGCTTTAGTTTGCACAAATAGAAATAGTATATAAAATGGACATGGACTTATACAAGAACCTACGCTGTATGTATACAAAAACTAACACAAACCTCCTAATGAACTAAAAATGCATGGCCGTAGATGACCACGATGGTCCCACCGGACATTCCCTACCCGCACAAGACCACAACAAGCACCTGTTCTGTGAAGATCTCCTGTGTGAAGATAGTCTTCATCTTGCTAAGAGAGCTTGGTTTGATGGCAATCTATAAAAGAAAAAGGTGAAATGTAGTCGGCTTACTATAAACCAAAACAGCTCGCAGGTAGCAGTATTGCTATTTTTCAATTTCCTCTCTTCATATTTCATAAAAATCACTCTACCAGGCAGGCACAACACTGAATTGATAGGATTGCCCTAGGGGGGCGAAACAAACATCCAAATCCAATTACATTGTATATATTAGTGGAACATACACTTAGATGGACACGCTACTTAGCACACATACAGGAGACAATAGTGCACTTAGTAAGTTATAAAGTAGCGAACTCGCTGCAGGATATAGCTTGTCTTCATATTATATTATATTATATTATATTATATATATATATATATATATAAATATATATATATATATATATATGTATGCTGAAAGTATTTCAGTGGTAAGAGTATTTTTATGTGCCACTGCAGCAGCGGAGGAGCGGCTCCAGTATCCGAACAGACAGAAAGACAGACTGACGTATTGATCAATGGCTTCCTCCTACATATCATCTTACCTTCATCCCCAGCGTAGAGCACACCAACTCAATAATGGAGCTGAGCTGGTTGCTATGGAAATACATGGCAACCAGTAACAGCATCTCTCCAAAAGAGGCAGATACACCTGCAGCACTGCATGGGGGAGGACACACGTGTATGAGTGACACCCTGTATTTGACAGGAGTGAATTTACATACATATCATTTCAGTTTGTTGTTTGAGGAATGGCAACTTAGAAAAGAGAACAGACATTTGACACTGAATTGAAAGTGATTTAATATGAACGTATTCCCATACACCAGTGGTTCTCAATTATTTTCTGTCATGCAGGCATGTTTTCACGCCCCCCTCCCTGATTTGAAGTATTATTGAGTAAGTGATAATATCTATATTTATTTGTACTGTGCAGACTGAACTTGAAAGTGAAACCAGCAAAATACAACAAAATGGAGCGCAGTGAAGCATACACGCAAGAGTCAAATTGCATGCGGAGCATGACAAATTCATACATGCTGGCAGGTCTGCAATCATAGTGAAAGTCCTCCCTGCCTCTCACGACCCCCCCATGACAGTTCACCACGGTTCCCCAGGGGGGCCCGCCTCACTATATGAGAAGCACTGTCATATCCAGTAATGGTGTGAGCACAGAGCAGTGTATTAGGTGGTTGCTACGCCCACACCCTTGAATGATAAGTACATTTTATTTTCTATTTAGCACCACATTACAACATTAATCATTTAAGGATACTTTTCCTAAACAACATGTGCATACCATGCAACTCAACAATGAGCTTCTAAAAAACCCCCAAAAAAGGTCTGCAACCGCATAAATTCCACATTCAACTCTGAACTGTGTCTGGAAAACTGCTGTATGAATCCATAGTATCCTAGAAACCCCCCCCCCCCCCCCCCCCCCCCCCCCCCCCCCAGGTAGGATACAATTGCGTATGCCGCTCTTACCTCTCAAAGTACTCCTCCTCTTTGATCATCCAGCTGAGCCACATGACCATGAGTTGCTCCTGCTCTGGAGTGCTGAATGCAACACAGACATAAGACCATTAAAATCCCACAAGTTCATTTGGACACAGGTGGTGAAATGAATCCATTTCATGATCATTTACTCATAAGCAAGAAGATCATGGTATACCTGACAAGCGTAGGGAAAGCCAGCAGCTTGCAGAAGGACAGGGAAACAAAGCGAACGCCTGCAGGAGTGGCTGGAGGTCGGCTCGTCATCAGCTGCAGGAGCTGCTCTGCCTCTTCATCTGTCGGTCTGAAGCAGGGCCACAGAAAATGATATACTAATCAGTCAGAAATCAGTCACTAATCAGTCATCAGAAATGAAATACTAATCAGTCACAAACCCCCAAATTGTAGCGACATGACCTTCAACATACCTGAGGCCAGCGATGCCCATGAGGGCACAGTAGAGTCGGAGCAGAGCGCCTGCCTTCACCACATGCTCCTCCCTGAGGCCAGAGTACCCAGAGCCGCCCTCCTCGTCCATGTCGCCGTCATTGGCCACATGAGTGCTGCGTGAGCGAGGCAGGATGGCGACCAACTCCAACAGCAGCTGCCTGCGCATCTGCCACAGCACTGAGCTGCTTTCTCGCTTTCTCTGGCAGCCGAGAAAAATGGGTACGACTGATTAGCCGCCATCCATTTGTATACATTGCATTGCCAACATTCCACGGCAGGCATTCTGACATTACCGGCTCATTGCTGCACATTTATTGAGCAAACACAGTAATCATCATTTCTACACCTCTTACAAAGTACAACGCAATTCAGACTTTAGAGGGTACTGATGGCTGAGGAATGAAAGCATATTGCAATGCAATTAACCACAGCAGAGCCTCTTTCATTGTCTCTTCTTCAAAAGGGATAATAAGCAAAGGGATGATGGCATTTACACAGAAAAGCTCCTTGTTCTCCATAGCCAGGAAGAAATGTCAGCAGATGGAAAGATATGAAACACCATTTTTAGCTCCTGTGATCTTTTAAATGCACACTTCCGTTCAGCAAATATTCCACTATCACTTTGCAAAAATGACACACAGCAAAGTACGTCTGTGACAAAACAAAAGGTCACAAATAGACAAATACATCATAATGCCATTGGGAGTAAGTGAATGCAGTGGTGACCGGCCTCTTCCCCGTATCCTTAAAGGGGCCCCATCCTGCTATTTCAGAGGCTTTTAAAATGATATTGGATCCCAGAGGGCCACTATAGTACGTTTCTTTTAATAAAATACTCAAGACCTTAAGCTATGTAGGCTAAATGTAGGGTATGTAGGGTAAATCTGCATTCTTCTCCTCTTGGCTGAAAAGAGAGCTCAGAGACATGGCCCCCTCAAACGGTGACCAAACAGCAAAGAATAGGGGTGTCCTGGTATAACTTTTTTCACTCTCACACACACACACACACACACACACACACACACACACACACACACACACAAACCAAATGTTCTGGCTGCCATTTTGATGAAAAAGTGACCAATGATACTGACACATGGACTTCCTAAAGTTGTGACATGAAAAACTCAAAAGATCTCGTGAAGTTCTCGTACCCGACCGCTCACAAGATTTAGGAGCGGCATAAAACTGAAATAAGAAGACCCTCACCTGTTGCCCGTTGCGAATGAACATGCTGAACCAGGTGCGGACTTTGCTGTTGGTACCGAGCAACAAGCCACTAACGTAAGAAACCAGGGGACTGACAGCCTCGTCTGCTGTGTCTGGTTTATAGTCCAGAGTCAGAGCCACCCCAAGACCAGGCAGATGGCATTCTTCCACCTAGGCGACAAAAACAAACAAAAAAAACAATACTGTTCGACATAATTGTGACATTTTATTTACTTACTTTGGCCCAAACTAACGGAACTGAACTAGCATTCTAAGCAACTTAATGTTGAAGAAGTTTTAGTTGAATGAGTTTAGTTAGCTTAGTCCATCTCATATGGTCCTACTGCTCTTCTGGTCAGTCTGGTTTTCTTATGAAAAGATGTAACTATAAAGTAACAGATTACCTACAACGCTGCTGTACCGATACTAATGCATATACAATACAGGTGGTCCTCAGGTTACAAACACGTTCCAGTCCTAGACTGTGATGAAAGCTGGACCTTACACCAAACTGATGTCCTAAGTCACTCACACTGTACACAGAACACCGGGAAAACATATCAAATACAATAATAAAAAGATTAAAAGACCAGACTTAAATGAAACAAGAATAAAAACAGAACAACGCCTCACATTTACACCTAAAGTATTGTCTCTCGCTAGGCTGGAAGGATGACCTCCTCTCCTTGTAACCGCGCACAGAACCCATGACCCCTCTAGCTTTATTCATAATTAGGCCTGTCGCCATAATCCATTAATCAAACGTCTTACATATTAACAGAAAAAAAACATCCAAAAATGCCCACTGACCACCATGGCTCGGATGTTGAGGGCCTGTGAGGGGTTCATCTGGCACAGCTGCCTCAGGGCTTCGGTCCTGCGTCGACCACCAACACTTTCCTCATCCTGGCGCTCTCCATTCTTGATCAAACATCTGCACACTGCAAACATTTTGATGAGCGTTACGTGCCTTACAAAGCCCTTTTTATCAGCACTTCTTTACACGCACGTAAACATCCATCCATCTTCTTCTTCTGCTTATCAGAGATCAGGGTGCGGAGGCAGTGGCCTAAGCAGGGAAGCCCAGACTTCCCTCACCCCGGCTACTTTGTCCAGCTCCTCTTGGTGGATCCCAAGGCGTTCCCAGACCAGTTGAGAGCCATAGTCTCTCCAACATGTCCTGGGTGTTCCCCGAGGCCTCCTACCGGTCACAACACGTCCGGGAGGCATCCTGACCAGATGTACGAAGCACCTCATCTGGCTCCTCTCCCCTTATCTCTAAAGGCGAGCCCAGCCACCCTACAGAGGAAACTCATTTGGGCCGCTTGTACGAGCGAGCTTGTCCTTTCGGTCACTACCAAAAGCACATGACCACAGGTGAGGGTAGGAACGCGGATCAACCAGCCAGTAAAATGAGACTTTTGCCTTTCGGCTCAGCTCCCTCTTCACCCTAACGGACCAATGCGGAGTCCGCATTAATGCAGACGCCGCACCAAACGCACATAAACAGCCACCAAATCATATTACTGATGAATCTTGCCCATTGCTGATATTTATGATTGCAACTACAGTCAGTGATTAATAGTGGTAGGTTCCTAGTCACCGTAGCGATGCTGTATGCAAAAGAACTAAAGCAACACGTGCGTGAAAGACAACCAATCGTACTTTGATGGTCATTTGGGTTCATCATCTTGCATCGCAAGAGCGGTGAAGAAGATTACCTTCATTGAAGCTGTCAGGCACATTGGCAACCAGCAGACACAGGAACCAGTCTCCGTTGCGGACGTGGAGCAAAGCCTCTGCCACATCCACAATTGGCAGCAAGGACGGCAGCTCTGCCAAGGAAAAATAAATATACAATTTATCAAATGCAAAAACAACCAAATGCTCAGATGGATTATATTTCGTGCTGGCTGTGCACGAATACGTGATTACTTCTGATGTACGGCTAATGTGTGTTTTGATATGAACGTACTCGACTACCAGCAAGGTTGCCAAATTCATGCTTTGTCCAAACACATCATACCCACTGATTTTCTTGTTTATTGGCTGCGGGACGACAATGTTTGATGGGAAAAGTAAGGTTTCAACACGTGGCTGCGTGCTTTTGGACGTTTATGATATTTAGAAATAATATACACATTATAGCCACGTCGTGCCGTTGAGTTCAAACTCCATAACAATTTCTGGATTTTACCCACAATTTTGCGGTGCAATCTGCGTCTTTGACTAAGGACTTTCATAGTCGAATCTGATGTGTTAGATTTTGTCCATCGTCCAATATAAAAAATAACACAAATATTTCTCTCTTTCTTTCTTGCTTTCTAAGAGCTGGAATTGTGATCACGGTCTAACCTTTACCTGCTTGTAGAATGCAGAGGACATCTGCAACCTCCTCCAAGTAGACAGGGCTTTCAAAGAGTTCTGACGACTTCAGGAAGAACTCTCCATTTGAATCTGCCACCTAAAAAAAACAAAACAGCAACAACAAGACGCAGATTAACATTTGAGTGCAGAGTGACAACTGTGGCATGGAGAATTATCAGTTTGTGGCTTATTCTGTTCCTACCATGAGGGACATTCCTGTGTCTGTTGTAAGTGTAGACATTCTGCACCACAATTATGCAACATTTTCATTTCAACTGCACTGGTTTTCTGTATAATTTAACATAGTGGTTACTCCAAAAATTCAGTAAGATCTTTGGAATAGTATCACATCTAAATGATGCACAGCCGTCCCTTGCTACACTGCAGCTCAAACATCGCAGCCACACTCTACGGCAACAATTAAAGACTAAATGATGGCTGTTTAGTGGTTGAATACGGCCTATCCTACCGTACAACTTCACGTTAAAAAATCCAAACTATCCCTTTAAAATCATCGCACACTTACACGGAGCCCAGGAAAGCGGCGTTCCCAACCCGCTGTACTTGCAAGTGTGTGCCGTTGACTTGCAAAAATGTGGGCAAAATTTGGGGATCCGTACGTGGGGAGTACCGCCTCAGTACGGATCGGAGAGCACGCAGACACCACGTAGCACTTTCGCTGCGGGCTGCGTTAGGCTATGGGTGATCTGTGATGCGTGTGCCCTGCGCGCAGCACACCGACTGCACGTGGCGGGTGCGCCATCCGTCTCGCCACTAAACCAGTCCAGTTCGGCTGTCCAATGAGCGAGCAGAGCTCACGTGGACCGTCTCGAGTGAGCGCGTGCGCCGCAATCGCAAGGCGCTTTCTGCGCACTGATTTGTGCAGTGGGGCCAAGCTGACGTACGAGCGCTGGCATTTCGTTTCCAGGATGCCGAGGACACAAAAGAGGGGGTCGGCCGAGGGGCCAAGCAGAGGTGGGGCGCGGAAGATGAGAGGAGGAGCGAAGAAGAGTCAGATGGTGCTGCGGGAGGTGCGCTGCCGCTTGAAGCTGCTCTTGCAGCATCGGAACCCCGAGTCTCTGCAGTGGAATGGGGAGCGGCATTCGGGTTTTCAAAAACCAAAAGGGTTATTGGTGTTTACATGGCCGTGCACAGCCGTGTTATTGCTAATATTCGGGTTATGATAGGGTTCTTTGACTGCATGTACACATGCTCGGTTGTGAAACACGGTTTAAAAACATGAGATAATGTTAAAAGCAAAAAGCTCAGCTTGACCTGCCCACCGTCAAAACACCGAGTCTGAGTTTTTGAAAATCTCCACTTTGGCCCAAGTTTTTGTGCAAATGACGAATTATGCAAATTAGACAAAAACCTTCACTTGTTCAGGTTATATGGCATTTCAGGTTCATCCTGAAATTTCACCCAAAAGCCAAATATGCACCAGGATTTAGCAGATAACAAATAGAAATAAACACAATGGACTTGTTTGAGGCTTTTCTAGAGACCCCAAGACGCATAACAGAAAAAGAGGAGTTATTTCAATGTGGCGACTTGAGCTTGTACCTTATTCATGATGGCCAAAAGCTCACTGAGGGTCAGACGGAGTCTCCTGAGAGGATCGCTGTGCTCAAACTCCAAGGTGAGGCCATGCTGCAGTTGTGACACCAGGATGCTCTCCACATTAGAGCCACCTGCCTTGTGCCTGGCGGAAGGGAACACAATTATTAGACTTGCAATATTCTGCACAATTCTATCTTAAAGCATGTTGTGCAAGTGCAAGTGCAAGTCAGTTTTTTTTACCTGAGTTGCTGTTCTTTCCTGGCATCCTGTTCCAAGGCATGAAAATCAACGGACAACAGCGCTACAATGGAGTTGACAGCTTCCACTCCTGAGAGAAGCCGCAGGATGAGCTTCTTGTCCTGCGCCCAGGACTGGCTCTGGTCAGCTGGGGCACACAAAGCCATCCTCACCAGGCAGGGGAGCAGCAGCCTCAGCTCGGGATCACTTAAGGCAGCCAGGCGCTGCACGTCCACCTTCTGCATGGCTTCAAATGCATAAGGGCTGACAAACTGCAGCCCTGCACTGTCTGTCATCTCTGCAACTACAGGAATATACCAATGGGCGATTTAGAAAGCACGAGGGCGCAAACAGCCGACCACAGGAGTTAACAATACAAATGACATGAATGAACCATGTGAACAAAAGTAGCCCATTACTAAATTACTGTTACATCCCTTCATCTGTTTATTTCAGTGAGCTGTGTCATAAAGTCATGCCAGGCATAAAAGTTACAGAACGTTATTTGCAGCTGAATTAACCTAGCAACGATAGCTATCTTAATGCTAATTCCAATACGGACTAGGGTTATAAATGTTCATATTGCGAGTCAAAACATAGACCCAACTCCAGTGTAGCCGCCAACATGTTTAACGCGGGTTATTGCAATCATTTAGAACTCTTATTCGCCAACTTCATCACTTTTGGGTAGCTTGGCATGCTACTAGCCAGCCAGCTAACAGCTAAAGCTAATGCTCGACGCAGAAGCCGGACAATAACAACAACGCATGTGCTAAGAATTTCTCCTTACCACGCAATAAACTCACAAAAACAGCAACGACAACACACTTACCTCAATTATTAAATATGTAGTTACACGTCCAGGCGGGAGGCCTTCAGACCTCGGACTTGCTTGATCACCACAGCTTCTAAAGGGGGAGCGTTAAGCTAGCCAGTGTATGGTAAATTTACCCTACCGTGCGGCTTGACAAAATGTATCAGCATTTAGCATTTTCAACACCCTAACTATTCAAATGTTATTATGATGGACTTTAACTGTAAATATTGTGGAAAAACGAAGCGAGGGTGCCAATGATATTACTGCTGCGGGGAAGCACGGCGCTGTCTCACACAAGATGACGGATGCCTGCATAGACTCCATCATCTCATGTTGACGTTCATTTACATTCATAAGGAAGGATGGATACGACGTTCACCCTACATTTACAATAATACACGATATAACTCACTAATGACAGTCACTGTACCATTTTGAAAGTGAGCAAATAAAAAATACAGTAAAATAAAGATCAAAGCTAATGAGACTAAGAAAGTAGCATTGAGTAAGGGTGGGTGAAATTTCGATACCTCCGATTCCGATACTGATGATAACCATACTTTTTTACTTGATATTTGTCCCGATCATTGAATCATTTTACTTTGAATTTGTTGAACATGATTATAATCAGAATTTAAAAAAAACAACAAACTTATCTGTGAACAATTTATCGGGTCGATACAAGCATGATAATGCCGAAATATATGGGGCAAAAGTTATTGGACAGAAGAGGACTCTGAAGTACTGTACCCCGAGGGGACATGGAGGGGAAAAAATGATGGATAAAAACAAACCTCCCATCATTTTGCCAGTTGGCGTTAAGGGCTTAAAGTATATACTCTAATTTCTGCTCAAAATGTCAGAACTGGGGTTTCACAACTAATGTCCGCTGAATCTGACAAATGGTGTCACTAGTGTAACAACTTAAGCGCACAACTTCCTGTTTGTGATACATAGCGGAAGTAGCTTCATAGCTTAGAAAGTTTTGGTAGATAACGCAAAACGTTTGTGTCGCAAAAATGTAATTAATCTCCGAAACACTACATGTTTAACTGTTAAAAAATACGCTTGTTGATAAAAAAAAATCTCAGTCGTGTGTTTTAAACAAAAATCTTTTAAGCTACTTCCAGGGAACTCGATTGCTGTTCTTATGAATCACTCACTGAAGTGAGTCGGGTACTCGATTCACTTGACGCAAAGATCATGCACAGAAACTCGCACACACGCAACAACTTGCACACAATAACTTGCACACGCGCGAGTCAGTGAATTGCGAGAGAGTAGGGTAGATTTGAGGCAAGGACCGGATCTGCTGTTTTTTCCACGGCTAATTTATTTTAATATAAATAGTTACGCGCTATCTGGTTTCCTTTTTCATTTAGCTAGATAGCAGGGGTAAAGTGAATAAGTAAATGGAGACGAGTACCCGCAAATCCAATTTGCGAGTTATGAACGACTCGTCTCTAATGTATTTCCAACACCACAGCCATTCCAATCTCCGCCAACGCAATAACCACAAGCACAGGGAAATAGGTTGACACATTTTTATTCCTAAAACAGAAGCCACAGCATCAACTGTTGGCATGGCATTTATATATAATTATTTATATAGATTGCAGTTTGGTTTTTGTGTCTAAATGTGTGGTATAAAATACTATATACAACAATGTACCTCTTTATTAGAACACAGTGAAGTTCATTGCTGTACAATTCCTATGTAGCTACAGCTTTGCTGTAAGTCATAATTCTCCACTTCTTCTGTACATCGTGACAATACAAATAGTCTCTCTCCGTTACAAAAAATAATACTCTAAAAGCAACCTAATGGGACCTTATTTCGTTTTTGTCAATTTTTTGTTATTAAGGTGATTACATATATCTTAGAGCAACTGCTTTCAAGCAGGAAGGTGGTAAAAACCTCTCTCTCTATATATACAGTATACATATATACAGTGTATACTGTATACATATATATATATATATCAGATTACGAAATAAGACAAATAATACATTTAAAAACTTACAATAAATAAGATACTGTAGATGCAGGCATTTTGTTTGGATATGACTCCATTCAAAGGAATAAGGAATTTTGGGTTGTAAAACCAAAAATCCATTGTAAAAGTTGCTTCTTGATCGAATACGTCCCTTTATCTCTTTACACAACAGATATCTTTCCAAACACAGACTGGCCAGTGAGCTTGCTGCCATGTTAAAAACAAACATGACAACCAATATGTCATTGTCAGGTTCATTAACTCTGCTTTTCCCCATGAACTTTATTCCCTTGTCTCTTTGTGCATGTCTTCCGGCCATGCACATCTCCGCTCATTTTTATTCTTTTTTTTTTTTTTTTACAGCGCATCAAATCCTATCTGGGAATAAATAAGATCCAAAACTGCACTCCAGTCTGATCTGTTGTCGCGTTGCATATCCCGGAAACATCTCTACCGTGAGCGGCTGGCTACAACAAGTTCATGATGGAGTTGTAGATCTGGTTGAGCACCACAAAGTGAATGGGCAGGCATGATCGTCGGTCCTGTGTCGCCGGGTCACATGTCAGCCAGGAGAGGGCGTTGTATTGCTCCAACACAAATCTGTCAGGGGACAAGATACAAATCAACTGTTTTACTCCCATTCACCCATTCATATCTTCTAGGACAGGGCTGGGCAAACTTTTTGACTCGTGGGCCACATTGGGTTAAAAAAATTTCAACAGGGGCCATCTGTATATAGACGGCCATCAAACAGAACGACATACTTTCTCACAGTGCAACAAATCAAGAACACATCGACAGCAAGTTAAAGCATCACATAAATCAACTACTACTTCGTGGGTGATAAACCACAACTAAGCACTAAACATAACTTAAAAGTGTTATTTCCAAATGCCTGCAAGGCATGCTGGGTAGTCCAGCGGCAACAACAATATGAAGTATCCTGCAAAGCATGCTGGGTAGTCCAGCGGCAACAACAATATGAAGTATGAACTTCATATGAGTATGGTAACTACCCCTCGTTTACTTCTCCGTCAACCTCAACATATTTTGCAATCAAGCAAAATGCTTGCAAGCGCGGCAAAATGTTGGGAGACGGTGTACCGCAAGCTACCCAGCATACCTTGCGGCAGGAATATATGGGTGCTTTTTCAGCATGTGGTGGCGTTGTTTGCTTACCTGAGTACATCTGAGGTCTGATTGGAGTCGAGAGGATGGGAGTGTTTGCTGTGCAGTAGCTCATCCGATTGCACTGAAGACACATGGAGGTGCAAAGAGGCCTAACAGAGAAAGAGTGTCAAATATATTCAAATCAGTCATTAACCTCTCGTCTAAATAAAGACTCTTCCACAGGAGAGCAATGTTTCTTTCCCTGTGAATTAAAACTGTGCATTTGCGACAAAACTGGAGTCAAACGCACTAAAAAGTCAGACAGAATAAATTACAACTTCATGAATAAAGATGCGCCGTGCAAATGAAAAAGACCTAATATACATAGACTCACAGTCCTTGTGTATCTAAATGAAGTATCTAACATATCAGAATAATGCAGTGCAGTAATAAACATACTGCTAAATTAGCCAAGCATTAAAAAGCAGCTTTGTTCCAGCTGCAATCACACTGATGAACGAGCGATGCGACGCGGAGTAAAAATACACAATTTGCATATTAGCTTTCTGGAGATCGCTTTAATGTATTTTTACTGTCTTGTTGTTTTAGATTTGTGCATTTTTACTAGTACTTATCAGACGTTTTAGCGAATTGATTAGCACATTTTTGTACATGTCATTTCATGCACATCAACACAAGTTGACCTACGGACACAATCAAGTCGAGCACACTAACCAGTCCTGTTCAGAGCAGCTGGTTTTGGGCCTGGGGGGCTGTCCTGTCTCATGCAACTCAGCCACTGCTCACCCCTCCCAATGAGCAACAATGGTGGTTCAAGTCCAATGAATAGCTTGAAATGGTACAAAGATAAGTGGTGACGTGCCAGAGGTTAAATGTAAGGTTACCCAAAACTGAAACATAATATTTCAGAATGATACTGTTTCAGGGACCACAAAACAGGTCGACAATTTAAAGCTGTTGTGCAGAAATGGAGGTTGATCAAGCCTTGGCAGTTGGTGCTCCAAGTTCTGGAGTACTTACTACCTCCTCTGTCTGCATAAAAACAGTGTTGGGAACACATCGTGGTACTATGCCCTTGTAAACATGAGCTGAACAGCATTGTACTGGAGAAAGTCATTTGTAGCTACAAAAAAGGGAATTAACGATGGAAGAGAGACAGACCATCTTAACACCAACAAATGTAGGTTGTTCCTCCAGAGAAATTGGAGTGTTCTAAAACTTTTCACCGGGAGTGTACATAAAATGAATCCACTTTGCTCTGATGTCCCATGAGGCTGGCAGGAAACGTTGTGTGACAATCTGTGCATCCAATAACACTGCAGCCTTGCTTAGCTTTCGCTTCAGACATGCTCGTGTTTCCGAGCAGTTGCTGGCGAGAAAAAACGGAGGACCTTTGCTCACTCAGGGAGCTTCCAAGTCCAAAGACGGTGTGAGGGCGGTCTTATGTAAATTTGCGTCACCGTGGGACCAAAATCCGAGCGGCTTTCGGAAACACATTTTCTGACACAGCCAGTCAACATAAAAATAAGTTGGTGCTGCGTGTATTTCTAACAGGTTTATTATGCAGTAGTATGAGCCAGCATGCGGTACAGCAGAGCCTTGATACCTTGAGGAAGAGGGGACACTGGTTCTGAGCCTGTGGGCACGCTGACCAGAACCAGTGAGGTAGTGGTCCAGCTTTGGCTGTGGACACAAAGTAGCCAAGAGCGAGGGGTTGCTGCAGGAGATTTGGCACCTCCTCACGAGACTCCATGCGGTCTGCGCTCTGGCCCTGCAGAATGCATGAATTCAGGCTTAGTTTTGTGCGATATCTTATATACAAGATGAGATGAAAGCAGTTACACTATTAATCAAAATTTTAAACACCAAAATAGCAAGAATTTACATTTTGCACGGTTGAATCTTAATGAGGTTCTAAGTAGAGCTTCAAAATGCAAAAAAAAAAAAAAAAAAAAAAAAAAAAAGACATTGGAGTGAGACAACTTTCAAGCATTAAAGTGAAATATGCTGTTCATCATTAAGACCACAGCCTTTAAAAGCCAAAAACAAAGTCATTTTCTATCAGGTATTCACACTGTCATGATCTATTGATGGCAAAGGCAAAAAGGCTTTCTCTCTTTGAACGCAGTGGGATTGTTGAGCTGCGTAAGCAAGGCCTCTCGCAGCACGCCAATGCTGCTGAGGTTGGACGAATAAGACCGTTTCATTTTAAACTTCTTCAAACATCCTGAGGTTTATGGAACAAAAAAGTCAGGTGGTAGACCCCCAAAAAATGTCACCAGCTCTTAGCCACAGAATCCGATTGGCAGTCCATGAAGACACGGGACGATCATCGGCCCAAATGAGGGTTGTTACTGGTGCCGAGTGCAGTCCACTAACCATCAGACAGCATGTGCCAGAGAATGGTTTTAAGAAGAAAAAACGTCTTCAAATGCCTCGTCTTCTTCAAGGCCACAAAACTGCCCATTTGGAATTTGCAGGAGAGCACCAAACATGGGACACTGAAAGGTGGAAGAAAGTTTTATTCTCTGATGAAAAAAATTTAACCGTGACGGTCCTGATGGCTTCCAACGTTACTGGCGTGACAAGGAGATCCCACCTGAGATGTTTTCCACACGCCATCCTGATCTGGGCTGCTTTTTCCTTCCTTCCTTGGCTATGTGGAGATGTTGCAGGGGGCATCCCTCATGACCGAAGGCCCTCGTCTGTGTGGTAATGACTGGCTTTTTCAAAAGGACAACGCTGCACTTCACAATGCTTCTTCCAGAGGAATAAGCTCACTCTTTTGGACCATGCTGCCTGTTCCCCTGATCTAAATCCAACTGAGAACATTTGGGAAGGGTTGGAAAGGAAAGTTTACAAAAACAGACATCAGTTCCAGACAGTGGATGTCCTCCGTGAAGCCATCTTCACCACCTGGAGCAACATTCCCGCTAGCCTCCTGGAAACACTGGCATCAAGCATGCCCACACCATGCACCACACAGCTACGGCCTCTCCAACCACCATCAAACATTCATACACTAGTATATATAGTGAAGTTCTACTTAGAACCTCCTTACGATGCATTAGCGCAAACTGTACATTCTAGCAATATTTCAGTTGGTCTTAAAATGATCCTGCTCAGGAGTGGATTTACCGATAAGGCAGCAAATGAAGAATAACAGTGGTTGTACCTTGCTGCCATCACCTCCGTGGTGGTAATGGGAGCCAGGGGAATGCACTGGTGACGTGGTGGGTGAGATGTTGATTATGTCGGGGTCCACCAACTCGTTCTCTGGGTCCAGCAGATCAAAGATACCCATCTCGTCAGAGCCATCTGTGTCGAAGAGGAGAAAAATTGGGTCTTTTTTAAAAACAAGTTCTGCTGGAATATTGTTTTTAAATGGCTGTAACCCAAAAGTTGATGGAGTAATAGAAAGACAGATAAACAGGGCATAGTTGCAGTGGCAAGCATGCAGTGCTAAAGATAAAATAATATACCAATTCCAAGGGGAAAGCAAAGCAGTTCTGACCTGTAGTACCGTTGAGGATGTCAATGTTGGTGTCAATGTTGGGGTAATTTGAGCTGGCCACTTGGACAAAGGCAGATGTGGGGAAGACCAGGATGTGAGTGCAGGAGGTGTCCTGTGGTGTGTTCAGCTGGGGCGTTTGCATGTTTAGGGTGGTACTGCGGCCAAACACTGAGCCTGTTGACACGGAGTCTGATGGGAAAGAGATAAAGAGAGTCAGAGAGTGGTTCACAAACACAACTCAAGAAAAACAAAGCAAAATGACATCTTAAGAGACAAATAGTGAGCGCAGCAGGACCCGGTGCTCGTTGAGAAAAGGGATACGTCCTTTCATGTTAGACACTCAAAAATTGTCCAATAAGACACTTTCTCATTCAACAAGATACAAACGCGTCTCGATATTAGACCACATGTATTCTTCTCCAGTTACACCAAAGCAAAGCAGTTTTTTATACTTTGCAATTTCTACCGAAAACAAACCGACCCATGACCTTAAAACAGAGGTACATACAGAGCCATGATTATGGCGTACCGGCGTCCACCCATGGTGATGAACCACTGAGCCCGTGACGGAAAATGTGATATATTTCCATATATCACACTTTCAAAATGAATGACAAAGAGCAAAAGTGTCATCCTAACTGAACGATATTGATTGCATAGAATAAAGCCAGAGTGGTTTATGGAATAATAAATCTGATATACAGTACTTTGTATACATAACAGCACTGATTTCCAATAATAAACATAATCACTTAAAAATAAAACAAATCAAAATAAGAGAGTTATGACAAATAAGAAAATGGAATAAGAACAAATTATGTATGTAACATAATAATTCAATTTCAATAACACATAATAATAATACATAAGTTAATAAGTCTATTCCACGAGATCTCGCAAGATTAAAACGTGACAATATTTCTCATTTAGAGAAAAGCTATCTTGTGGGAAGAGGGCAGACAGACTGTGAACTATGGCATCACTGCTGGGAATGATAACACATGTAATATGGAAGCGGCAGTGCGCCAGGCAGGATTGAAACCGCACATCGAGTGCTTTACACACACTACAATCCTTGCAACCCTACCTGCACTCGGTGTTCCCAGCATCACTCGCTCACGACGTGTGACTGCTTTTTTCTGTCGGAGTTTAACAGCTGCATTAATGTACAAGCTGAAGCTGTAGTAATTCTCCATTTGATCAAAGTTACTTAAGATAATTAATTAATTTCGGACCTACTTTCGCACTCTAAGCATCATGGGAACTGTAGTTCTTTTAGCGTAAACATAAAGCTATCTGCAATTTCCGTGCGTGACATGCGTATTTACTTAACTACAAGACATAAATGATTAGTAGTATCAACTACAACTGCCATCATTATTTTAACTACTAATTTTTCATTTTAAAGCATCAGGCTCCTGTCATGCATGCAAAGACATAAAATATTTCAAAATGTAACTGTATCGTGACACCCCAAATATTCATAGAATTATGACGATGATATATTAGCATAACGTTAATGATTAATTTGCTCTCAAATGTTGACAATATTATTGTTTGTATAATAATATGGGGGACAATAAACATTTCAAAATGCACCTGCAATGTTTTTGTAAAAAGTCTGTTTGTCCAGTCATATTTTTTCATCGTGCTTTTATTAAAGTTGTGTTAAAATCTTGTGTCATTCCTGTCAACCCAATCTCGTGTATTGTCTCGTGTCGTGTCACCCCTACCGTGTACGCATGCTCATCATTTAGGTGACTATTATTATTTCCGTCATTAGTATTAATATTTCAACTTTTTGTCATTACATTACACTGTTTTATTTATTTATTTATTTTTTAGCTTTCTTGTTGAATTCTATTTTTAGAATTAAAAAAAAAAGCTGCGGGCCACACTTTGGACACTAACCTCCCCCAAGTCATCGGAGCTGGCACCTGAACCTTTTAACAGTTACTAACAGAGATTGTTTTCTTCATGCCGGCGTCGCTCTACACGATCCTGACATGATGTAGTGACAATACCCCCCACACTTGTTTCCCAAAATAAACCTATCGATTGAGCTCTCCATCACACAGCACTGAGATCAATGGCCTCCTGAGAGGTAGTGCTTTATGAGTGAAAAGGTACACTATCTTCCCTGCCATCAATCTGCTGTGGACTAGGAGGTGACAAGCATTGTAATGTGCTGCTGCCATCCATCAAGCCAGACCGCCGCGCACACACACTTACACATGGCTGCAGAGTAAGCCGACTCGGGTGAGCAGTGCACATTGGAACAAATAAGCAAATTCATGATCTCCGCCTTGTACGTACCTGGCATTATGATGAAGGACCCCTGGGGCTCCATGGCAACCAAGCACACACTCAGGATGCTGGGAGTATCCGAGGTGGAGATGCCGCACATTCGACACATTTCCTTCAGACGGCGGCTGAGTGACTGAAGGTTTCTTCTGCTCAGCACTATGCTCCAGTCTGGCATGTCAGGAGATGAATGAAGACCTGACACACATTGAATTGTGCTGTGACAAAAGCAATTCCTACCTTTCAACTCTCCATGTCCTATCCTGCCCAGTCGTCCAATCACCACCCTCCAGGGAACTGATGTCATCTGTACAAGACCTAAGCACCAATCCCACAACTTCTGCAGGCCAAGGCGTCGGACGGAGGCCTTTTTCCTTCTGGCCCTAAGCAAAGCACAAGGACACACGGCCAATCATTTTTACATATAATAATTAGGGCTGTCAAAATGATTACACATTTGAATCAGATTAATCACGGTTTTCAAATGAATTAATCATGATTAATAACCATATCACACTATGTCTAAAATATGCCCGTTTTTGCTGTATTTTATTAAAAACAAGATAAAATTTGTTGCTGTCCCCATTGTGGGATAATTAAAGTGCAATATAATATACAGTATTTGTATGCATTAACAGCGCCAAATGAACTGCACATTTTTAGTTAAGAGTTTTAGTCAAGTTAAGAGATGGCAAGTACACGTTTGAAAATCGCTGGTTTCTTTAATAGCAGAATATTTGAATCTGATTTTAAGTGTGTTATTATGAGCAATGAGGAGTTGCGTTCAAAGACATCACCTCATTTAAGTTAAATTTTCTGGGCTTTCCAAGCATACAAAGTGAGTGATAAGAATATCTACTTATTGTTCTTCTTTGCATTTCTGTTTACTGGGGCCGCAAATACACGCATAATAAAGACATTTTTGTGATGTTCCGAGTGTCCTTGAATGCACCATACCGTCTGTCTAGTCTAGTGACAATGAGGAAGTGTCATTGCAAAGGCAAATAGACTAGGGGCGTGTTTGTTTGGAGTTGGAGAAACATACAGTGTATGGTGCTGGAAATGTGTTCGGGTCAGAATAAAGTTATAAAAGAGCGTCAGAGCTGTCTAATGACTAAAAAATGTAATCAAATGAATCCATTTTCAAATTAATTAATCATGATTAGTCACGATTTGCCACTATTTGTGAAATGTCAATTTTTGCTGTATTTTATGAACAGAAAGATAAATGACAGGACACAAATATATATATACTGTAGATATATACAGGTATATTTGTATGCATTGACACAGGGGTGCTCAGGCTTTTTCAGCCTGCAAGCTACTTTTAAAATAACCCAAAGATCTAGCTCATACTATAAATATAGAAAATATACATATTTACTATATTTATTAAAAAAATAGTCAGTGCCCCCGTGACCTTAGTGAGGAGGAGCGGCATAGAAGATGGATAAAAAAAAATCTGTGTACGTATTTACGTATGTAGGTTATACATGTATATCAGGGGTGCACGCACTTTTTCAGCATGCAAGTCAGTTCATTAGGACACACAGTTCATGCATTACATCCAGTTAGCATTTGCTATCAAACATTACCGACATACAAGAAATGAGAATGATGATGCAAAAGACAAAGCAGCCAAAGTCAAGGCAACATATTAAAAAGGTTTCAGCAATGGGCACATTTTCCATTTCATCATGAAATAACAGTTTAAGAGGTGGACGTGTAGAAAACACTGATTTCTGTAGTAGAGTTCAAGATGTGGAGCAAAGCCATCAGAAAATACACTTTTTTTTCCCCTACAAGTGAACAGATACCTTTTGTTATCGATGTAAGTGTCTTATCGCTGAGTTAGTTTATCCCTAATCAGAACAATGAAGATGAAAGTTGCATCTCCATGTGCAGCTTGAAACACTGCAGAGAGGACCTTAATGTCAGA
Organism: Dunckerocampus dactyliophorus; assembly: GCF_027744805.1. Taxonomy (NCBI): domain Eukaryota; kingdom Metazoa; phylum Chordata; class Actinopteri; order Syngnathiformes; family Syngnathidae; genus Dunckerocampus; species Dunckerocampus dactyliophorus. Next base: position 1,843,153 of record NC_072834.1, on the reverse strand, counting down.
TGACTGATGTCATATGACATCTACAAAGTGACATTTACCGACCCAAACTACCTTGGCAATCCCCCCGTAGCTCGCGATCGACAGGCACCTGTGTATTAAGAGCTGCAAATGAACTGGTGGATGGTGGGTCTGCATTCATTTAGTGCTTTTAATTTGATGTTGTTCCTGTCTTAGTTTTACACAATACATAATAAAATAAATTAGCCTTGCCTTGCTTCTAATGTTCATACGTTTAGCTGAAAATCTTTCCCCACAACTAGCTAGCGCGCTGCTAATGCTAATTAGATCCATTTCTCGTCTTCAGTCATGCTAAGCTACGGTGAATGCGCAACACTGGTTTCGCCGGCAGCCCAGGCTCTCATGTTGTTTAAAAGACTGAATCAACCGGTTGCTAGTCTTGCGATACCCGGTACATGTCTTGAAATCGATTAAAGTAAGGATTTATGACTGATTCTTATCGATCCAGGAGGCTGCAGCCGCATCCCTCGCATCTGTTCATCGTCCACAACCCTACTAAATAATACATATAATAATAATTTCAAGTGGTTCTACCTGTTGGGTACGTCGATGCTAATGATGCAGGTCTCCAAGAGCTCCCCGTGCTGGTCAGTGCACGTAGCAAGGAGCCAGCGTTGGTCGTGGGATAGACAGTACCCCACAAACAGCACGTTGTACTTCTGTGCCGCCTCCCCGAACGTCTCCCCGAGCTCCGTCTGCTTGTCCTTAACGGGGGCAAGTATGAACGGAGGTGTGTACAGACGCAGACACTCGGGTCTCTGTACAAAGGGAGGGAGAGAAGAGGAAATAAATAAATAAAAAAAACAGAAGAGAAAAAAAGAACTTGAAGACATTGTACATTTGTGTTCATACTATAAACCACAAGCATCAACCAGAATCTTCACAATGTCGCATTTGTGTTACACTTATTGAAGCAAGGCAGATTGACGAGTGCCTTAAAGTGGAAATGTAGCCTTGTGTATGAGGAAGCAACCCGAATTAGGGGCCTGAATTAAAGTGCTCCTTTGTTTAAACCTTATTTATTTAAGAGCTCTCATGAAGCCAGCCAAGCAAATAATGGAATAAATCTGTGGTGTAGCGAAAAGGTTACAAGTTCCTTCTGTCTTGCTTCAGCAAACACAAAGATGTTGAGCTCCAAACATTGTTTCGTTTCAGGGGCAGACTCAACACAGCTAGGGTGAAAGGATCGTTTCAGGTCGGGTCGTGTCCCCAGAGATGAAAACAACTAACAGCTCAGAGGCTGCAAACGTGTCAGCAATGTTAGTCTCAGCTTATTTGCCAGTACACGTGGTCCTCGATTTACAGCGCTCCGTGCTCTCATACATGAATTAAAAACACAATTTAGGGCCGTAAACACGGGCTCGAGAACTCGTTACAGCGTGTGTTTTCTTCGCCTGCGCAAGATTAACAGCGCTCATTAGGTAACTTTCCGGACTTCATTATGTCTCCCAAGCGGCAGTGTGCCAAAGAAAAGGAAAGCCATCGCCATGGAAGTGAAAATGAACATACAAAGCTCAGGAGAGGAGAAACACCCGTCAATGTTGGACCTCATTTGGCGTCAACCGCCATCATTAAGAATAAAGATTGCCGAATGCTACAGGGGTCATGGATTCTGTGCGCTGCTACAAGGAAATCTGGGAGGCGAAGAGGGATAAAAGTAAGGAGTTGTTCTCTTTTTTATTTATTTAGTTCCGTTTAATTATTGTACCACATTTTTTTATTACTGTATTTTAGATGTCCTTCATGTGTTTCGTGTACAGTGAAAGTGACTTATGAATGAATTGCCAACTAAAACCTGGCTTGCATCACAGTCTAGTAACCTAAAGGTCAACTGCATACAGTATTTCTTGAAAATACTGTATTTAACACAATCCATAAGTAGCAAGAGGCAGTGGTACTGTTCATCTTACTTGTGCTTGCAGATGCTTGCTTTCAGAAAACCAAAAACAAATATATCCCCTCCCAAAAAAACAACCAAAAACCTACCTCAGAGCTTTTAAGTGCTGTGTCGATAGCTAGTCCCGGGCCAAAGCCCGTCAACGACTTGACATTGGTGGAAGTAGGCAGCGGGCGTCTGCACTGAGCAAAGACTGAGAAGGCTAAAGACTTAAGGTGCTGGACGTAGATATGTCGATCTTCACCTCGTACGGGCTGAAGCAGGTACTGGCAGGGGACAATCTGTGTGTGTAAAAAAAAATAAATATACTGTCAGCGAGTGCATTTTCAAAACAATATTTGGGGACAAAAATGGCATTGAGCCTTTATACATAAAGACAGGAAAGGTTGTGTTGGCGCTTGTAGTCTGGGAACCTGCAATGAACCAAAAACGAAATAAATTCCATAATAAGTTCCATATGCTCATACGCTTGTTTCTATGGTGGAATTTTTACCAGATGAGATGTGACAAAGAGGATATAAATGATATAAAGACGTCAAAAGCTTCCCGGAGGTCCTTTGTTTTACACAAAGATAGAGATGTGCAGCAAGGTGTGGACTTTCAAACTCAAATGATCAACACGAACACGACCCCTTTTGCTGAAGAGAGAAAGGTGTGTTTCATTATTGTATTTATGCTTCTTTTTTTGGGGGGGTGATTTTCACTCTGATTTCTGTTGGGTTTCACTAACCATCACCTGCTTACGGTGCCATTCTGTAACATCAATTCCAGCGTATCTGCACATTTTTCCAGTACAAATTTAAAGACTTGTAAGACCTTTTCAAGACCGACTAAACAGAAAAGACCATCTAAACAGAAAAATAAAGACTATACCAGGATCTCTACCACCGCACCCCACTGTGATATTTTTATACACTTCATATGTAAAATTGCAGCTCTTTTTTATTCTCCAACTAGTTCAACGTTCTTCTCGTAATGATGACTTTATTCCCATAATATTGCGACTTTATTCTATACTTTATTCACTTTTTCCGCAACCTAATTTTCCATCCATCCATTTGCTGTGCCGCCTATCCTCACTATGGTCGCGGGTATGCTGGAGCCTATCCCAGCTGATGTGATGTGATTTTCAATCAGTGTAAAAATAAGGCTAAAGAAGAGCAAGTCTTTTTTCTTTGCTCTCTAAGTGACCTTTAAGCTGTATTGTATTTCTCCATGCGGTTAAGGCAAAGAAAGTATTACTTTACTGATCATGAACAATATACGACTACTACTACTGCAAATGATAAGAACAGCTACTGTATCTCTGAAGCGCTGGTCTTGAGTATGCAATCTGTTTATCACGCAGGACAATCAGGAAGCTTGCTCACCTGTAAAAAAATTGAATTGCGGATATGTGCAGGAAGCAGCTGAAGCATCTCAAGGTAGCAACGTAACAAACCAAGCGTCCACACGCTTGAGTGGGCTGGCGCTGGTCCTGGGCCGCCTTCAGACTCCTCGTAGCTAAAGGGATCCACAATGTAAACAACAATGGCAGGTGGATACGTGATGGCGTGAGACTCGCCATCTGTGGGCACGCCGACCTTGTCCCGTTCCAAAGTGCTGTGGGCATCACAGAAATCACTCTGACTACACAATTGTATTGTTTCGGTTATGACAAGAGAAAATGCTTGAATACGATTTGGTTTTTTGGGGCTGACGCATGTTAGTGTGGCCGGTTGTACCTTTCTGGGGGCTCTGTGGGAGCCTGGCTCTGGCTGTTTGAGTTGTCCCCTGAGGTGCTAGTATTCTGGGTGCCTGCCTGCTGTCCCAGCTGTCCACTTTGAGTGCCACCTCCCTGGTTTTGGCTGCCCATGCTTGCAAAAGGGGCAAAAGAGCTGGCCTTGGCAGACTGCATCCCGCTGCCAGACTGCCCAGATGATGTCACCAGGCTGTTGGATGACACAGAGCCATTTCCGGACCCGCTGTTGCTGTTGGACACCAAGGAGCCGTGCATTGCACCCTGCTGGCCAACGGAGCTGGAGGCAGATCCCGTCAGTGGCGCGGATGATGACTGGTTGGATAACGACGAGGGAGTGGGCTGCGTTAGGAGGGAACCATCCAATGGTTGTGATGCGAGGTATGGAGCTAAAAAAAAAATAAATGAAAAAAGAAAGACAGAAACATTGCTGGATTAATAATATTACACTAGCTTTGATAGGATAAAAGCTTCTCCACTGAACACTCTCACATTCGTTCAGCACTTTTTCAACTTGTCAAGGCTCTCACGCTAACCTTCTGGAAATGGCTTCACGGTGGGGTCAAGAGCGAGCCAGCAAAGCCAAGAACTGAGCAACAGACGCGGAACAAAAAAGGCAGCAGATTGGTGATACTCACCGAGGTTGTGGCGGCACACTTGTGCATAGAGTTTGAGCTTAGTGAAGGCGTCATCATTGCCGCTGGCAGCCTTGAGGAACCAATCGCTGACTGGCTGGTCCACGAGGCTTTTGGCTCCACTGCCACCGACAAGGACTATGCCATCAGGGTAGCCTTTGGAAATGGGCCGATGCTGGCCCAGTCGACACGACTGTAGGAAAGTATAGATAAAGGCAACACATAAGATCATCCACAGAGGGGAAAATTCATGTCACAGCAGCAGAAGATGATGCATGCAGTGGCTCTTCACCAGTTCTCCATGATCTTAGGAGACAGGAGTAGCCAAACTTTTCCCTCCAAGGGTCAAATAGAGAAAAATGAAAGAATGTGGGGCCCCTTTGCTTATTAAACACGCTAAACGCAACCTATGTAGGTCAAAATATGCAAAGAAGTTACATATATTTACAAGGAAAAAAAGCCTACATCTGATCTTGTTGTAGTTGGAAAAGCAAATAGTAATTAATCATGTAATCTATTGCAATATTCAAACTTCCACTTTGTATTGCAACATTACACATTTTAAATATTACTTAAAACACGGTGGCCTAGTGTTAGCACTATTCACTTTTTTCATAGTTTGGTTGGTCCTGCGACTTATATAAGAAATTAGATGCATAATCCAACATCTGCTGCCTTTAAGTTAAAGTGCTACTAAAGAGCTACTTTTACAAAATGAAAATGGCCAAGAGCTACAGTACACATGTTTGGAACTTTCATTTTCAACCCAAAGTAAAAATGCTTGTTTTAACACAACATTAACAAAATGCTGTCATCCACAACTCACATTTTGTATTTCAGAATGCATTTCTTTCTGGCGTTCTCACATTATTAACTGAAAACCTGAATGAAAAGCAGGCTTGCAGGCGCCTCACGTAGTCGTGGGGGGCTCCCTGGTGCCCGCAAACCAGGCAAGAGTTGCATTTTTAAACCCAGGACGTGGTAAACCATCAACTTCAACACAAGATCTTAATGAGGCCCTATCCTGCAATTCCAACTTTTCAGACTTCTGTTTATATTTAAGATGTTGTACTCTCAGGGGAGCAGGCTGCGGAATCTGCGTGTCTCGGTCAAGAGGAGAAGAATGCAGATTTGCCTTGTACACAACTTGATATTTATGGAGTATACAGTATTATTAAAAGAAACTTACTATAATGCCTCACTTGGATCTGGGAAAGCGGGAAACGAGCAGGATCGGGCCCCTTCAGCCCCACTCACTTTATACAGCGGTATAATCATCACTACAAGATCTCAGTAAAAAATAAAACAATGCCAGTGTGAATGAGTGAGGCACACCGCCACATTAAGTTAAAAGGGAGATGACTTTCGGAGGGGGCAGAGTGCATTTTACTGCCATAGTAGTGGTAAATCTGTGCACATGAACCATTATTTGGCCAGTGCAAACACTGGCACAGGTCAACCTGCCCTACCTCATAGACAGCTGTGAGGTCTCTGAAGAGGCTCTTGGCACCACTGAGGAGAGCTTCGTTGTCAGGACACACCACCAAATACCCGACGTCCCGCTGGGAACCGAAGGGATCCAGCAACAGTTTCTCCCAGTAGGGTAGACCGAAGGGAGACAGCACAACAAAGTCATACTCATAACCCACCAGGAAGGTGGGGATGGGCAGAGGCTCAGGGGACTCATCGGTGCCTGTGAGCGGGAAGCAGAGCGCACAGAGAAAAAACGAGTGAGCAAGTGTAACAATTGAGTAGCGTCCGCTCTTTTTTTAATCCCTGTAGTGCATCCGATTGGAAGGTCACAATGCAATTTGGCACATCTTCCGTGCACATGCATTCCAAATGTCACCACAGCAAAACGCAAAGTACCCATCACTGTGCATTCACACTGAAGCATTTCTCAAAGACCAAATGATATCAGATGTACACAGAATATTTCTTGGTGCTAAACTTCCCAGAAAGAAACAGCTCCAGATTTACCATATGAGCCCCGTCCTGCCATCTTGTGAAACTGCTGCCAGGTGAGTGGGCCCTGAACGCCCCACGACCGCACCGTCCTTTTTTTCTGGATAGCATCTTGGAGTACAGGCTGGAGAGACATCAACACTCGGAGAACGTCCTGAGAACACAGCGCACTCACGTCCACTGCTGCAAAACAAAAGAATATAACGAAATGGTGAAAAAGTCAGTAGAACGCTTCATTTAAGAATGAGATGCTGCTTCATGCAACATGCTGAATGTAAAAACAAGATGACAATGACCTGCAATTATTTCTTACCATTTTGTTTAGACCAGTGGTGCAGACAAGTGCTTTTGACCAGTGCTTCATCCACCTTGCCACCTGACATGTTGTCCATGAACTGCCTGCCGTGCTCCAAGGCCATGTAGCAGTCACTGTGAAAGTCCTTCTCCTCCACCCGAACACAGGGTGGCACAGGGCAACCCTTCAGTCCGTGTGTGTCTATGTCATCCAGGCCTGAAATAGGTGAAAACGAGTTGGTGCACTGGTCCTGCAGGAGAAGAATGAGCTCATCCGGGACGTGGTCTCCCCTCCAGGTGCTGGTTTTGTCCAGGGAGGAGAGCCGTAGCTCCTCAAAGCGCCTTTCTGCCTCGCGGCTGGTGTCCGTCCCACGGCCGATGATATCCAGCTCGTCCTCCACAAAAAGTCCCGAACCGTTGCCGTACCGACGGTTGACCACGGCACTGAAACCGCAGCTGCAGGGTTCCTGGGCCTCGCCGATGGGGTCGCTGAGGTACACTCCCACATCCGCTCCTTTGATGTTCATGTTACACACGCAGATGCAGCAGCTGTCAAAGTTGCAGTCCTTGAAGAGGTTCATCACAGACTCGGACAGAATGAGAGTGACATAGAGGCTGTGAGCCTCGGGGATGGAAGGAACGGTGGCCGGCTCCACCGAATTGAGTGGCCTGCAGGTGGACGGGGTGGAGGCTGGTGAGTACAGGTCCGAATTCTCGTACTTGAGTGAGCCCTGGACGCTGGAGGGGCCTCGGGGTGTGCGTGGAGTGCGTGGCGTACGGGGTGTGGGGGCTGAAAAACGTGGTGTGGCAGGTGAGGGCAGGATGCCAGTTCCACTGTTACTTGGCGGAGCGCTGTTGGACAAGAAGGGTGTGTGAGTTTGAGGGGTGTAGGCCTGGCTGTAGTCCTGGTCCAGAGTGCTGCCCACACTTGGGATGTTACTGGTTGAAGAAAGACAAAGTTTTTATTTATTTGACAAACTTTACAATGAAATAATGTATTCTAGAATCGATCCATAGAGATTCTAGAAAGATTCTAGAATCTTTCCATAGAGGAAAAAAAAATAAATCAACCAAGATTTGAGTAAAGAAACATAACAGTCTTTCCCACACATTCATTTATTTGTGGTGGCCCGACACAAATAAATTTGGGCCGCCACAGATTGCTACTGTTTTTTTTTTTTTAAAAGCCCTACTTTAAAAAAAAAAAAAAAAAAAAGAGAGAGAGATTTGGGGCTACCTGTTCGCCCTCGCTCACAAACATTACAATGGGACTGTCTGTGCAGCTTGTCGTTACTTCACACCTCACATGCACATACCACAACCGCCTTGGTCGTGCATTATAACAAAAGACTATTTTCTTGGTCAACTAATCTGAACCTTGTTGTTTCGATGAATCGAGTAATCAGTTTGGCCCTAAACAGACAAAAAACATAAATGAACCAAACACAAACAGTTCAACATCAGCAAAGAGGCAAAAATGTCCATCAGTCTTTCCCAACGTCAAAGCTGATGTGTGTGAATGTCTGCTGCACGAATGTTCACTGCATGAGTTCTCTGCGTGCGAATAAAGCGACTGAAGTGCATCGTGAGTCTCTCCTATGCGGTGGTAGGGTAGTACTCTACACTGGTCTCTAGGTGTCAACAACGTTACATTGATGAGACAATGGCCAACACAGGAGCTGTCAGTGCTGCGTGAGTCTCTTACAGTACAGTATTTATGTCTAAGATGGCTCATATTGTGTTATGTCTCCTATATTGGGTAATACAAGACTATAGGGGTGTTATTTCTTGTCTACAGGGATCTAATTATGGTAAAAGCTGTACTTAGGTCATAAAAAGGTTTTATACGCTGTCAGAAAATATTGCATTTATGAATATTGAATCCTGCTTGGTAGAAATTCACAAATCGCAGGGACAACTATGTTTAAAATCAGCACACACTCACACGGATTCCAGGGCACAAAAATGAATGGGTTTGTTTTTGGTGGCCAGTTATTAAATTAGACTATGACATCATCTAGACCCCCACCCCATCCCATCCCCACGCAACCAACGCCACAGACACATTGCCGTCCTGTGGGAAACACTGCACAACATCAAAAACAATAAGTATATTGTTGTTGAGCTGCACCCATGCAGATCTCTGCTGCGGCACAAAAGTAGCAGTATTATTCTCGTATTATTCTGGACGCGGGAGTTCAGAACATTACAGAACTTCATTCAGTTCATTTTCATCATCCTTCATAGGCAAAATGCAGTCAAATGCCCATCCCGAGTGAGAACGTAGATTTGGCAAATTTAAGATACTTTTTTGTTGTTGTTGTTGCTCACATTTTGTTTGACTTTATTTATCTTCAAATGAGATTTTTGTAGAGATGGATGAACATATAAAGACTTTTTAAAGACAAGCCGCAATAGGAAGGCTCAGAACGCTGCAGCACGAGGCAGTACGTCCAAAATCCGAACAGACTTTGAGACTATGAGGTATGGTTTATTTTTAGGCTGGCTAGCTACTGTGAGGAAGCAGTCGGAGAATAAGGGAGCTCATGATGTCCCACGCCCCACCCCCCATCTGTATGTGAGCAACAACACCTGGCACTGGCCCAACCCAAGGAAGTCCCTGCATTACTTTACAGCCCCTGCAGCCAGGGCACGTTCATGACGGCACAAGGTCTCCAAGGCAGCACAGACACGTTGTTAGAAGATTGTTAGTCAGGATTGTTTGGACATTGGCCAAGTTGTTCCAAGTGCACACATCTGTCCCTCTCTCTCTCTCCCTGTATCGCTCAACATAACACACCAACACACTCCAATTAAACAGCCTCATGCATAATACAGCATTGATAAACAAGTGGAACAGGGGTGTCCAAACTTTTTCCAGCAAGGGCCCCATGCTGCAAAATGAAAGGATTTTGTGTAAAGATATGCTAAGTAGTGATATACAGTATGTATTTTTTAAAAACTGCATCTCAGCTTTGTGATGTAGGTGGAAACGCATATTATTAATATTAACTACCGTTTCTTTGCTTTTTGTTTTTGTTTTATTTTCCAAACATTTCAACTTTCTTCTTCAAAATCCTAGTAAATGTTTCTTGTAATATGATGACTTTATTGTCATGTTTTGACTTTATTCCCATAATATTATAACTTTCTCTAAAACCTAATTTTCCAAGTTGTTTGTTTCTCATATTACGACTTTAAAAAAATAATGTATTTTTTCTTTAATATTTCAACTCCATACTATGACAATGAATGATTATTTTCCCTCATAATATTAAGATTTTATTCATGTAACATGATGACTTTTTCTGGTTAAATTACAACTCTTTTTTTCTGAACGTTTCCACTTCATTCTTGTAAAAGCACTGTCGATAGTCCCATTTGTGTTGTTTTTTTCTTGAAGTTTTCTTGTTAAAATTATTTTTTTAGAAAGTGCCGCGCACCGCAAATGGCCCCCAGGCCGCACTTTGGACATCCCTGAAGTGGCAGTAGTATGGTGCCCCTCCTTAATGCCCCTCAAACCTTGTTTTGAAAAGCCAACAACAATATTACACTCACAAGCAAACAATGCGGTCATCCTATCGCAATAGCTTAATACTGTTTGTGAAAAACTGAATGGTCTAAATCAATCACATACTGTACACACAATACCGTTGAATCAGTAAACCTTGTGTTGCCTATATGAAAAATACACACTAATACAAACACCAAGCTGCCACAAGTGGTCAGGCCTATTGAACCTTCCCAGTGATAAACTGTTTAAAAACAACACATCCTTTTGACTCTAATTTCCTTGCAGTGGCTCAGGCAATACGCTTTGGAAAATAACAAGAACAGGGAGGGGGGAATGCCAATTTAAGGGCAAACAAATGCAGATTACAAAACCACACTTGCATACTGCGCGGTAGAAATAAGCAATTAACATGCAGTCACGCTCCGTGGCATTTATATAAATACAAATATCTCTATTTCGGATGAGTGTGTGAAGAGGAAAAAGATCCAAGTGATTTCGAAATTAGGATGACAGTGTGTGTGTGTGTGTGTGTGTGTTGGGGGAGGGGCACAGTTGGCAGTGGGTTTCTGTCAAAGATGCTCGAATGGCTGAGTGAGTCAATCTGAGTGACGTCTCTGCTTTGGTCCGTAGGCACCTAGTACGGCACGATCCGGCGTTTCCTGTACATCCAAGAATTTGACAGAACCTACCAGTGTATAAAAATCACGACGCAATGAGCATTACAGCAGAACCTCCTTTTACGTCATTAATCCGTTCCAAAAGGTTCGACAAAAATCGAATCAATTTTTCCCATAAGAAATAATGTAAATCTAATGACAGCAATGCATTATCATGGTGAATGGGTTCCATACCCAATCTTGACAAGTGCATTACTGTAGAAGGACAGAATATTGTCCTAGCTAAAGCATAAAAAAAACTGTTTAGGAACTTCTAAATACTGTTTTTAACATTCGAGCCCTCTAGACATGAACTAACACCCCTATAATCATCTTTACACTCGTATTTCCCAATAAAGCAGACATAATAGGAAATAAAACATAATGGATATAAATAAGACATAACATACTCTTAGTGACACCTAGTGACCAGACACCAGATACTACATACATCTTTTAATGATATATTTGTATTTTCATTTGTTTAGATATTTTTATGCTAGGAAATGCTCAATTTAGGCCAAGAAGGTGTCAAATCTGCATATCTTCTGACTAATAATAGGCCACAGTCAACCACAAAACAGCAATCACTTATGCTAATTTATTTTTGAAAAACCATGACGGAATGAAGCCGCAAAAATGCGAACCGCAAAGTGGTGAGAGATGACGGCAAATGATGAGTGAAATGTATAAATGAAAGACTAGCAAACAGAGATGAGTGGAGGGGATGGAAGTGCCACGCCGACGTTGTTTCATTCTAGTCCGTTACAAACGTCACTTGAAAGAGTGTACGGTTAGCGCTGCACACTTGCTCACGTGAACTTCATCGTAATCTTCAGAAGCCGGTAGGTACAATCATCATTACACACACTGGCCCGGCTCACTATCTGTTATGTGTCTCAGTTAAACCAGTCCCCCTGCAACCTGTGTTAACAAAGGAACCTTTACATGACAATCCTATTGTAAGAGACGCTACCCTTGTACTTTGTTTTTTGCAGCTGTATTTCAACTAAAAAAACAGATTCATCGAACACTCAGAAATACACAGTGCAACTGAATGCCTCATCAGCGCACAAAGCACTGTGCTTATTAGACGACGGAAGGAGACAGATACGGAGTTGTTCATCATTCTGTGTGCCTTCTATGAACTAATTAACCACATACACACGCAATAAAGACTCTAAAGCAGGGGTCTGAAACTAGATTCTGGGGCCCGCTACTTGACATCAAAGATTACAGTAAATGCGACCTGCTAGGTCAAAGTTCAGCCAATGACACTCATAGGGTGCAAGCATAAGCCACCACTGAACTAAGAGTGAGTATGTCACGTGGGGAAATTAACAGGGGGAGGGGGTCACTAGACAGAACACTACCTACAATTGTGGTGCTCACACACACACACACACACACACACACACACACACACACACACACACACAAAAAGACAGCACAGGTAAGTAAGTCACTACAGTAAATATATACACTGGGCAACTATTACTATGGGGGAAAAATAACATGTAACTTCAGCAACTTTTTACAAAGCAAATGCCACAATGCATGCTGGGAGCTAACATCACTCCCAAATATGTCTCCTTCTGGTGAACACATCACTACCACACCAAATATTTACTTTTCTTATGCTTCTACTTTAGAGCGTTGATCTACTTGAGATACATGAGATGTTGTGTTTTCCAAATGAGTATAAAAGAGTGCCACTGTTTGTCAGACACCTAAACCAAAATCCTGTTTACACTTATGTTGCACGAAAACAGTCTCACTTGTTTTGCAGCACCGCTGCTTGCATTCTGGTTAAAATACGCTGCAAAAATTCCACCATTTTCTGTACCGCTTATGCTCATTGGGTCACGGGTAAGCTGGAGCCTACCCCAGCTGAATGCAGCAAAATATACACTATGAAATGATTTATCCGTTTCACCCTATGGAGATATTATCATGATCGTGAGCCATGCATCGCCTATCGTATCATACTGTGAGGTACCCTGAGATTCCGAGCCCTACTCCTAATACTAGATGCGGCCCAGCCTCACCCAGACTGAGTCACCACCGTGTGGCTGCTTTGTTTGGGCACTCGACTAGTTTGTTAGGCGCGCGGTAACCGACAAAGTGTGCAAAAACCGAATCATCTGAAATGCGTGACATGCTGTACTATTTTCCCCCCTAACGTGCATTGATTCGCACTGCCCTCTTCAGCAGAGATGAGCAAACAGGAGCTATGAATAGCAGCACAAAAACTGTAGCATACAAGGGAGCTTTTGTACATCAACAGTGCTTACATTGTGGGTTTGTAAAAGACATTTTGAAAACCAGCTGCAAAGATATGGGAAATATAGTTTGATGAATTCAAAGTAAGGCTAAAGACCTTAAATAATGAATTCACCTGAATCTTATTAGTTTATCTATCAAAAAAAAAAAAATGACTGTGGCTCTACACTTCCAAAGTCTATAAAGAGACGATTAGATGAGAGTGTTGTGGAAGAACTATGGGGTCATCTAAACAAAAAAGGCCCGCGTGACCTCAACAAATGCTCTCCTTTCTCTAAAAGGTGAACATAAAAATAAGCACCATTACCTGTCCTTGTTGAGGATGGTCATGACAGGCATGGGGTTGAGCATCTCTCGGCCCATGGTCCAGCTTGGTCGGTAGATGCAGTCCTCTGGTAGCTTAATAGGTGGGAGACATTGGCTGGGCAAGGACTTCAGTGGTGCAAACATGGAGCAGCCCACAAACGGCTGGCAAAGCTCGGGCTTGTACACAAATGAATAGTCCTGCAAAATGCACAGAGTCATATTGTGTGCTGAGTGATCTTTGCAGAAAGTCTGCAGAAGAGAAGAAGAAAAACAGAAAACATGGCAGCACACAATTTAACCCTGATTCAGTTCCCAAAAACCTTTAAACCACACAAGTCCCAAAATTACAGCTGAGCCCAAAACATTCACAGTCGGGTAACATTTTTGTGAATGTTTCTGGTGAACGGGTAGCATTTAGCTGGGAATTATACAATAAAATGGCAAAAGACAATTTTAATCCAAGACAATTTTGTTCCGTACTGCATATTTCAAGAACAAGGAAGTGGGGTTGGTTGTTGCTCTTTGGTTTGGTTTGGTTTGGTTCAGACATGCATAGTACGTTACATGAAGGAACATCACATGGTTACATTTGCACATTTCAACACATGGTCCAGTATCAGCAAAAAACCCAAGTATCGGATCATATCGGCCTGCATCTAAAATCTCCGACATAAACACTCCAACACAAGCAGTCCATCGCAGACTCCACGCCAGCACTTGTATCCAGCAGCACCTGGATAGAGCCCTTGTGATCACAACAACAGCAGGTGCTAGCGTGTGTAGCAAGGAGTAGGAGTGATGTCGGCCGTGTGGCAGAATGTTTCATTCAAAAGTTCAAAAAAGAAGTTTGCAGAGTCCAAAACTTGTCATGCGAAAAGTGTCCCGTGGTGGCACAGAAGCGAGGAAGTTTAAGTGTCATCGTTTTTGAAAATAGAAGCAATAATAATAATAATAATAAGCAAAGGAAAGATTAAAAGCATAAAAGTAATAATATAAAAAATATAAAAAAAATATAAGTAATAAAATAAGGTTTGTGTTGCTTTTTCTTTTTTTGGAATACAAATTGGAAATGTATATTCTTTTTCTTGGTTGTCTAATTTAGGTTCATCATCTGATAAAATAAAGCGGGTGCAACCCTGACAAAAGCAAAACAGACTTGTGGTATTAGTTGTAATTTGCTAAAACAGACTTACCTTGACCTCAGATGGCTTTGGGCTGCAGAAGCTCTCCTCCACCTCGATCTTGAAGTGACCTACTAGGGACTGGGTTCCATCTAGCGTGGTCATACCAGGGGTTGGCTCCATGCTGCCATACTCTTTGCTGCACATGTTCATGGGTGAGTAGCCCATGATGTGCTGCTCAAGGGAGGGAGGAGTGGGAAACATCTGGTGTAGGTCTGCCGAGCCTGGAGGGTGGATGGCCACAGCACAGTTAGCATACAGTATCAAAGATCTACTTGACTTCAGCTACGCTTTCATTAGATCTGGCAAAGCAGCTAGTAAATATAAAGCACTGTACCAGCTATCCAGGGTGCCACTAAGGTCTGGACACAAAAATGCGTATTTTCAAGAAATGAAATTGTATTCAATGAGAATATTAACAAATAACATCTTCAATAGGATTGGTAACTTTTGCTTAAACATAAAAATCTCTCCACATTTCCTTTGTGGTCAGACTATAAGGACACCCCGTATACCCAAAAATGACCATATTTTTCCAATTAAACAATACGTTTGAAATATATTACAGACTTACATGTTGCAGTTGTCGCACGTCATGTAATTCTAAGACCGATTATGTTCTAACGGCAGACAGCCTTTTAATTAAACTAAAGAAAAACAATTTTGCAGGAAATACGCTCTTGATCAAAATTGTAAAATTGCCGGAATTCAAGAAATTCAACAAAAGATTCACACGGTCATGATCTCTTGATGGCAAAGGCAAAAAGCTTTCTCTCTTTGAAAGCAGTAGGATTGTTGAGCTGCATAAGCAAGGCCCACGCAGCGCGCCATTGCTGCTGAGGTTGGACGCAGTAAGACAGTCATTTCAAACTTCTTCAAACATCCTGAGGGTTACGAAACAAAAAAGTCAAGTGGAAGACCCCACAAAAAAATGTCGCCAGCTCTGGCTGGCCGTCAAGACACGAGACGAACCTCGGCACAAATGAAAGTTGCTACTGGCACCGAGTGCAGTCCAATAACCATCAGACGCTACATACGCAAGAATGGTTTTAAAACGACTTCAAAAGGCCTCGTCTCCTTCAATGCCACAAAACTGCCCGTTTGGGTTTTGCATGAAAGCACCAAACATGGAACAACGGAAGAAAGTTTTATTCTCTGACGATCCTGATGGCTCCCAACGTTACTGGCATGACAAGGAGATCCACCTGAGATGTTTTCCACACGCCATCATGATCTGGGCTGCATTTTCTTTCAATGGAACAATGGAGCCTCAGGTTGTACGGGGGCGTCAAACGGCTGATGGCTATGTGGAGATGTTGCAGGGAGCATCCCTCATGGCTGAAGGCCCTCGTCTGTGTGGTAATGACTGGATTTGTCAACAGGACCATGTTGCACTTCACAAAGCCCGCCTGACAAAGGACTTCCAGAAGAATAAAGTCACTCTTTTGGACCATGCCGCGTGTTCCCATGATCTACTGTAAATCCAATTGACAACATTTGGGGAGGGATGGCAAGGGAAGTTTACAAAAACAAACATCAGTTCCAGACAGTGGATGCCCTCCGTGAAGCCATCTTCACCACCTGGAGCAACATTCCCGCTAGCCTCCTGGAAACACTGGCATCAAGCATGCCCACACCAATTTTTGAAGTGATTAACAAGAATGGCGCAGCTGCTCATGTTGAGTCCTTTTCTGAAGATTTTATTTCTATTTTATTATTTATTTTCTATTTTGAGCTACGTTCTTAAACTTTTGATCAGCTGATGAACAGCCCATTTCACTTGAATGCTTGTTTGCAATAAATTGATGACTCAAAATGATTTTTGTCCCACTCCCATTTCTTCTTTTTGCATGTAAATGCTTTCAGTTTTTCACCTAGTCTTAACATTTTGATCAGGAGTGTATAAGGCTGAAGAAAGGCTCAACTAAAAAGCTTGTTGGTCACAGTGGGACAGCAGCTGCAGAAATATTTTTCACCACTAGGTGGCCAGGTCCGAGATGAGCATTAACCATGTTTAGAGCAGTCAGTGTCTTAAAGATGGCGTCCCTCTTCGACCGAAGGTTATGATACGCCATACATTCAATGATAGCTAATTTAGTAGCAAAACTTTGCCAAATCGCTATTGCTAGCTGACAACAAACATGGCTAATGTGAGCACAAGGCTCCAGCATGATTATACTCACAAATAACATGAAGAGAAACAGTAAAAATACATACTAATACAAGATACAGGGTCTAAAGTGGATGGCTTAGGTTCCTTGCTGCCAAATTTCTCTTCTGTTCCATTTACCGGTCGTCTGGAACCAGTCTGTAGAGGGGGGGAAAAAAGTACTTCAGCACCTCAGTGGTCAGACAAATCTCTTTTTTAAAACTCTCACAGCTGTGGGTCGATAACGCACATGAAAGGGAAAGTAGCAATTTTGGCCAATGGAGACAACAGCTTACTAACCGCCAGTTCGTCTTCATCGGAATTGAAGAGGTTGTCAAGGTCGTTGATGGACACCACCAGGTCCGTCTCATGGATCAGGCTTGTAGAGGCCATGCGGTTGTGAGCAGCTGCCCGCTGAGGATCTGCGCGCAAGAATGTTAGACTTTAGACTAATCAATTCCAAGAGCTGATTTGCAATTTAATGACAGGAATTCCTGTGGCCTCACAAATGTATTGTGTGAGATTTACATCAAAAAGCTTCTTATTTTGAATTCGTGTTGACACACTGACTGAAACGTCACAGCCAAGTTATATTCCTCAGATGTGAATAGTGTCCAGGATGCTTGGTCATTTACGGATTCTGAGGTCACCCTGCTTGCTTACGCGTCTAACAGCGGCCAAGTCATGCAAATAAACACGAAGGTTACTCGGAAAAGAAAAATCTTCTTACCATCCGATGGACCCGATCCTCCATCTTCACCCTGTTAGAAAAGTCAAAAGAGAAAAGGTTAATGGGAGGAAATCAAACACACACATGCAATACACAAGCTGCAGTTACCTTTGCTTATTATATGATACCAATCTCATACCTCCAGCTTGTTAGAAACACGGATATGAAATGATATTTGATGGGGAACCAGCTGCCACGATCCAAAATACACAAAACATAATCAAACAACCGGCAAAACGTTGACACATTTGATTTGCCAAGCAGTTCTCTTCTGAAATCAGTGAATAATAGTGCTTTCAAATGATTCACATTTTGAATCAGATTAATCATGGGTTTCCTAATCGTGATTAATCAACATTTGAAATGATGTCTGAAATAAGCCCATTTGTATTGTATTTTATTGAAAGAAAGATAAATGGATTATATATACTGTATTTGCATGTATTAACAGCTCCAAATGAACTGAACATTTCAATCAAGCTAAAAGATGCCACACTTAAAAAAACTATTTACCTAACACTAGTTTCTTTATTAGTAGCAGAACATTTGAATCACACTTTCACCGTGTTATTATGAACAATGAGGGGTTGTGTTCAAGCACACCACGCCATTTAAGTTGAATTCACATTTTGAGTGTATTTTCTGGGATTTCCGAGCATAGCTAAATGCAGCAAATTGTACTTCCGCATTTAGAGTCATAAATTGAGTGATAAGAATATCCACGTATTGTTGTTCTTTGTCTTTGTGTTTATCTAGATGCATTGTGAGTTGGAAATACATATACTGTATGTTGTTGAAATTGCACCGCTGTTGATGTGTTCAGGTTACATTAAAGTTAGAAATGAGCGTCAGACTCTGTGGGCAACTACACTGTCGTCATAACAGAGAGAAGTTAACGCGCTATTTTTGACAGCATAATGAATGCTACAATTTGTATAATATTGCAGTATAACTATTAAGGGGGGTGTGACAAATGAGATTTCCGGTGTGGATCAGAAGGAAATCAAGATCTCAGAATGGCCTCTTGGGCTCCCACCCAGACATCGATATCTGTGAGGGCTTGCCTTTATAGCATGTGCATGCATTAGTGTGTGTGTATGTGGATGTGGAACCGGAATGTTATGCGCAAGGTATTGATTTGATTGTGCTCCGAGGCTTTTTTCTCAGAGTAACACAGGCTTTAATCTGTCTCCCTTTAAGGCCCCGTCCACGATGGTGCACAACCAGGGTCACAAGCTATACGTGCAAACGCTGCTTTGACTCCTCACTTTTTGCACGTTCAGTAATAAAAAGGTGCGAGCTTCAGTGAACCCCGACAGCTTCTGCTTCACTTCCGACACAGATGTACTGCAGTGGATGCTGCGAGAAGCCGGAAGTCGACTGAAGGGGTCGGCAACCTTTACCATCGAGAGCAACTTTGCCTCCTCGTCCAGTAAAAAAATATAAATAGAAAAATAAAAATAACTTGTAAAAATGTTGATATTTTTAAAAATGTTATCAGTTATAACCACAAAATTCAACAAACAACAGTGCGCCTACAGGTGTAGGCCTACTCTGAAATGATTTCAACACGTAACTCTGGAAGTCTTGGAGTGCTTCCCATATTTGTGTGAAATGAAAAGAAAATGTAGCCAACTTTAACATTAAAAAGTCCACATATCAGTGTTGTTTGCTCAATACCATTTACGCCTGCGCTGAATTGTCATCAATAACCGTTCTACTGCTCCTGTCATTGACTCTTTTATTTAATAATTTTAATATTAATAATTTAATAATTTCCTGTTTATTTTTGAGCTCGGAGAATCGATGCTGTGATATTTTCATGAAGGAATTCTTTCACGTATTGTCCATCTGTGAATGGTTTCCCCCTCCTTGTTGCCAACTTGGCCATTTTCGCGCTCAATCTGTCGACTTTCCAAACCCTCTTGGTGACTTATTTTCTCAAAAGCGACTAGCGACAAATGTAGGGACTTTTCCTGACGTTGCTGGGAGATTGTTCTGCTATTTGGAGACGGAAAAGTGAAAGAGCATGAGCGTTCAGAGCATTCTGAGCTCCCACAGCACACTATCTGCCTCTCCTGGAGCCACCGCCTCGCTGATTAGCGTCTCACGTTCTCTGAGCACATAACCACAGTGCATTTTTATGCTTGGAAATACTTAATTGCGGACAGAAACTCGTAAAATTTGCTGAAATAGTCATTTTTTTCCATTGATAATAAGCCATAGTCAACCACGAAACTGCCATCATTAATAAATTTTTGAAATTTTCAAATTTCACAGGTTTTTGGCCTAAAGTAAGCGTTTTAAGTATAAAAATGTCCCATGAGCTAAACTAAAATAAGGCATTGAGACATGTTGATATTATTTTTAGTTGTCAGTAACGTTACATTGGCCACCACAAGAAGTCAAGGAACTCTCCCGATGGTAACATGTGTGAGTCTATATTATGTCTTATTTTCTCTGATCTACTGTATTGGGTAATAGGAGTGTAAAGGTGACTATAGGGGTGTTATTTCATGTCAAGAGGGCTGTAAAAATGTTAAAAAACGTATATTTGTTCTCCTTCACTTTAGTTATGTTTTCGCTCTCTTTTTGCGATGGAAGGCAGATATAATCCCGTCATGACATCAGGGTCAAGATGAGAGCACGTGACACAAACAGAACGTGTGAGGAAGGCCAGACCGCCTAAGTTCACAAGGCTGGTCGCGGCTGGAGGAGGAGGAAACCTCCGAACGTCTGGCCTTCGTTGAACGGGTAGGCTACTTAGGCCTTGTTGGCTGCAGACCCTTAAATTGGACACAGCCTCCGTGTCATATTCAGACTCCTGCCTTTAAAGCCCTGAGTTGAAGATACAAACATACATACAAGACCTCCTCTTCCATAACAGGTGGCCCTAGTCCGTCAGAGGCTGACCTGAGGATTACTGAGAGTTTAAAAAGGGAATGAGGCAGAGGCCGGTATGAAAAACATTAACTTGAGCCAGGGAAAGTGGACATGTGAACTCTTTGTGTTTCTCCAAGCTCCGCTAACAATGGAGAATTCTGGACGACTCCCTGCTATAACAGACACTGGCAGTGAAAGCGGAAGTGGAAACCAGTTGCTGTTATTTTTAGCGCGGTATTGCTGGAGACGATGATGGTATATTTTCTACTTCTCCTGCTCCCTGCCCTCTAACTCACATTTTGTCTCGGCAGAGGAGAGCCCGGATGAAGGGTTTCCTCTTCTAACATTTCACGCAGAAAGGCTTGACAATGTAACTATGTAAGTGAGTTGTGGCAAGTCGTTCATTGCAATGAGGGTGCAAAGTGAATGCAATCCGAAATTGTCAAATGCCTTTATAAGGCTTACTTTTGATAGCTGTGAGAGCCTTGACTGTTATACAACTTCAGGAAGAGCAGTACAGAAAGAAAAATCGTACACACATAGTACAGTACATAGCAAAGTACACAGTAGGGGTGTCCAAACCTTTTCGTGCGAGGGCCACATCGGGAAAAAAGGAAAGGATGCAACTTTGCCACTGATATTTTGTAAAGCAGCACAAGCAGATATGCTAATAAGTTATTTATTTCTGAGGAAAATGCATCTGAGCTTTGTGATGGAGGTGGAAATGCCTATTATTAGTATACATTTCAGTCTTTGCTTTTTTTTCTCCCACAATTTTGCTGTTTTTTTAAATTTTCCAAATACTGAGAGTCTCTCTCATAACATTTTTCCTTTATTTTTAGTAATTTTCCAAATATTAAAACTTTATTTCGTTTGGTTTGTTTCTCATACCATTACGGCTTTTAAAAAACAGCCTATTTTTTTCTTTAATATTTCAACTCTTTGCTACTAAAATGAAATTTTTCCTCATAAAATTGCAACTTTTTTTCCTCATTAGAATACACCTTGTTTCTCTTAATATTTTGACTTAATTTCATAAAATTACAGCTGTTTTTCCCCCATTTCTGTTTTCTGTTTTTAATTTTTCCATTTATTTTAATTGTATTTTAATACATTTTCTTCTCATAATTATAACTTTATTCCTATATTATTAACTTGTTCTTGAATTATTGTAACATAACTTTTTACGCAGCCTAATTTTCCAGAAATGACAACTTTATTCTTTGTTTTGTTTCTCATAATATTAGGACAAAAAAAATTAAAATTAAAAAAATACAACTTTAAAAACAAAACAAAAAACTCTACAATGTTCCAATTTTATGCTACTAATACTAACTGACATTTTTCTTGGAAAACTATGACTTTTTCTTGATAGGTTACAACTTTTTGTCTCTTAATATTTTGAGTTCGTTTTGTAAAATTACTTCAATTACTTTCAATTTCAGCTGTTTTTTTTTTCTCGTTAAAAGCCACAGGCCGTGAATGGCCACCAGGTTGCTCTTTGGACACCTCTGGTATACAGTACGTCGCGAAAGTGAGTATAGCCCTCACAATTCTGCAAAGATTTTATTGTATCTTTTCATGCGACAACACTAAAGGTTACTTTGATATAATGTAATGTTGTCCATGTACAGCTTTACTGTTCCCTCAAAACAAAACACAGCCATGAATTCACTGCTGGCAACAAAAGTGAGTACATGGCTGAAAATGCAAAAAAATGGGCCCAACTAACCACTTTCCCTCTCATGCCGTGCAACTGTGATGCGTTACTAGGTCTCAGGTGTGAATAAGGAGCAGGTGTGGGTTAGCGCTCTCACACTAGACGTTCAACATAGCACCTCATGGCAAAGAAATGAGGATCTGGGGGGAAAATGATTGCTGTACATAAAAATGGCCCTCTAAATGAGGTGCAGCAAGGTGGCCAAGACCATACAACACTTTTTAACAGAACAGGTTCCGCTCAGGACAGTTTCACTTCAGGATGTACTCACTTTTGTTGCCAGAGGTTTAGATATTAATGGCTGTGTGTTGAGTTATTATGAGAAGATTTACACCGTTATCCAAGCTGTACACTGGCTACTTTACATCGTGTCAAAGTGTCATTTCTTCGGAGAGACGGTATAATAAAAGATATGCAGAAAATACGGCACCTTTTGTGCGGTACTGCAGATAAATCAAATACAGAGCAAAGAAAATAACCTAAGCAGGGTGCACAGAGGAAGCAGAACTAAATTGAAGGTGTGTAGCTCACTGAAAAATGGGGGGGGAAACATACACAGCAGGGCATAAAGGCAACTGGAATATGAATTGCTGGAAAAGACGCGGTGTTCACATTGCACAGGAAGTCATTTATAATATCCAAGTCACAAATTCCACAAATTAATTTACAGTATCTGATTGTTGACATCCCTCTGTAGGTGCTGCTGTTTTGGTTAGCAAGAGATTGAACGTCCGTGTTTGGGATGCTTGTTCCATGAACAACAGTGCACCACAGATCTGAAAAGGTTCCAGGCATCTTAAAGAAAAAAATACATCCATCCGTTCATTCCTTACCTTATGTTTCTTGCCTGGCTCACGCTCCCCGCCTGCCTTATCCTTTTTGTTGGAAAATGTGAATTTCACATCTCCTTCCTCAAAGGCATAGGGGTCCACCTCAGGCTCGTGGTCGCCATCAGTAATGGCAGCAGCCAGGTACTGGTTCCTCCTGGCCTGATACATCAGAACGCGCTCATCAGACACCTTCAGCGGGAATTTAGATGTGGACATCACCCTGGGAGGAAGGAAATAAGATGATCAGGGAAAATACCAAACACCAGACAACGAATGTTCATTCTAAATGTGATGTTTCAAGAGCTGGATTTGCATCTGTGCGCCATCAACAAAGTCAATTTGAACAGTGAGTCAATAAAACGTGTGAATCTTCTCTCAACAAGTGCTACGGGCCTGCCTCATAGTGCTTGTCAGCACTGCTCTGTGTTTATCAGCTCTAAATGCAATGGCAGCAATCGCAAACAACTCTGACAGCTGTCTTGGAGCAGAACTGTCTGCATCGTGTTTGTTGTCAGACAACTACATTTCAAGCAGATTAACCAGAACATGGTGACTCAAGCACAAACTGTTCATACACTTAAGACACATTTATCACTTGTCACCGTGAGATGACTTATCAAAAGCTCCTCTGCGCCTGCGACTTGCGGCCTAATTGTTCTTCTCAGAGGAGAATGCAAAGAACGCAAACGGGAAAAGCCCATACGAGCACTTTGCCCGCAGGGATTGTACAGCTCCATTGATTATTCTCACTATGGCGCCCCCCCCTTCCACCTTCCTTCCCTCACTTGACACCGCTTCTTCAAGGTGCAAGTGTCTCATTCCGTGGCAAGCCGTATGATAGGCCATAGCTTGGACTCCATTAGAACAGCAGTTCATCTTCATCAAACCCACTATTACTCCTGCTCTCTCCTAGCTTGGGTGCCTGACTGTGTGTAGGAATCGGTGAGCAGTGCTGGCCATGCACATTGGCGATGTATGATGTCAAAAGGGCACATAGCAAGAGATTAACATGCTGTGCGCAGCTAAGCGCTACACTAAACATTCCGAAGCAGAGGTATGAGGGAGGGCAGCATCTCGGAGAGACAGCCAGCAAATGGTTGAAGCCTCCGGCTGCATTGTGTGTGGGTGTCAGGGATGGGCATAACAATCAATTCATTGAGCGTTAACATTTATGCTGATTGTGTGGAATTGATTGTTGACTAATCGTGTATTGAAACAATTAAGGCAAAACGGGGTGTACTGCTTGGTGCAACCAGCGCAAGCGCTACTGAATTGGTCTCAACTAGGTTTTGGTCTAAAAGCAGGGGTGTCCAAGATTTTTCCACAGGAGGGTCACATTTTGACAAATGGAAGGATGCAAGGGCTACGTTCATGTTTTGTAAACCAACACATATGCAGTATATGCTAAGACATTATGTGTATAGTTCAAGAAAATACTGCATCTCAGCCTTGTGATATACTGGAGGTGAAATAGCCCATTAGGACGAACTCCGGTCTTTGCCAATTTTTGCTGTTATTTTTATGACCCTTTCTCCCATCACATTTTGCCTTTATTCCCATAATATTGCATCTATTTCCCCAACCAAAAAATTACAACTTTATTTTGGTTCTCATAATATCACCACTTTTAAAAAGTAGTGTCTTTTTTCTTTAATATTTCACATCCATGCTACTAGAATGACATTGCTTTTCCTCATAATATGAGTTTATTCTCGGAAAATTTCAACTTTTTTTCTCATGAGAATACAACTTTTTTCTCATAATGTTTTGACTTTTATTTCACATTTCTTTTTCCGCAACCTAATTGTCCAAAAATTACAACGTTATTCTTTGTTTCTCATAATATTACAACTTCAAAAATACAGTCTTTAAAATGTCCACTATGCTACTAAAATGTTATTTTTCCACATAATATGATCACATTATTCCCTAAATTATGACTTCTTTCTCCTTGGATTGCAACTTTTTTCTCTTAATATTTAGACTTCATTCTTGTCAAATGAATGCTGATTTTTACATTTCTGCTGTTAGGATGGGTTTTTTTTCAGGTTTTCTTGTTAAATGATATTTTTAGAATGTGCCATGGGACAATAAAATAACAGCCGTAGGCCGCAAATGGCCCCCAAGCCGCCCTTTGGACACCCCTGGTCTAACAAACAACACAACATCAGCGATGAGCAGTTCATCTCTGCTGTTATT
Organism: Dunckerocampus dactyliophorus; assembly: GCF_027744805.1. Classification (NCBI taxonomy): domain Eukaryota; kingdom Metazoa; phylum Chordata; class Actinopteri; order Syngnathiformes; family Syngnathidae; genus Dunckerocampus; species Dunckerocampus dactyliophorus. Next base: position 1,818,155 of record NC_072834.1, on the reverse strand, counting down.
CCGCTCAACAGAATGGTGTGGAACCTTCATTCAAATAAAAATAAACAGAATAATTGTTCTTAACTCGCAGGTGATACTCACTCAGTTACAGACACCAGGTTGTCCTGGGAGGCTAACCCATCGTCCCGAAACTTGTCCCCTGGCAGTATCGGCGTGGGCATCTCTGCTTCCCTCCTGCGGGGTAAGTTGAATAACCTCCACGGCGAGTGAGTGCTGTCATCTTCTGGGTGGATCCCTGCGCCCACGTACACAGTGGGCTCATTGGGCTCCGAGTAAGCAGAAGGGTGAGGGTGGTGTGAGGAGAAGTGCTGGGTCAGACCCTCTGGCCCCGCCGGCTCCTCGCCACCACCCTTCACTCCGCCCAGACATGGGTCCAAGGGAGGCTGGTAAAAGTGTTGGTTGTTGGGGGTGGAGGGGTTCTTCATACTCTCCCCGGACTCCTCAATACGCTCGCATGGGTGGGGGCTAAGAGGTGGGGGTTGGGGGGAGTTGGCCGGGTCTGATGGCCCTGTGCTAACCACCCCGCTGCTGATTTGAGGGGTCTTTTGGATGGTAGTCACATCTGCTGAACGAATACTAGAGAACCTTCCTCCATCCTGAGTCCTTATTGCGAGACTTTGGCCGGCTGTTGCTTCACTTTCAACTGAGGCGTCTTCACTGGTCAGGCTTCGATGATGGAAAGGTGTCTGGGGCCTTTTCTGCTGCTTGTCACTCTTGTCTGGCTTCTCTCCTCCAGCTTTGTGCTTGGTAGGAGTCTGTGAGGCCTGGCCTGCTGACTGAGCTTGGCCCACATTCCCGCCTATTCGCTGCTTCACTGATTTGTGTCTGGAGGAGAGAAGATCAAAATATGTTGAGACGTCACAGCACTGGTGAGAAGCACAAGTACGGTTCTTATGGATACGTACGTGGATATACGTGGATAATAAGCTGCTACTTTTTTCACACGCCTTGAACCCTGCGGCTTAATTAATGATGCAACCAATTTATGGCTAAAAGAACTACAGTTCTCATGATGCTTAGAAGTGCCGAAAAAAGAAAGTCGTGCATTTCCGCAATAGAAGCCAACATCCCACGTTTTGAAGTCTTATGCTGCAATAGTGTTTTCAGCTGACAAATCTTAAGTACGTTTGATCTAGTGAACAATTACTACCATTTCTGCTTGGACTGCTTAAACTATAATGGAAAAAAAGTGTCTCACGACCCAACGAATGATGGGAACACAGAGTGTAGGTAGGATTGCAAGATTTACAGTGTGTCTTTCTGTGTAAAGATCCAATGTTACAACGTGGACTCCTGTGGCTTATAAACAAGTCCAGCCTATATGTGCACATCATTTTTTGTCTCTTTACGTGTGGCTTATATTCGGTCCGGTATAAATGTCCGGTAAATGTCAGAAACAGCTCAGGGCTATCACAATTAGAAATAAACAGGACTACAGCTTCCTATTCGTTGTTTGCTGGATGGCTTCCACCACATTAACACGCCCAAGCTCTCACAATGTGGGCAAGAGGATTTTCCACACGGTGGGCCCATGCATAAAAATACCTGCTTCAAATGAGCCTCACAATCAGCAGAATTTTGGTTTCATCTATTAGAGTGGGTCCATTAATCAGTCATTCAGGTAGCCTGCTCACTCATTGGGATTTCCCAGAACCAGCTTGTTGGAAGACTGTATTAATGGTGTTTTTTGAGAAACAGAATCGGGTTGACAGGACGTATGAGGGAGACGGAGAGCCACTCACCTAGAACAACTGCAGTACGACCTTTCAGAAGGCTCTACAAAATCCCACGCTCCTGTTCGCTCAGTCCGCTCATCCTCACAGGTGCCATTGGTCACAGCTGAGTACTTTCGCCTGGGAAAGAAGCAAACAATAATAAGAAAAAGAAATAATAAAATTCAATTAGCTTGAGTATTGATACAAATCAGTGTATACAGCATTGCATTTTAGCATTGTATCGTAGTAAAAGTACTTTGCTGCTGAGTCTGACTTCATTACCCCGCTTGGAGCAATAATATTTTGGGTGACAAGCTAACAGCTAACTACTGCTGACATTCTGTGCTTGCACAGGGGGCAACACAACCCTAGATGCTCCCAATGTGTCAGATTCACTGATAGTGAATGATACACAAGACCACGGATAACACTGCTAAGACTCCCTCATTTATTAATTACTAATTACTTCCACCGTGGTTTATATGGCCATGGAACATGTCAGGACCATAACAAACATGAAGAGTTTAATGTGAGTAAAGAAAAGCAGCTGGCATTACGAGTGCAGGTGGAAAGGTTATGCTAATTGTGAGAAAACCCACAAACACACTGCAGCATAAAAAATATGTATGCTTGTCCATGTATGCAGACTCTTGCTTTACCTTCTGATTTAAAGCAATTTAAGGGTAGATTATTGAATTGAATTGAATTGAATTGAGATCAAAGATGGCGCCCTCCGTGGCAGACGTCTCTGTGACACTCTCCCGTGTTTTTCTATTTTTTGCTATTTTATTGTTCATTTTGGACATTCAACACACTCACGCAGTACATTACAACAGAGAGACACTTTTGAACATCGGCAGGGTTCACCATGAACCTTCATTTAGCCTCTCAGACTTTGCCTTTCTTCTGCGCCGGGAGAACGCAGCAGCCTGCGGACCTGGTGAGCTGAATACCCGGCGAGCAAAGCATCCCAGGCGTAAACGAGGCAAGCGAGCCGGCCTGCATGCTAGGCTAAAAGCTAGAGCGACGAGGCCACCGCTACCAAGCCTGCTGCTAGCCAACGTCCGCTCTCTTGAAAACAAGATGGACGAACTACGAGCAAGGATTACAGCTCAACGTGAGATCAGGGAATGCTGTGTCCTCACCTTCACAGAAACCTGGCTGACGGAGGATATACCGGACTCGGCGATCCAGTTGGAATCATTTGCTGCTTACCGGGGAGATCGGACTTTAGCGTCTGGTAAACACAGAGGTGGCGGCGTCTGTGTTTACGTAAACAAACGGTGGTGCACAGACGTACAGACGATGGAAAAGCACTGCTCGCAGGACATTGAGCTGCTGATGGTGAAATGCAGACCTTTTTATTTGCCTCGTGAGTTTAGCGCTGTGTATTTAACTGCTGTTTACATCCCACCACGAGCTAACACTGCTAATGCACTAGGCCTCCTGCATGACATCATTGATAAACACGAGACCAAACACCCGGACGCTGTATTTATTATATCTGGCGATTTCAACCACTGTAACCTCAGGACTGTCCTCCCCAAATATTACCAGCATGTGAGCTTTCCCACAAGGGAAAATAACATCCTGGACCAAGTCTACAGCAACATGAAAGGTGCTTTGAAGGCTGTTCCAAGACCCCACTTTGGAAAGGCTGACCACATCTCTATATTCCTTTATCCAACATACAGACAACTTCTTAAAAAAGCTCCCCCTGTACGTACAGCAGTTAAAGTATGGAATGAAGAAACTGATCAAGTACTTCAGGACTGCTTTGGCTGCACAAACTGGGATGTGTTTAAAACTGCAGCGGGGAGGGAAGATTGTACTGTTGATTTGGATGAATATGCTTCTGCTGTTACTGGCTACATTAGCACATGTATAGAGACTGTTACCACCACCAAGTATTACAGAAAATACCCTAACCAAAAACAGTGGATGAACTGTGATGTAAGGGCTAAGCTACGTGCTCGTTCGACTGCATTTGTCATGGGCACCGCTGATGACTACAAAAAGGCCAGATATGACCTGAGGAGGTCCATACGAGAGGCCAAAAGACAGTACAGACAGAAGCTGGAGGGCTACTATTCCACCTCAGACCCTCGGCGCGTGTGGGCGGGGCTCCAGCACATCACAGACTATCGACAGCAGAGTAGCGTAGCCACGTCCAGCCAAACCACACTTCCTGATGAGTTGAATGAGTTCTATGCCCGCTTTGACACCCAAACTCCTGATGAGCAGAGAGGGTGGCTGAACCTGGGGAGCACACAGGACTCACCTCTCATGGTGACATCAGCTGATGTGCGCAGGGTTCTGAACAAAACAAACCCACGAAAAGCAGCAGGGCCAGACAACATCTCAGGACGTGCACTTCGGGTTTGCTCATCAGAGCTAGCTGATGTGCTTGCTGACATATTTAACCTGTCGCTTGCACAAGCATCTGTACCGACCTGCTTTAAGTCCACCACCATAGTGCCCGTACCCAAGAAGAGCAACGTGACCTGCTTGAATGACTATCGCCCTATAGCACTCACTCCTATTGTTATGAAGTGCTTTGAAAGGATAGTCATGACCCACATCAAAAAGAGCATCCCGGCGGCAACCGTGGACCCTCTACAGTTTGCATATCGCCAGAACCGGTCCACGGATGATGCAGTCAACACTGCCATCCACACAGCCCTTTCTCACCTACAGGGCCAGGACACATACGTCAGAATGCTATTTATAGACTATAGCTCTGCTTTTAATACAGTCTGCCCCCACAAACTCACAAATAAGCTCCTCACACTTGGCCTGTCTCCCTCCCTCTGTAACTGGGTGTTTAACTTTCTCACAGGCAGGCCCCAGTCAGTCAGAGTCCACAACCGCACATCCAGCTCAAGAATTGTGAGCACTGGGACCCCACAGGGGTGTGTGTTGAGTCCACTCCTCTACACGCTCTTCACCTACGATTGCGTGGCCTCCCAGAACAACACCAGCATCATTAAATTTGCAGATGACACTACAGTCATCGGACTGATCACTGGTGGTGTTGAAACATCATACAGAAGAGAGGTGGCGGACCTCATAGCTTGGTGTCGTGATAACAATCTCCTTCTCAATACAGATAAGACTAAAGAGATGATCATCGACCCAAGAACAAGGGAAAAGGAGCCGCATAGACCCCTGTTTATTGATGAGACTGAGGTGGAGAGGGTGAAAACCTTCAAGTTCCTTGGCACACACATCAGCGAGGACCTCACCTGGTCTCACAACACCCAACAAATTCTGAAGAAGTCCCAAAGGAGACTGTACTTCCTGAGAAGACTGAGGAAATTTGGCATGTCCACCACAATCCTGAGTTGCTTCTACAGATGCACTATCGAAAGTGTCCTTACCGCCTCCATCACTGTTTGGTACGGTAACTGTACAACACGTGATAGGAAGGCACTCCAGCGGGTGATCAAGACCTCACAGAACATTGTTGGGGCAGCCCTCCCCTCACTGCAAGATATTTATAAATCTAGAGTCCTACGAAGAACACACAACCTCATCAAGGACAGCACACATCCACAACACTCATTATTCACACTCCTACCGTCAGGCAGACGCTACAGGAGTTTGAAGTCCAGGACCACAAGGCTGGCAAACAGCTTTTACCCACAGGCCATCAGGCTCCTCAACGAAGCACTCGCACACGCCGCACGCAACACACGCACACACTCATAGCACTTTATTTATTTATTTATTTGTATTATTTACTTGTATTAATGTCTCATCTGTTGTTGTTGCTTAATTTATTGGTATATATGTTTATGTTTCTTATGTTCTTATTCTTTCATTTGTTTTCTTTCTTTTCTTGGGAGAATGAACAGAATAAGATTTTCATTGCATGGTATAACTGCTGTTGTACTATGCACATGACAATAAAACTCTCTTGAAACTTGAATAGAGGCTTCAATATTGACTTTTTATCTTATTTGTATTGCTGCTCCAGGAACAACTAACAGAAAACCATCAGCAACAATACCAACACACTAGTTGTGACTTCAACTTATAACAATAATAACAAACAAACAATTTAGGTACTAAATACAAATTTTGTCCTGTTGTGAAGCGCATCCTGTTGATGAATATAAAACCACTTAAAACAAATTTGACAAACGGTTCATCAACGCTGGCATCAGACAGAGACAAATGAGAAAGTATCTCGGACTGAATGAGGAAGGCATCTGAGGCAATGGCAATCTCACTTGTTCTGGACTTGGTTGATATTGCACTCTTGCCAGACTCTCTCCACCACCTGACTGGCAAGCCGGCATGGAACCTTGCCTCCATGATGGCTTGTTCTATCCACAGAGAACGCGTCTGATGATGAAGGCATCTTGGTCCACTTCTGGGCAGAGTGAGAGTCCACTGCGGAGACAAAACACCACCCGCTTAACAAGGCATTGAATCATAGAAGTTCAATTAGGACAAGCGTTGACATTGTTAAGAATGTGACGTCTTTGGGTTTGTTTGTGGTTTTTTTTTTACTACCTGTATGCACCTCCTCAGGCGACGTGGGGGGGGTGAGCGTCACCAACGACATGGCAGGTTCTCGCTGGGATGCAAGCACTTGGTGACCACCGGCGTAGACAGCAGTACAGTGGGAGGAGGACCCCACAGGGGCCACAGCGGGGATGTCTGACTGGGGCACCAGTACTAGGCAGGCTGGGTACACCATCCGCACTCCACCTGTGTACCAACACATTTATACATGCAGTTTAAAACAGAGCCAACAAAACACAAATATCAAAACTAGGAAGGGCCTGGATAGAGTGCAGAACTCCGGCCGTTTATTGGTAGAAATGTGGTATTTAAAGATGCAGTGATGTTTATTTAGGACACTAATTATGTCTAGCTTGCAGATTGTAGCTGCTGTGTCTGCCACTGATTTAACTAAATACACGCAGCTGATTTTCAGTCTATTGTAATTTATTTGTGAATACAAAAACTGGGTTTTGTTGTGAAAATACAGCTGTTTGATACATTTCTACCCACCAGGATGTGTCCAGGTGTCATGGCAGGTATTAAAAGTGTCTTCCTCAAAGATATTCTGACATTTAATTAAACAGGCACGCTTTTATTGTCTCCACATACTTAAAGGAATGTGACTTATTTCACCTTATGTAGCTTTAGTTTGTCTCACTGTTGGTGTAAGCATTGTCCCCTCCATGTGGCTTCGTCTCTGATAACAGCTTGATCATAAATACCGGTAAATGCAACTTACAGTCCATGTACAGTGCGACATGTACATGGTTTTTCCACTTCATGGTGCATTTTTGACTGATGCAACGGACACTCTGGAGTGACTTAATAGTCCGTAAAATACGGTAGTAAAATTATAAAACAAAATGCATCCTCACTTTTATTCATCTAAAAATAATGAATTATTCCTTGTTACAAGCAAACTCTCAAATTTAAAAGCTATCCACGTTTAAAATTTGCAAGTTAATACAATATGTAATATATAATATAAAAGTAGAAGCCTACCTTTTGCATTTTGGGGCACAGCAAACAGTAGTGAGAGAAAATAAATTCATCTATCCAAATAGCTATTCCGATGTGCACCAAAACGTAACGGGTTCCTGCTATGGGCACGTGCCACCTATCCACATAGTTAGATGGAAATCAGTGGTGTAGCTTTTACACAATCCTGTTTAATGACATGCGTACAAGCCAACCCACGACAAAGCACAATTAGCCACATGTCCGACGCGAAAAAGAAACCACTCACCAACAAGGACCTCCACAGAGGCCAGAGAATCGTCTTCCCAATCCATGTCTTCCACCTTGTCCTCCGTCACACCATTCTTGGCACTGGGGCTGATGGGATAAAACTGGTTCCACTCCTCAATCAGCTTCTTGGTGGGTGGGTCTGACATCTTGAACGACTGGCCGGTCAGCGTCCCGTTTAGCCCAAACGGACTCAGGATCACTATTGAGACAGACAAGCCACTGTTAGCCCAGGAGGGTGGAGCTGTGAGCACGTCCAGCTTACTCAATATCCAAAAACAAATCCTGATTCCACCTTTGTAGCTCTGCTCTCATCGCACGTTCCTTTACAGCATCCTCCCTCCTTTGCTTCACCTTCCAGCTTGATTCCACAGTGCTTTGCCAAGTAATCACATATTTTATCCTACTATTATTTTCTAAATGCCTTGTTGCCCTTTCCCTTGCTTATGCTTACCAAGTTAATACCCTTATACTGCCTTTAAATAGTCTCACCTCCTATATTTGTTCTTGCGGTTTATAATCCTTTATATCCTTAGAATATTTCCTTTCTTTCCTACTTCATATGCTTTGGTTTCTTCGTCATTCTGCCATCTGTGGCCTATTCAGCAGCACGGTGACCTTTCCACAGCAATCCTGGCCCAAGCCAGTCTCGGTGGACTTGCCAAATACTTACAGAGCAATCCAGATGTCAATTATTGGCAAGCGGCAGCCTCTCAGAAGCCATAAACAGAGGCTTATAAAAAGGGCCATTCCTCGACAAACACACTTCACTGCAGAGACATATGGAGCCACAAAGAGCCCATCAGTCTGCTTATAGAACAGACCTTCATCCATCAGCGAATGGCGGTACTACTATAAACTACCATGCATAATGCATACATATACGCATGAAAACCATATGAATACCAGCAAATGGACACACACACACACACACACACACACACACGCACACACGCACACACGCACACACACACGCACACAATATATATCGGCTTGCTATGCTTGCACTCTCTGTGCATCTACAGTATCATATGTTGTAAGTGCCAAGGTGTATAAATGGTTCTACTAACAGACTGGCCGGGTGGGTGTGTGAGTGAGCATTTGTTAATGTCCTTCTTCACTCTGCTTTGTCATTACCAGACTAGATGGCTTGGCTTCCAAAGTATTGATCCTTCAAGGCTTCAAGGATGCCATAACTGGCTGAAGATAATGACAAGAAAAGGTAGGACAAGGAAGAGGCGTGTCCTTCCCCATCCTTTTACACAGACGCTTCTGGGCTTCCTCTGGAAAAAAGAGCTCTCGCAGGTGGGCGAGCTCCCCTTCTCAAATGTAACACTTTAATTATGAAGGTTATATTATTTATATTATTTCAATCCCACATTTCAAGAGCAGGAAAAAAAGGTGTGTGGCAGCTGGGAAAAAAAAAGAATAGGGACATACAGTAGGAGCATTATTGGGAATTGGCAGGCAACAACCTGGAGCAGGGGTCCTCCAAAGGCAGACCCGCACGTTGTTCTCCCTTTACTCTTGTTATGCTATGCACACAAGAAATAACTTCTTCCATGTGACACTTGTCAATGAAATCTTGCCAGGTAAACAAAATGAAAACATACATCTCGTAGCACGTACAGTGCGTACACACACGAGGCGGCCAACAATGTAAATCCATGTTGTTGCTATAAATTCAATGCTCGCTAATCTGAGAAACTAAACTTTCATCATTAGCTGACACAAACATAATTAATACACGTGTCCAATCAAAGCAGGACGTTCTCCAAGCAGGAAAATGGCGGTCTATAATGCATGCACAACATTCAAATGAACCCATTGCAAACAGACCCTTAATACGGTCGTCTCTCGCTGCATCTCCGTTCGAATATCGCGGCGTCAGGCTATCACGATTTTTCTAACATATATTCATTGAAAATCATGCTGTAATGGCCTATTATTTGTCCCAAAAAATGCATATTTAAGCAAACTGTGTGTATTTTTTGCCTAAATCAAGCATTTTCATACCTAAAAATGGCTAAATGAAGTGAAATACAAATACAGTGTACGCCATTAAGAAGACAATTCAAACACCAGGTGTGATTGTTTGGTGAAATCTCACATCAGGCACAACAAAAATAATATCGTATTTTCCAGACTATAAGTCGCTCCGGCATATAAGTTGCACCAGCTAAAAATGCACAATGAAGAAGAAAACAACATATATAAGTCGCACTGGGGTATAAGTCACGTTTTTTGGGGGAAATTTCGTTTGTAAAATCAGAGCCCAAGAACAGAGATTTCATCTTGAAAGGCAAGTTATAGTAATAACAATAAAATGGAGAACAACAGGCTAAATAGGCTTCTGTTAACATAACGTGAATAGGTGGTAAGCTAACGTAACATTAACAGTTATTCAGACAACCTAAACAACATAACAACTAGTTTACTTGCAGCTTATGATTTTCTTTTTGGAGGTTTGTGTTCCGTCTTTGTCAGTTGTCTTTATAAGTTGATGTTTACATTTCAGTGGTACAGGAGTGATAGGCGTAGCAGATACTGACTGGCACACAAGCTTAGAGTGCCCTCTCGCAGCTGGCAGTGCGGACCCCCCCCAAAAAAACATAAACAAGTTGCTCCGGAGTATAAATCGCAGGACCAGCCAGACCACAAAAAAACTCATCGTCCAGAAAATACGGTGGTAATAACAACAATAATCATCATAATTACACCGGCTACTGTTGCGGCCATAACCCACAACAACCTAAAACTCAACTTTGAACCCTCCATGTCACTTCCTGTCCGCCACCCATTCTGCTCCAGTACTAGCGCCGGAACACATTTATTGCGACACACGTTTAGGTCGTAAATGGCTGATGTTCTGTGATTATATACAGGATGCTATATTGGGTAATAAAACTGCAAAGGTGACTGTACGGGTGCTTCTTGTCTCGAGGGCTCTGATAATGTTAAAAAATGTATTTAGACAGTATTCTCTTATAAGGAAGGAATCCTACTTCGCTGAAATTCACTCATCATGGTCGAGTCGGGAATCAATTAACCACAATAAATGAGGGATCATTCCATAATGTAAAATCAACTGAAGACTATTACTATTCCGACGTGTGAATTTAGTGCATCTTGCCTGAAACCAACACCATGCATGTCCTTACTGTCCTGCAGCAGTCAGCAAATATGACCTGAAACACGGAGGAAACAAGGTCGTTTCTGTTCCTATACAATAAAACACAGCCAGGGTTGTTCACATTAAACCTTAATTGAATCCGACCACTTAAATCCCTGCATGCCTTCTACACACGCAGCCACGCGACCTGAGGCCTGTTGTGAAAGAGAGATGAAATTCAGCACAGTTATGGATTTGGTTTACCATCTTCACCCCCCTTGATGCATCCTGCTCTTCTTCCAACCGTTCTGCCCCTCTCTGAGTATATCTGAGGCTCCCTGAAGACATGTCAAATGTTCTTAGATCAGCGTGATGGGTGGAGAGTTCATTCCATTCACTCTACGCCCTTTTATGGGGTCACATCCTGGAGAGATGTGCTCTGTCGAACAGTAAACCAGGCAGAGGTGAGGGGATGGAGAGGGGGAAGGGGGGACGAGATGGATGGGTCAAGGTGGTCAGTCCTTCCCTGACGTCAAGTTTCGTTAGCGAGTAGGACAGGCACTGCGGCAGCAACAAACATTCACGACAGCCGTAAAGCCCTACATATTCGGAGTGTTAGCACTTGACAATTATTGCACTTGGTCCAATCAAAAATGATTACTTTCATTCAAATATAGCAAGGCAGCCATCATAGAAGCAGGCGGGGTGATTTCATTGAAGCACTGAGTTTTAAAAAGGGCTGAGGTACGTCCTTATGTGAGAGGATGTGACATTTATTTAGAGGCCAATAAAATGGCATCATTAACAACCTACTGGTTGGCGAACAGACAGCTGTATGATCATGTTAAACAAATCCCTGTGGATTAGTGAGGCTATGTGGTCGGCTAAGCGATTCAGGCTCATGTCGCAGGGGGAACCTCTCTACAGGCCTCATTGAAGAGGAAAAAATGGTTTATCGTAACCTTCTGTCCAGAGGGGCCTGGCTGTGCATGGATTACACTGTAGTGGAATTGTTATGATACCGGGGTGGCAGCATGGCGGGACAACTGCATCTACATCTGCATCTGCATCCGCATCCGCATCCGCATCCAGAAGCCAAACTTGTCCTCCAAGTCAGGGTGTGACACATAAAGAGGTGCAGCAACCGTCTTTTCATCGCAAACTTTAAGATGAAGACTTTGCAATGAGTGACACAGGGTTTAGTGCGGGGGTGTCCAAAGTCTAAATATTTATTAGAGCCCTCAAGACATGAAATAACACCCCTATGGTCACCTTTACACGCACACTACCCAATATAAGACATAAGAAGAGAAAATAAGACATTTAATACTGTCCGACTCGCTCGTGTGTTGCTGTAAATGTGTTCCGGTGCTCAGAGAGCTGAAGGAGTGACGTCGGGGGTTTAGAGTTTAGTTTCACCTTGGCGCAGGTTACTGCAGCAATAGTAGCCCGTGTTTTAATTTGGAATTTTTATTTGGGATTATTGCGCTGCAATAAAAGCCTGTTGTTCCGGCCATCAAGTCTGGCGCTTGTGTGTCTCACTGAACATTACAGTAACGTTACTGACACCTAGTAGCCAGGGAAGAGTACTACATATTATCACAACATCAAAAAAATTGCTAAAGTTTGCTTAAATGTGCATATTTGAGTAATAATGGGCTGTATTCAACCACGAGACAGCATGATTTATTAAATAGCCATGAAAGAGTAAAGCCGCAAAATTCGAAGCGTGAAGTGGTGAGGGATTACTGTGTTACGTGAGCCCTTTATGACAGTGAAAATGCAAGTCAACGACTGCTTTGGGGTTACATAGTGTTTGGCTGGGGATTGGATACGATGGAACGTCATCATAGGCTGAAATGTTTTACAACTAAACAAGATTGCAATGAAAGTACCACACTGTGGTACAGTACCACGCTGCACGCAACACATCACAGTACCACGCTGCACACATCACAGTACCAAGCTGCACACATCACAGTACCACGCTGCACGCAACACATCACAGTACCACGCTGCACGCAACACATCACAGTACCACACTGCACACAACACATCTCAATCACTTTAATCAACTTGTGCGAACAAAGCATTACGTGTTAAAATATTAGTGTAAAACATCCTTTAATGCGCTATTGTAAAATACTTTTTTTATGTCATTAGGGTAACAAGCAATGTGCTTTGCTCATAAGCTATTTCAAGTTAAATAGGCTGTTCAAAATTTGAAAATTGTTTCCCCACAAACAAATCCCAGGCAGACGTGTGTGTGGGGAAAAAAACAGCACTTGAATGTGTTCCTGATTAGATCGGTCGTGTAAATTGGATTAATGATTAAGTGGCAGCCTTTTGATTGCATATTAATTTGCTTTCCATGCTGAAAAGGCTTTCACCACTGCACTGAGGTGATTACCTCAGCAGTGAAAACACAAGCAGTCAACAAACAGTATTAGCGAGTCAACGTTACCGTTCGTGGTGTACGTCATCGGACCGATATGAGGAATTATGATGTCATACCAATGAATCAGATAACATTAACTCAGTCAATTCCAAAGACGCAATTATATGTTTTCACGACATATTTATACGTCCTTTAGGGTTTTTTTGCTCCGAGAGGCCGACAGGGGTGATGATGCAACTCCCCACCAATGTATTGTGCTTCACTTTTCAAAAGTCGTAATATAACAAAATCATTTTAGGAAAAAAAATTGGTTGGGGGAAAAAGTTATAACATTATGGGAATAATAAGTCAAACTAAAGTCCTAATATTACAAAAAGACATTCATGAAGATTATTTCAGAAGAAAGCTGAAATATTTGGAAAATGGAAAATGTTATACTGATTATATATTGTTAAAATATTATGGAAATAAAGTCTAAATATTATGGAAATAGTCCAAATATTACAAAAAGAACATTTATGAAGACTAAGAAAATAAAAAACAGCAAAAAAAGAAAAAGAAAAAAGAAGGCTCTTACTAATAACAGGCTTTTTCACCTGGATCACAAAGCAGAGATGCTTAGCAACTCATCGGCAGCAGTAATCTGCTCAATACAACAATGTTTTACACAAGGGAGTTCAGAACATTCACCAAGAGATCCTTTCATTCTTCCACTAGGGTGAAATTAAACGAGATTTCCATACAAGTACGTCTACAGTACAAGCACTAAACAATGCAATGGCATATTGATATCCATTTGAGGGCCGCACAGTGGTCTAGTGGTTAGCACGTTGGCCAATACAGGAACAGCCTGGAGATCGGGAAGACCTAGGTTCGATTGGCAAAGCTTATAAACTTGCAATAGTTTTCAATAAACCACATCAAACTCAACACTTATATTATAAACGACCACTTAAAAAAACTAAAACTCTGGGCCTCTGTTTAGAGCTTGGACACTCTGAAAACAACAACATTTTACAATGGGTGTTGAATAATTGTGAGTGCAACTGTAACTGAGCTAAACCCACCTTGGAAGGGACTGGACGCCTGCTGAGCCAGCGTGAGATGATCCTCAGTCAGAAGGTAGACGGGCTGGTGCTGGTTGATCTCCACGCTGGTGCACACATTGCTGTCGCCATGTAAGAAGAAGGTGAAGGCGCACGACAGGTGTTCACTGGAAGAAAACACAGATGTACAAACAATGAACGAGGAAACGGTGGTTGCAATGGAGGAGGAACAGAGACTAGGAAAGTCAAACACATGGTCTTCATTACAAGTTCATAAAAAATAAATATATACACATGGCACATCTATTTTATATTTTGTGAGTGTATACTAAGAACATTCGGTTCAAAAGAAGGTACACATGAAGTCAACAAAAAAAAGCTAAATATCAAATAGTGTATAGTATTTCCTCATATGGTGGCTGGACGTGTTAATTTACTCATGTGTTTACACTCATGTGTCTCATGTGTCTCGCTATAATAATATTCAAAAAGAGTCAGTGTTCCCTACACTGTACATTCATTTATTTGTGCCACCACCACAGACAGCTAGCAGTCCTGTGGAAAACACTATACATCGCGGTTAATTGGGTCCAGACCCAACCATGATAAGTGAATTTCTGCATTTCAGTATTAATAAATTGAATATTTTCCGAGTTAGAGCAAAGAAAACACCATTATTAGAGCCCTCTAGACATGAAATAACACCCCTATAGTCACCTTTACACTCATTTTACCCAATGTAGTAGACATAATAAGATAAAATAAGACATTTAAGACATAAATAAGACATGTGCTCACATGTGTTTCAATAAATGTCTTCCGGATGTATGGACAGGAAGTGACATCGGGGATTCAGAGTTGGGTTTTAGCTAGAGTATGGCCCGGCCACAACAGTAGCCCGTGTTATTATAATGAAGATGATGACTGTTATTATTATTATTATTATTATTATTTATTATTATTATTATTATTATTATTATTATGTTATTATTGTGCCTGTTGTGAGATAAATATTGCTAAAATAATAAATGGTGCGTGTTATTTGTGACACCTAGTGGCCTGTGTAGACTACAGTTCATTAATGTCTTGTGCTGCCTTAAACTGTGTTTGTATTTTAATTCATTTAAATTATTTCATTTCAAATTAATTCATTTTATTACATTTTTTGTGCATATAAACGTACTGAAAAAACAGCTGGATCTGGTCGGCTCAGCAGCTAACGCTCACATCTATGAACTTGGGTGATTAAAGTTACTACCTGCTTTATGATGGGAGGAATAAAGGAGGCTTCTGTTTGAAATGAGGCGGTTACACGCATAAAGTGAATGACGAGCCTAGCTATTGAGACGTGCATAATAAAGTGAAGGGCACTATTTGCAAGAAGTAGTCCATTTAGTTAATGACATTTGGTTGGCAAAGTTGAGCTTACATTCTTGAAACTAAACTTCCGCGTGTGTGCAAGCAAGTGTACGGTATGAATGTTTTGTCTGTCGTTTGCCAAACAAAGGGGACAAGCCATGCGGTCAGGCGAGGCTGGAAAACACAAGAACAAATAACATAAAATAAATATGAATACCTTTCCACTGTTCTGTATTATAAATGTATTTTCTGTATGAGTCCTAACATTTTCTTAGGTAAAATATGTTGAATGTGCAGATTTCCTGATCAACCACAGGGAAGAAAGCTAAGGTGAGGCCACCGAGGCTGAGCGAGGCTTCTCGGCTGCTGCTGAGAATGTACCTCAGACGACGGGTGTGACGTGTAGCTCCATCACAGAGCGATTTCATATATTAAGGACCTATTTTTGTTGTTGTTTAATATGCTGCTGAGGAGGGCCGCATGGTGGCCTCGTGGTTAGCATGTTGGCCACACAGTCAGGAGATCGGGAAGATCTGGGTTCGAATCTCCGTTGGGCATCTCTGTGTGGAGTTTGCATGTTCTCCGGGTACTCCGGTTTCCTCCCACATTCCAAAAACATGCATGTTAGGTTAATTGGCGAATCAATGAATGGTTGTTTGTCCATATGTGCCCTGCACTTGACTGGTGTACCTCGCCTCTCGCCCCAAAGTCAGCTGGGATAGGCTCCAGCATACCTGGGATGGATGGACTGAGAGAATACAGCGACTGTACATAATTGTGTGTATATGCAAGGTCATAATGACTTGTTTTTGCCTCCAACAACATCCCCCATATTACACACATTACAGCTGATTTACGCATGGTATAGCTTTGATTTTGTAAGGACTTATTTCTTTGGAATATTTACTCAGCTTTTATGTTTTTATGTTCTTCTTATACATGGTGCTTTGTTGGGGTCTTCTAGGGTGGTAAGTGTCTGCAGCAGAACTGTACTTTTAAGGTGAGAAAAAAGTTGGCAATTTCATACAATTGTCATTAAAAAAGGTAAGGTAACTTCTTTTTTGTATCGGAAAAGTATCGAACTGTAACACAAACGCATCAAACCGAACCGAACCATGAATTTTGTGTGTCGTTGCACCCCTACTTCACATTATGTCAATTTCCGCGAGATTCCGCATTTAACAGTAGATTCCGTTTTTATTGGCCAATTACGCGATTCCATTAACGCAGAAATCACAGGACTCTATATTAACATGAAAAAACTCCAAAAGAGTCAGTGCCTCGCCAGCCAAGAACCTCGGTGCACGTCACTGAGCCCGACTTAATCTGTCTTGTTAAAAATATGACTACGACAATGCCTGCCTGTGCCAGTCTGACCTCAACAGCTCACAACAAAAGTGACGTGAAGAAGACTCTTCAACACAAGAGGCGAGGCAGGCGAAAAAATGCAGGACAATGTCTGCGTGTTTCCCTCTGTCATTCAACCCCATCTCGTTTGACATCGAAATACATGCACAGACAGACAAAAACACAAGTGACGGACGGCCAACTGAAAGCGAACACGGCGAGCTTGGAAGTGCATCAAAGAGGGACGTCTCCTCGGAGGATTTGATTAAGCAAATATCCGTCTTCTCCCCCTGACTCTCATTTACTGCACACCTACTCTGCAGAGGATTAAGAAACGGGACAGATAGGGAAGAGCAGTGCAGGCGCAGCAACTGTGATGTAGCGAGAGCACTTCAAATAAGATAATGACGACTACATCATGGAGAGATGCCTTGCGCTCCTGCCAGTGGTGCAGAGCCTCACATTCATTTTGAAAACCCAGAAAATGCAGTGATGCTCATTAGTGAATTCAAGATATTCATATGCAGGGAGACTGATGAAAGTGAGTCATAGGCGTGCACATCCACAGCGGTGCTACTACATTAAGCAAGATATACTAAAAAAAACTGAACTACCCCTTTTCCGCTGCAGCAAACTTTGACGCTGGTGCAGGTTCAGTTCGGAGTTGAACCGGTGTTGGTCCTCAGGAGCCGTGAGTCATCAGTGTGAGCCACATAATTATTTATGTTTATTTAGTCAAATGTCCGGGGGGAAAGCAATGAGTTTCCTGCGGTACGGTTTAGACAACAACTTTTGTCTTCAAGATTCCTACTCTTCCGTGAACATTTTGCAAACAAAAAGTAAAACTCACAGCTAATATTGTGCATAATATTCATGTAAAAATAGGTTTGTTATGAAAGACGTGTGTGTTATTGAACGTTGCCATGAAGCAGTGATCACACACGCAGCAACAGAGCTCGGTCTCGGATAAAACATTTCCTGCTCTCTAAAAATAAGAAAACTAATACTCTCCACCCACCAATTTGCAAAAAATAACCATAAAAAAATCTAAATGTAATATGAGTGTAGATGAAAAGCAGAATAAATGTGAAGTTTCGCAAGCTGGGATACGTTTGTGATCAAGTTTATGAAACTGAGGTTCAAACTGAGGTTTGACAGACTCGTGTTGATGCATGCGGCAATAAGGGACAAATTGCGTTTCTTGTCGGCTCAATATGGGTATTGTCAACCCTACGTGACAAAGCACACGTACACATTCATGTCATGTCTGTGTTGTCATGACATGAATTGCCATGTCGCCACCGCACGGGTTTTTGTGATCGGCTTTGAAAGGCATTTATTGGCATACGCCGATGCCATGTTTTGTACGGAAATCGGCCGATACTAATCGGTGGCCGATCTATCGGAGCATCCCTAGTTTCCATCACATCCCCAGTTTTCATAGGTAACAAAGGTGCAACAATAAACAAGTTCAAAAGCAAACACATTACCATCCTCGCCTCTGTTGGTCTGGCCGGACAAGTTTTGAACCCTTCTTGTAAAATCCAAAGACGTTCCAAACTCTAGTTTTTTTGTTTTCTTTTTTGCTCATGTGTTGCAAATCTTTTGTAGCGACTAGCTAGCGGGCGCTTGCTTCTATTTACATCCATTCTCGTCTTCTGTCATGGCAAGCTCTGGAGCATGTGCGACAATCCTTTTGCCGGCAGCCCAGGCTCTCGCGTTGCTTTAAAGACGACTGCTTCTCTCGCCATACCTGGTGCATGTCGATTAATCTCAAGATTTATGGCTGATTCTTAGCGACACAGGAGGCCGCTATCGGCACAACCGAATCATTAGTTTGTCAAACCGGATATCCGGTCACATCGGTTTTTCGTACCCAAGCCTAATTTCTAGCGTGCATGCGGTAAAAAATAGCAGTAAAATAGCATTTTACTATCAACGTGCCAACAAAACTGACTTTTGCAAAACATATTCTGATACTTTCACAATTGGACGGGAAAAATCCAGCATTTGCCGACTAACAAAGTCTGCTCTGGCGCTCCTATTTACACCAAAATGAAGGTAACACACGTAACACGTGTATTTACTTGAGGTGCCGCCTCCCCCACTTTGTTATGCAAACAGTTGGGCACTCAGCCCAGCAAGCTTGTTGGCACCATGTGTGAACCCCAAAAAAACCCCGCCTCCAGTTTGGCGCCCTTGTGGCGACAATGAAAAGCTCTGAAAACCTACGCCGGACCAGCTGTGAAACAGCCGCAGTGGAAACATTCAGCTCATTCAGGCTAAAAATTTTCCACTTTCCAGAAATTCCCACTTTTCCTGTAATTGTACTTTTTTTGTACAAATTCTTACTAGAGCTGAGACTAACAATTGTTTTCTTTGTCAATTAAGCTGAAGCATGTCGTTTTGATTGATTGAGCATTCAATTAGGCTCTTGACCGACCAAATCAATATGAAGCCAACGCAAACGGTTGGTGGTTTGGTCGGCAACGTCTCAGAAAAGAGGCAAAACTGTCGGTCACTGTTTTCCAAAGCCAAAGCTGATGTGTGTAAATATCTTGTTTTGCCTCAAACACAAAGATAATAGGTCTGCTTTCATGGATATTTACATTTTTAAATACAAAAAAACAATTAAATACCAAAATAGTTGTTGATTAATTGGGGAATCGATTAATCATTGATTCATTGTTGCAGCTCTATTTGTTACATTTCCATTTGAAAAACTATTGAGAAACCCATAAAATCTCTTTATTTATCCGTACTGTACAGACTGAACTTGAAACTGAAACCAGCAAAATGAAACAAAAGGAGAGCAGTGAAGCATACAAGCATATTCAAGAGTCAAATTGCGTGCCGAGTACCACAAATTCATACATGTTGGCAGGTCTGCACTAATACTGAAAGTCCTCCCGGCTTTTCACGCTCCCCCCGACAGTTCACTGTGCCGGGGGGGGACCCCAGTGCTTCTCACTATTTGAGAAGCACTGATTTATGCCAAGAATATGTAAAATGTGCTTAATTTTCATATTTTTGGACAAAACCGCAGCCATTTATTCATAACTTTTTGAAAAACGGCAATAGGGTGAGTGTGAGATGTTCAAACCGCAAGGTGGCCCGTCTCGACTGTATTTCAACGTGTGCACTTCTTGACAGGAATGCCCAAAACAGTCATATGTATGAGCTTGTGCAAGTATTTCATATCGGTGAAAATGGCCGTGCTTGGAAATAAAAGAAGATGGAAAACAACTGAGGGCTGTACAAAAAGTGAGTGAGAGCCAACAAGACTGGAGAGATGGGATGTGTTATATTCTGCAGACCTAAACAGAAAATGCAGTCTACGACTCTCACCAGCACAGAATACCTGACACAACACGTTCACATGCGTCTGTGTGCGAAAAGCGCTTTAGGGAGAGGGTTGCCATCTGTGGCTCAGCCGGCAGAGGTGCAAACGGAATCCGCACATTCAAATTCCTGGCTGAGTGTTATTAGACACACTGCCGGTGACACGAAATCCGTCACATGATTAACGACCGTACTACTGCCTGTGGTCTGCGGATCTCAAAGTCTCTTAATGAGTCTGTTGTGTAGTTCCTAACTGCTAAGCATGTAGTTATTTAAAATGGGATGTTATTGTGCACTCCAGCAACATTCAACATTGGACAGCTGGATGCACAGTCACTGCTGAGCAAAGGGAGCGCCGTCACATGTCGTCAGGTGTGAGGTCCGCCAAGAGAGAACCAAAACAACAACAGCAGCACGTGGTGCGTTTTCTCACCCCGGTGTCGCCCCTGTACACATAAAAGGATTTAGAAAAGCAATTTCTGCAAATACTGCAGATAATATCTGTGTGTGTACGTCAGCACACCAAACATCGACAAACATTCTACAAACATCAAGGATGGATCGCCCAATAAACACAAGCAGACAGCCCAAGGATGTCGCCAACACATAATTTAAAAAAAAAAGGGGGGGGGGGGGGCTGGTGAGCGGTGTGGGGAAAGTAGATTTAACAGGGTTTTCAACTGAAGAAACTACAGTGGAACCTGTTAATGTCGACGCCCCTCGGACAGCAGAAGCTGTTGTCGACATAACCGAAAACAGCCACAGCGTGGACGTTTACTTGTGAGTTTGGCCAGAGACACAGCGAGAATAGGATGTTTTAACCTGTGGCAGTATGTTGACATCCATTTGTTTACGTTTGTATTTAGATTCCTCTGTTCATTCCTTTCATTCATCATTTATATGCATCTTAAATTGTTTTAGGCATGTACAACTATAAAAATGTGTTTTGTATTGACATATTTGAGAGTCAATCGCTGATGACATTAAGCCAGGCGACACAGCTGACTTTGTGTACGCAGGTTTGACAGAATATGTGAGAGTGCATGGTTGTTTGTCTCCACGTGCCCTGCGATTGGCTGGCGACCAGTCCAGGGTGTACCCGCCTCTCGCCCAAAGTCAGCTGGGATAGGCTCCAGCATACCTGCAACCCTCGTGAGGATAAGCGGCATAGAAGATGGATGGATGGATTGACAGAATACACCTACTGTATATAATCATGTGTGTATCATGTATGCAAGGTCATACTGCCTCCAACAACATCCCCAAAATTACACATTACAGCTGACAAATACATCATATACATCATCATGTGTAGTTCGGTCCTGCTCTGACACAAACAAAAGGAGACAATTATGGAGGTGTTCATCGTTTATGTGCGTTATATGAACCCATAAGTGATTATCTTTAATGTTTTACACTAAGCGTGAGTTACTTTGAGCGATAAGAATATCCACCCATTGATTTTCTTTTGTCTTTCTGTTTATTAAGACCACACATACCTGCGTAATAAAGATGCTGTACTGTCCGTAGGGCCCTGTGAATGGAATTGGCCAATAAAAACGTAATTTACTGTTAAATGCGGAATCTCGCGGAAAGCGACATAATGTGATTGAAATTATGTCATCGTGAGGAAAAGGAACATTCGTGTGGGGACGTATTTCCCTGGCGGACTGTTCAATCGTGACGGAATGTCACAATAAACACTAACCTGCCTCCTCGCAAATGAATGGAAGTAGTTTTTAGGAAATTTTACTCATTTATTTTCCACTAGTCTGTATTTAAATGTTTTTGTTGAAAATGGCCCCATATTTTGTGTAATGGTTTCTGCAGTATTTCAGCAGCCATTTAGGCAGCATCCTGAGTGGGCCTGAATTAACAGTCTTCTGCCGGTCACTTCCTCGTACTGAAAGCCATTACGCATCCACTGCTTCAAGCCACCTCATGTATGCAATGTTAAGATGGACGTATCCAGCAGACACTGATTGATCTGGGTTTATTATGTCTATGCCAACTGACAACTCATAACAAAAACAGCCACAAAGTCGCAAATGGTCCGTGGCCCTTGGCCCAGCGGGTCAACAATAAGACAATCTAGTGAGTGTTTGGAGCAGGGCCACATGTGAAGGAGGGAAGGTGGGCACTTGTTGTCAGCTGGCAAGTCATGGAAATGAGGTGCCAAAGGCCAGCAGCAACTCAGAGTGACTGAGTGGGGCTGACAGCCACTATCATTGTCACATGGATGGGCTGCTGTGTGGCGGATGACCAACCAAAGTTAAAATAGCTTCTGTTAATGCAAAAAAAGGGGATGGGTATTCCTGTCAGATTCTTGGCAGCCCAGAGGAAAGGCCATTTGATATCTTATTTTATCTGCAAGATCATTCACTGTTCCAGCATGGACAGATGCACCAAAACCAGAGCGGGAATCCTCACGCTGCATTGTAAGTCACTTCAAAGCCAAATCCAAATGCTGTGCGGGGAACAAGTTTCCCATGATGGCACAGAACCGGGAACATTTAATACGACCAATGTCATTGCACAATTGGTGAAGGATTTTCACAACACACGGCTTCCTGAAACATCCGGCGCTGTTTGACACATTTGCAAAGCGTGACAAACTCCCACGAGACGCCAAAGTCATTGGCTGTAAAAGAAGAGCCGGCCCCTGTCGGTGGTCAGGAATGTCGGGTTTACACGCTTCATTGGGCACGTTGAGCCTCGCTACATTATATCTATTATGAGTCAGGTTTTCGCATACCTACTGTTGCCGACTAATTTTTGCTGTTTGCAAAATATCACTCGATCGAGCCTTTTCTAACATTCCACGCTACTAAAGTAGTAATAAAAGTATGCATGCAATATCGTAATCGGACCGGAAGTGACACCCGCAGTATTTTTATTCATGGAATTTTGTTATTTAATTTGATTTCTTAATTGCTTTATGCATTCATTCCTATTTCGATAAGTGGGCATTGTGAGGTTTTCTTCCAATGTTATACTGTATCAAATCACTGTATCACCATACTACTACTGATTGCCAAACTGTGATAAGACTGTATTGTGAGTTACTCTGTGATCCAAGTATCTACTGCTTCTGAAATATCTAATTACTAAATTCATCCTACAAGAATCTGTTCAAGCCTCTGAAGCCATGATAAAATGTAAGATGAAACCATCAACTGTAATTGCAAATGTTTCAATGACCAAACATATATTTTTAGTTTTAAGGCCTCCCAGTGGATGCATTTGTTGTGTGTTGCTGGAAACTAAGCACTTTGCTCATGTAAACCTTAAGGAATAGTGCATCCTAATCCGACAATCCACCGTCTCAGCTGCTATAAATGAAAGCTTTATATTTCCTGTGGGATCAATGCTTTACTGCCAAATTAGTGAAATTTTCCCTAACTTCGATCTCTATAGCACCTCTGCTGTTCTGTCATTGTTTGCTTCCATTCTGTTGTTGCTGAGACCAAACACTTTTGTGTCCCAGCGTGGAATGATTCCGGCTTCTATAATGTGAGCCGTTTAGATGGGGACGTAACGCTTTTCAATAAAACTGTGAGGCAATTGACGCATTTCTGTCCAGGTGTAAAATGAACGCATTTTGCTGCACTGCTGCAAAGGCGATGTGAAACTTATTAAGTTTGTAAAAGTCAAAAGAGAGCCTCTTTGTGGCAGGGACAATAGGGGGACACGAGTAGACGGGGACAGAAGGAAAAAACAAGGAGGCCGCAGAGCTCTGGCATTCCTGGGATGTTTGCTGGGCTTGGTGTGCCCACATCTAAGACCTGAGCTTCCGCTGAGCCTGAAATCGACTTCCTGATGACAACAACACGTGCCACTTACACCGCAGAGATCCTTCAGCATTTTGCATTAGGACACGCACCTGTCACCTCTGGTCTACCATGTTCGTGGATATTTGGCATATATTACCATCCCAGGCACACAAATGTGTTTTGACCAGTTATGTGTTGTGATGCTGGTTCCGGCAACTGATGAAACTACGGCTGAAAAACTGGACTTTTATCATAGATACTACTCAGGAAATATTTGTTTTTGGTGTACTAGACCAAACAATATGGAGTCCTGAAGTGCGAAACATGTCCAGGATGACATAACCTCCCCTACTGTCAAGCCACCTGACCACTGGAAACACCGTCTGCTGCCAAAATAGCACAAACAACAGATACACGAGATGCAGTACACAAAGCCACGAGAGTCGTGCATGATTGTGCCTCTCCACCCAGTTTACACAGGAGGCTGGTTGCTGGAGAAAACAATGAACTAAAACTCTTAAGGCCAGCAGGTTTTCTTTACACATATACACATACACACACACACACACACACAAATCTTGATTACTTTAAATTGATTTCGCTCAGCCACAAATGCGGGTGAGCCTCTTTACATGTCAGATTAAAGCTGGAAGGCAGAGAGGTCCATGGAAAAAGGAGGAATCCAATCCTCATGGAGAAGATCATACCTCCACACTGGATACAGAAGTAGAGATAATACTGACAAGCCCGACAGCGTGTCAGATTCCAGAACACGCTCGTCCCACACAAAAAAAGACAAACATGCGCGCACACTGGGTGGTCCTTTAATACACCTGCTGAAAATCACTTCACTTTTATGTTCCTGTGTGGCAAATATTTATTTACGACTATGCTTATTAGCATATTCACATAATTTATCAGCTAATGTGCCGTCTTTTCTTTCATCTAGGGCAGACTTGATTCATTACAAACAACACATTGATCCAAACCATTTTTTTTAAATGTCAGCACTTTAAATTAAACAGTAGTACTTTTTAGGTAAACATTTTATAAGACACAAGCATGTCCTTCATTTGTGCCAGGAACACCAACCTGTCAAACTGCACCAGGGGTGTAACGATTCATCCACTACATCGATGCATCCATTCGTATTCCTGTGATCCAACTACATCGATCTGTGTTCAGCAAGTCTCCATTCCAGGCGACATATTGTATAGCCATCAAACATCGCTACTAGGAAATAAAGCATTGGATTTAAGCACGGCAGGCTTTAAATGGATGTGTGTGGGTTTTTTTAAGCCCTTTTAATGATAAAGACGTTAAACGTTACTCGATTCAGTCTGCCTGTCTGCGACGTCATGGTCGGGTATGTGGTGGTCAAGGGAGCTGTAGTGGACCTATGAAATACAGTTGATTCGCTTCATTCAGTATTCATATTTAACTCATATGATCTAATTTGAAACTTTGACGTTTATGAGGCAAAGATGCAAAGTAAGGACGTTTTGTACGCCTCTGGTTGGTCCAGCAGCAGTGACGCATAGTGACGTCATCATCCAGCACGGTGTGTCCAGGTCAAAACACATACAGTATATACGCTTGTGTATTCCTGCTAGTTGCCGCACAGTTCAGATGGCTGCTCTGATCAGGAGGATTATCAGCACAAAGAAAAGCCCCTGCTGCCATCGGCCTGTACAGGTGAAAAAGTTTGAACACCTGATTGAAGATACCGTACCACATTCATTTGCTGAGGAATTTGCATAATGTCCCTCAGCTTTGGGTGCAAAGTGCAGGCTTGGATTGCACTATTTGCATTAAATAATGCATCATGGCAAGCTATACCACCCTCTGGTCATCCTGATTTTGTATTGCATTCTAAGCCATTTGTTGTACTCAACGATAAATTATTGTTAAGTATGTCAGCATTATTAATAATTTATCCATGATTCCCTGACAAAAAAGATAACGGGAATCCATGAAACCTCACCTGCACTATTCCGTTTCCATACTCACACTGGTGGAATTTTTGGCTAAAAAGTTACTGAATCAATTTAAAGTTACTGAATTGTTTCGGATTGTATTGCTCTAAATGAAACAATATCGTCCTTGAATCGTACCAGCAACTGTGAATCGTGATACAAATCCAATCGTTATTAAACTGAATCATTACACCCCTACTTAGCAGCTTGACTTTCTTGTACACTTGTGGTAGAGCTTCTCGTGCAAAATATTTGCAAAACAATGTAATTGAATATTATGAGAAACAAACAAAACAATAATTAAAGTTTTAATTTCTGGAAAATTAAGTTGCGGAAAAAGTTATTTTAGGAGAATAGGTCAAAATATGATAAGAATGAAGTCAACAAGATACAAACAAAACAAAATAAATATTATAAATATCCAAATATTATGGGAGTAAAGTCATAATATTACAATTCCAAGATTATAGAAGAAGAAAGTTGAAAGATTTGGAAAGCATACAAAGAAAGAGTAAAGTTGATACTAATAATACACTTTTCCACCTACAGTATATCACAAACTGGAGATGCAAGTTTTTTCTTGAAATGTACAAATGTACAAGATTTCTACATGTAGCTGTACAAAATATCAAAGTGGCCTTGCATCCTTTCATTTTTCACTATGTGGCCCTCCCTGGAAAAAGTTTGGACACCCCTCGTATAGAATGACTGACAGCTGGTGGTAAAAAACAAAAGAAAAATGAATACTGAATGGAATAACACAAATTATTTGAACCATTTGAAATGTATCTAAGCGATGAATGTTTCCAAAGTCGGGCAGGTTTATGGACCTTAAAAGAGCATAATGATAGTATCTCAGGCAGAGACAGGACATTGGAGAGTCTAATCCAAGGCTCTATGTAAAGGATGATGAATGCTGCAGTCTTTAAAACACATGTCTTTAGGACTGCTTTGCCTTAGTAATAATCCTATGCTATTGATCATAAAGTCTGTGAAAAGGTTACTACTGTAACTCATGTTTGCATGTTTACATGCACTAAAAAAACAGGACTATTCCGATTGAAACCATATATCCCTTTTGCACATATACACTCCCATCGGGGGCGGCATGGCCATTTTACTACATGTAAAAGTAGTAGTCAGTGTTAGTCACTGCTGTGGTCTCAATCAGTAAGGTGGAAGGTCTAACACCATTTACGGCAGGGGTGTCCAGAGTGCAGGCCGGGGGCCATTTACAGCCCACAGCTTTTTTTTTTTTAGTGGCCCGCGGCACTAAAAATAAAACGAAATAAAAAAACAGCTGTAATTTTATGAGAACAAAGTAAAAATATTAAAAGAAACAAGTCCTATTCTAACAAGAAAAAAGGTTGAAATTTTA
This sequence comes from Dunckerocampus dactyliophorus, assembly GCF_027744805.1. Classification (NCBI taxonomy): domain Eukaryota; kingdom Metazoa; phylum Chordata; class Actinopteri; order Syngnathiformes; family Syngnathidae; genus Dunckerocampus; species Dunckerocampus dactyliophorus. The sequence continues at coordinate 1,790,949 of NC_072834.1, read as the reverse complement.
TGGGTGGGGATGCGTGGATCTCCCCTATGCAGTGTGCAGCGGTAGCTGATGGCCGCACGGACGACTTGTAACTGCTTTGGGGGCGGGGTGGACGTCTCAGGAGCAACTGCTGCCGCTCATTAAAAACACACAAACTGCACAACAATAGTACTTTCACTTTTAAGTCCTCAAATACCAGAAAACGACGGCAGAAAAAGTCGCTACATTTGTTGGTAGTCGCTTATGAGAAAATATGTCTCAAAGAGGGTTTGGAATGTCGCCAGATTTAGTGACAGAGTCGCGGAGTTGGCAACACTACAACTTGTCGCTTCCTTCATGCTTACGGGGGCTTCTGCTCCTCCCCTCCTCTCTGCTCGAAAGCGGGCAGGGCAATAGCCCCGCTCAGGGGAGAGAAAAAACACACATACACACAAAGAGAAGAGCGCAAATCCAGTCTATACCGATATGAACAATGTGTTTGTTTCCAAGTTAGCGTCATTAATCCATTCCAGAAGGCCTGACTCCAACTGAAACATACTCGAACCCTGTGATTCTCAAATGGTGGGTCGCCACCCACTGGAGACGTTTTCGGTGGGTCACAAGTCGCAAGTTTCAAATGGCCGTCTTGCTGCGTCCAACCACAGCAGCAACAGCGAGCTGCGAGAGGCCGTGCTTATGCAGCTCAACAATACGATCACGTTCAAAGAGAGAACTTTTTTTGCCTTTGCCGTCAAGCGATCATGACAGTCTGAATTCCTGACTCAAACTTGCGCTGAAGTCCTTTTTTTTTTTTTTTAAGCTATGGTCTTAAACTTACAGCCTGTAATACTTTAATGCTTGTTTGCAATAAACTGCTTACTCAACCTTTTTTCTCTCACTCACATTTGTTCTTTTGCATTTTGAAGCTCTACTGCAAAATGCATATTTATACAATTTTTCAACTGGTCTTAAACTTTTGATCAGGAGCGTGTAGCGTATGCTCTCAGTGTAACAAATGAACTCGTCGGTCAGACAGCATTTAGCAATTGCAATTTGTTGTAAACTATTTATAGATTGAAACACTTTTCAGTTTTAAGTAAGTATGTAAGCATTTTCAGGAAATTTACCTGGGAGAATTCTGATGTTTAATAATATTTAATTAACTTCCTTTTCATTTCTTATACTTGTTGAGGACAGGATCACCCTGGCAACATCATGTGTCCAAAGCCCCATGTCACATGCTCCTGTTGCTGGAGGACTACTGGATTACAGGGAATACCAGGGCGTAAAGGGTCAGGTGTTGATCCAGGTTACTTATATTTCCCCTGGATGTCTATACCTATACGGTATGTTGTCATTGTTTAAAAGTGCTCTTGTCTGTCTGCAAGAGTCCTGTTGTGGGCTCCACGCCGACTGTTGACACACATGCTTGTATGACCATCTCCGTGTGTGTTTGTCTTGTGCTCCAAGCGGGGAGGGGATAAATTTAGCGCTTTAGCCCCAGACTGGAGGCAGTGGCCCTTTATCCTGCACTGTCCTACTTAACAAGAGTGGCGCTCGGCACTTCCGCCTGCCATGGTGCACTGGGGCACACATTCACCTCCCAAAACTGGACACCACGTAGAGGAAGAATGTTCTCAAGACACATGAGACTTGCACTTGCGTCATATGTTTAAATGTATGTGCTCATTCCTGGGAACATGATTTGATCAGGAAGCTTTCATTCAAAACAACAAAACTAGATTTCAGAGCTGGATTCGAACACTCCTATTATGATTGCTGTTGGAGAACATCTTGCAAATGCTGTTGCACAGCGCATATTGAGCAGATAAGGCGGAAATGATATCCCTTTGTCCTCATCGAAATTGAGACATCAAAGACCAGTGGATGTAACGTTGCACTAGTTTTCGGAAACACGACCAATTAGGAGCAAGCCGAGGACTCGACTGCCTGGAGCTGGCCAATAGAGGGCAAGCATCCCGCTTCACCTTGGAAACACGCGATCCCAGGGTGCATTTCACTGCTGCCATGACAACCAAGGCGAGCTCTCCCTTGTCCATTCCCTCTCTCTCTCTCGCTCTCATTCCTTCCTGCTGTTTCTTGAAGACAGTCTACCTTGCAGCTTCGCTGGAAAAACCAGGTTGCACAACTTGGAGATGCTGCACCCCAGACAAAGGACTCACTTGTATTTGCCAACAATGCCAAAATGTATGTTGTGTTTTCAAAAATGATAATCTAATCTGTACAACAGGAGTTTAATTGTGAACTGCTTACCTTATACTAAAAGATAAAGGGGTGGGGGAGGCAGTGCGCGGATGATACAAGCATTTCAATACAGGCTGAGGGGCTCTGGTTGAGGTTACGAGGTTATGAACGCGGTCATCTGGCTACAGTCGCCACCAACTGGAGACTTTGCATGATTAAGAGGGAGGGGGTATGTCTTTTCAGCATTTCCATCAGCAGATGGCAACTGAGCAGCCCAACCCAAATCTTAAAGTCTATTTTTACTTCCCCATGCAGTAAAAGGTATACAGGAAAACATACACGTAAAACTGCTTCACAGTAATCTCTTACATTTCCTGTCATCAAACAGGTAACTCCGCCACTATTTTGAGGACACAAAACAGTTTGAATACGATGCAAAGCAATAAAAACATCAAAAGAAGGCACTGTTAAAATCCCACTGTGGCTGGAGCACATTAAAGGAAACAGAAAAACAACCTTGACAACAGCTAAAATTCAGGGTGGTTGCGCCACTATTTATAACCTGTCCAGTCTGTTCTGAGACAGCAGAAGGGGGTGGAGGCACGGCAAGGGGGGGCAGAGAAGAGAGAAAAAAGAGAAAGAGAAACAAGAGAGAAAAAGAATTCCACAGCCTCATTTTTTTCCTCCTGGTCAACCACAGCTAGTCTGTTCAGTGTAATCGAGCTAAAGAATTAAAGAATACAGTGGTGCCTTGGTTAACGTCATTAATCCGTTGCAGAAGGCCCAACTCAAACCAAAACGGACTCTAATCAAGGCAAGTTTTCCCATAGAAAATAATGTAAATCTAATTAATCCGTTCCAGACACACAAAAAAACATTTTATAGACAATAATTATAGTTTTACCTGCATAAAATAATGCAAACATAATTCCAAATGACAACTGAACATTTAACATAACCTTCAGATAGTTTTGCAAAGGGGGGGGAGCTTATGCTTGAAGGGCATTAAACTGTTTCTGCACTCACGCAGAGAGCTCTGTTAAAAGCTTTGTACCGTAAAGTACAGTTTTACATTCAAAAAACAATGCCACAAATATGACATATGAAACGGAGAAATGAACACTCATTTGACCTGTAGTGGACACCTTCGGACAAAAAAAGGCCAACAACCATATAGCAGAAATTTGTTGCTGCTGTCAAATTTTAATAATGTAAAATCCATAAAAGCATCGCAAATCGACTGCAACGTATGTGCAAACAATGCTGGCGGTGCGTATCAAAGTGTGGCCCGTCGTGTCTCGTTCACATGAATATGTTAACTTTCCCACCACCTCTTGGAGAATTCACAAGTAGAGGTCCCCTTGCAAATAGAGGAATTAATGAAGCCAGCTGTTGTGTGGCGTCATGCAAGACGCCACGACTGCTTCACGGATGCAGGATGGGGTGGAGACGATGCATACCCATGCGGGAACAATGCGCGTTGTGCGTACTATTGTACGTGCACAAGACGTAAACAGTACTTGACAAGATGTAAATAAGTAGTGCAAGAGCGTGGTCATTTCGTGCCAGCACTGCCTGGCCGTGTGTTGTTTACGCACCTCTGAAATGACGACGGCCTTCTCTTTAAGTCAATGCATTGCACGAACACGTGCAAATATCAAATTTCATCTTGGGTGTGTGGTCCAAGATGGCGGCGTAAACAAACCGCACGCCATTTGGAAAGCCAACCAAGCTGGTGAACGCAAACTACGGCAAAATTTGGAAAACCGAGGTGCCACTGTCCATAAATCCTTCATTTAGCACATTATTTTATCTCCTGCCAATTAAGCTCAATCTCACTAACAAAACAAGGCGGCAAACAAGAAAGACAAACTGACAGAAGAGCAGAAAGAGTTCTGGCAGACCAAAATGGACTGACCTGCAAACACACACGTGGATCTGTGCACAAACAAGATTATGTTGCTGTGTGGCCCAGTGATCACCTGACTGGGAGATCTGGCAACAATACAAAAACAGCTGCAAGACCAATAACACAACACATCCACACATCATTGCGGGTTGGAACCTTGCTCACTGTAAACTTGTGAAAAATAAAACAGCTAGGGAAATGTAAATGCCAATGTACAACCGAGAAGTTAATTTAAAAAAAAAACAACCTGACATCGGCTTGGGATCGTGGTGACCAATGTCATTGCATGGTTTGCCATAACCTGGAGCAAATATTTGCAGCCACTAACCTGTGGCCCTGTAGCAACCCACCAGTCCATTCATGAGCCATTTTTTAAAGACTACATAATAGAGTTGTTGGGCCCAATGAAATGCCACATGAATTAATGTGAGAGGAGCGATCGCATTCTATCATACACACAAATGTTGCAGCAGGTGAGCAAGCTTTCCGTGGGTTTGACTTTTTGACTATTTTGAGTTTTTGCATTTTATTCCTACACTAAAATGTGTCACTGATGCGAACGCATTACAGTCATTTGATGACTCTACTGCATCGCCCCCATGTGCATGTGTGCTCTGGAGAGGAAGCGTACCAAACTTGACATCACTCACACTAGCCTACCGTACAGGACAGTAGAAGTGAAGTGGGTCAGCACAGCACGATTGGCCTAGTGCAGTGCTTCTCAAATAGTCAAAGTCTCAGGTGGGGGAGGTCCAAGGGGCCAGGGAGGACTTTCACTATTGGGGGCTATCCACACGGAAACGTTTTCAGGTCAAAACGGCAAAGTATTTAATCGTTTCAGCCTCGGCGTTCTGGGTGCCCTGAAACTGTTTTTGTTTTTGTTTTTTTTTTTTAACGGCTTCCAGCGAGGAAAAATCTGAAAATGCCAGCTCGTCGTTTCAGTATAGACGAGCAATCCGCTGCATTGTTGAAACGATGATGTCAGCGACCCGTTGCCATCTCGTGACCGGAAATAAGCTTTGACGACAAGCCAACATAATAACTGAATATTTAGACTGGCATGACTCGCAGTAGTCAACATTCTCCTGGTATTTTTTTATATGCCCAAAATGACACACATGGAATTCTGCTTTGTTGTCAGTCTAAACGAGCCTTGGAAAGTGGAGGATGACGGAAGTGACGCAAAGTGTGGACGCAAATGTTGTTTCAACCCGCCCAAAAAGTCTGCAATTCCATTTCAGAGTAAATTATGACTTACATAATTTCTCTGTGAAATTCAACATAAACAAAATGCATTATAAAAAATGCGCTAGCTCGATGCTAATTTACATTGGAAATCCCATATACACGCTAGTGATTAATCCTGAGGCAAAGATGATAAATGATTATTATTATTATTATTACTAGTATTATGGTTGTTGTTATTATCATAGCATCTCTTTCTGATCATAAAATATTTGTGTTGCCGCATGCAACACAAATGAGTCCTGAGATGACCTGCTGCATAAGGTTGGGGTCCAATCTCCACCTTTTATAGTAACATCCAAGTTAAATACAGCCTAATGCATTCATAATCCTTTTGCTCACTTCACAGTACTATTGCTTTCAATAATGCTTTATTGCCTCTAACACAACCTGCACGCTGTGCACAAATAAAACGGGAACGTGCAGGCAATAGCAAACACTTCAGAATTGGAATAAAATTTTATTCTGCATATAAGTGAGTAGAGGTATTATTAACACGCTGTTGTTGACTGAAAATGCCTTTTGACCGTAAGCATTTATAGCATTGATTTAAAAAAAAAAATCACGAAGCTTGATTCAAGATGAGTGTGCGCTCTTCAGCTTAACCTTCAACAAACAGAGGTGATAAAACTGTTGACCGTATATCATTTAAAGCCTTGGACAACCCGCTGAGGCGCATCAGACCACATTGCAGTGCAACAACCAAAAGCAAATGTAAAATTAAAAAAAAAAGAAACGAGCAGCATGCCAACACTGACCTCTTGTTGATAGGCTTCTCATCCTTCTCGTAGGGTTTGACAAACCACTTTCCGATGCGCACGAAGCTGCGATTCATGAGGCAGCGCTCCAGCAGGTTGTGGATGGCTTTGAACAGCAGCGTGCGACACTCGTAGGAAAGACCGTTCTCCCAGAGACCGTCATCCTCGGCTGGAGAAAAAAGAAAATGCACAAAAAGTAAGGTGGTGGGGAGATTTGCTTTGACAATTTTGGGGCCATTTAGAGTCACCATTCATGTATTTAAAGAGCAAATGAGTTTCAGAACAGTCTAAACTTAAAATGACACCTATCACAATAACACATTTTGTTGGATGACAAGTATCATAGAAATTATTGCAGATAAACGATATTATTGTCAACATTATTTTGAGACCATTTTTCATTCATGTAATGATAAGCAATACAATTTAATTTCTCAAACAAACTTGAATTTCTTAAATAAAAATCATAGCCATGCAAGTTTTTGTCTTCCTCTTTTATAAATGAATAATAATGCAATATCTCCGTCAAATATTTCCTTTAATATGTCATTTTTCACTCTGAAGTTGTGGAGTTGCCATTTGTGACATATATTTGCTCAAAGACAATCCGTATTGTCTAACATTTGCAGTATTTCTTGAAATGCTGGCTTTTTAACGTATTCAAGAGGAGCATTTCTTTTGCCATGACTTTCGTTCAACACCATTTTACACTATTCCAACCAAACGTCTCAGCGAGTGTTGATTGTCACAACTACAATGACATTATTTTTCGCAATCATTCAGCCCCAGTTTTAATCTTTACGTGCAGTTTGGGGCATGGCAAAAATATTTTTAGAAAATTGTTGAAATGCTTGCAATTTACACCAAGCAAGTTCTTTAAATACACATCTTGCTCCTTCTCGTTATTGTATCAGTTCTCGGTCATCAGTTTATTTAAACTCCCTAATTGGCGATGCGCTGATCGCGCAAAGTCTACAGGGGAAGTCATAATGAGAATGGGAAATCGTTTTTTTTTTTTGTTTTATAGCAGCACGTAAATGCTGATCTAAATGTTTCACGCTCCTGTTATTGTACTTTCATAAACACCGGGGCTTCCTATTTGACATTTGGCACAGCACAGGCAGCTGTGCCAGCTGTCAAAACTTATTTGGCTTCAAAACCACAAGCAGCCCGAGACTTGGCATGAAAAAAATGACATTCTTCAGTAATGTGTAAGAAGCAGCATGGCATTCTATCACATCTTTACGGTAGGCCAGTCACGCCCCTTTGATGACCATAATTGAACTGTGTGATAATCACTGTTACGAGCCATACCAGAGCCAACAGGGAAGGGTATCCATAGCCCAACTGTTGAGAACGACTATATCAAGACAACCATATCATAGCTTGGATGCTGGATAAGCCAGTACTCACATCTGAGAGGATTTGCTGTCCTTTGAGCACCGAGACCATCTCTTCATGTCAGCTTTGAGCGCACAAAAGGAAGCAGTCCACATGAATGGAAATGACCCCGACTGTTAACTAAAACTGTGGTTTGTCGCTGTAAAAATGCGTCATGATTCAAAAATTATGCTGTTACCTGTCGGGCGGTGCTGCATTTTTTTTAGGGATTGTTAAAAGCTTTATGAGCCTTTCAACAGCTTTCATGAAAACAGCTAGCATTTAAAATACGACAGAAGTACAATTACCTCAGGCGAGCTGCCAAGTAAGTGGGGCGACATGCCTGATGAATTTGAAGACATGAGCTAATTTATCAGGTTCACAGACAAGTCCAGGGATAAACCAGAGGAGCACAGGAAGACGTCAACTCTTATCTTCAGACGATAGAAAAGTGTGTAACTCAAAAGAAAATGAAGGTTTGATTGAGGATGTGAAAAATAAAAATAAACCCGAGTCAATAAACCCTGTCAACAAGAAGACAATGAAGAGAAAGCATATGATCGGAATCAGTCCCAATATCCATATTGGTCGGGCCTTACTAATTAAAGTGTTTATGTGAGTTTTAAAAGGCCGGTTTGAACAGAATTCATTCAATGACTATTTTTTTAGTGCATGTAAACAGTGATTATTGACACAAAGATTTATTGGCTCAGCTGATGGCTGGGGCCCTTTTATGTCGCTACCTCCTGGGTAGCAGGCACAGATGAGGTGACCTTTATAAAAGCTCTTAAGCGAATGCACAGTCGCTCTGATAAGGATACTGCCATCTATTGTACCTCATGCAAGGTCACACAAGGCACAGCTTGCCTATTGCATTGCTCAGCCTCAGCTGTCAAATCCTCCTGAATTCTTGAGTCAATAATCACATAATGGTGATGTGTATCCATTAGTTAAGGAATGTGATTCAAGCGCTCCTTTTAAAGAGGTGGTCGAAGTCATCCACATTTGTTCGTCTGTGCATAAGCGCAGCAATCATGAAACAGCCAGATTAACGCTTTGTGATTGACTGTGCTCGTTGGGATTCTACCAAGCCTGGCCACAAGGTTTCTCCTCTCTTCCATTTGCTCCTTATCTGCAAGGGGAGAGAAAGTACCGGCCCTGGTCTGCAAAGTTTCCATTACTAATTAATGAATATTTCTTGAGCAAAGAAGGGAGCGAGCGATAGCACGGGGAGAGACTACACCCATGGGCCAGCGCTGCATGCATGGCCGAGTCCCGGCGCTATGCCAGTCAAAGGAGATCCATCAGAGAGAGGGCGAGGGGGGAGGGTGTGTGGGGGGCGCTGCAGCAGGAAGAAAAAAGGGAAAAGCAGAGGGTGGTTCACAAGCATGAGATTAGCCCTAGAAAATTGATCCCCGAGCACAAAGCCAATGGCGGCCGCCAATGTTTCCTTCTCTGAGCTGGACTGGGTTTATCTATTAATCATTCTCCGCGAGCACATTAAGTTTGAAAGAAAATGTGACAAAGCACCCTCTGCCAAGAGTGCATCACTGACTAATCACTGATAGGCAGCTACATCTTCTGTCTTCAAGGTGATACAATGCAGACAACGTGCTTTAAAATACACACATCGTTTGTACATGATATCTTTAATCCTCTTTAATCACGTCATGTGTCATTTATTTTCCATTATCATTATTTGTTAGTCCATCATATTTACAGTAGTTAATGCACAAGCTGTGCAGAAATTAAAATAATAAGTGCAAGTCTCTGGCAATCTTTGTTCTCGGGAGACCATAGGACAGCACCTGGTGGGACCTCTCCAGTGTGCGGAGCCTGGGTGGGACGATGTGGGAGACAAGATGGTACCCGTGCAACAAGTCCCCCCTCCCCCCTCCACGTCAAAGGAATGATCTACTGGAAAGGCAGAAGCCAGTACACGTGGTTCCAGTGACGTGGCAGGAGTTGCAAGAACAATGCATGCTGCATGAGCAAAGAACTGCTTTTTGGGACTCCGGCTCCATGTTTGCTCATAGCTGGGGCGGCTGGCTGCCGGCTGCCGGGCCACCAGAGGGAGCTCATCCCTGAGCTCAGCATGGCAGCCATTGGCCAATGAACTGTTCTCCTGGGACGAAATGCATTATGGGATGAAGTTAAAATAGTTGTTTTTTTTATTTGAAACTCGTATTGGTACTTGTCTTGTATACTTGACTTTGACTTTAGCCTTCTATCTAAGATGACACCATGAGTCAGACTGTTATATTGAGTAATGAGCTCCTGCGATTTCCGACGGGTTGACAAGCTTGCTGTAAGTTTTCTCATAGCTCATGATTGGCTCCTTTCAAATAAAGAGCTGGCTGGTCCTCACGGACTCGTGCGCACCACAATATGTCATTTTATGATGTGGACACGTGCGGCTTATCCACGGGTGTCTTATACTGTGTATGTACAAATCTGGTTTTCCCTCTAAATTTAGTGGGTGCAGCTTCAACACCGGTGCATCTTGTACACCGGAAATTACAGTAATTAATTCATTTATTTATTATTGTCCAGGCCTAGTGCCCACGAGACATATATTTGAGCATTTTGTAATGGGAGTAATTTGCTTAATTAAATCAATTATAAATGTTTTGACACACGATGATTTCAAAAGATGAATAATACCATAAGTCAATACTTTCACTAATCGCAGATCAGTTAGCACTCCACAGGCATGTCCCGTCTCATGCGGTTACAAAGCCAACATTGTGTGAAAACCACAACAACGAAAGCACTACTCGTCTCTATACTCTACAACCACAGTGTGTTATTGTGCAAAAGCTACAACATGGACCCCGTCACTCTTTTCATATGGAGTGACACTCTGTTCTGTAGAGTTGGTTACTTCTGAGGGGCTATATTGTTAATATCTCTACAAAATACGGTATTTTTGTATTTTTGCACAGGTTGCTTACTGTGTTAAAAGTCTTAAAAGTCTGTGTTAAAAGACTCAGTAGGCATCAGCTTTCATAGGCTCTTTACTCCTGAACCATAAACAGATAATACTGCGGGCATCAAGACCACTGAGCAGTGAGTACTGACTGCAGCTGAATCACAGCAATCAGATTGTTTTTAATTGGGAAAAATACAGAATATGGTGAATATCATTCATTCCTTTATCATCACTTAAGCCAGGGTTTCGCGGCACATGGGTGCTGTGAGGGCCACGGAACCACATACGTTATCAATTGAAAGCAACAAAGATCTGACTGCTACCCATGAGATGCTCGGTTAAAAAACAGCTTCCAACCACTTGGTGGCGGTGATGTGCAAGTCCGTTGTCCAACAAGCTCCAATAAGCAGAAGAAGCTGGACGCAAGCCTGTCGTAAAAGTTATGGCGAACTATTGAAAAATCTTCTGTCACTGGCAAAAGGATTTTCAACGCTGTTATTAAACTACTGTATCTCAACACACCCTGCCATTCTAGGACCCACACGGCCATGAAAAGTCGACTGTATTTGAAAAGTACCTGACAATAGACTCCCAATAAAGGGAGAACCACACCCTCCCATTACATTTTTTTAAAAACCCTAACAGCAGCATGGGGCCTTGTGGCCAAGTAGTATGTAATGAGGGGGTCAGGGAAACGGCTCAGAGCGGCATAGCAATGCTGAGCTGGTAGTCAGACTCTGTGTCTGCACTGCAAAGACAGCGAGTCCGGGAAAGATTTCACAATTACTGCAAGCACATTTGTGCCCTTTTTGATAACATTTGTGCATGGCTACCTCTATCAGCCAAAAATGCAAGCGACAGTTAAGTTGGCTGTATGCGTCGGTAGGTACGGAGCCCAAGTCCTGTGGCTGTATTGCTTACAGTTATTGTTCATCAGTCCAGAATATATTGTTAGCCTGTATGATGTGGTACTTATCTGTGACAGGGGGCCAGTAAATCTCTAACTGTGTAGGCAGGAATAAGTGTTGCCACCCCAGTACAGATTGAAGTGATGTTTTGTGAGGTACGCTGTAAAGATTAAGGTAAAATTCCGGCGCGCTGGCCATTACACTTTCATTGTACATAAACATCATGCACACAGCATACTGGTGTAACCATCACGTACCAGGGGTGCCCCTTATGTCGATCTTGATGTAATCGGCCACGTCATAAACATTACTTTGTAGATGTCATATGACATCAGTCAGCTGACATTAAGATGACCTGATTCGCTGTTGCGCCTCCGTGGCAAAGTAAGTGGTGAGCTGGCGTCTAAAGCGACACACAGAAAAGCAACTTTCATCTTTCTTATTCCAATTACGGATTAACTGACTCAGCAGTAAGATGCCTTTATCTATAACAAAAGGTACCTTTTCAATTGTAGCGGCTAGTTATGTCGAAAAAAAGTCAATTGTTTGGTGGCTCTGCTTTGCGGCCCGAACTCCATGATACAAAGGTGTTTTCTCCACTTTTGTTTGTGAAACTATTATTTCATGATTGATTGGAAATTGTGCTTGGACGCATTTTTCTGCAGCACACAACTTTGCGTGTGGAGGAGCTGTCGATAAAACCGCGTCTTGAATGAACTGCAAGCGGCAGGTAAGTTTTCCATGATTACTTTGGTCGGTTCCGGTCATGTTTTCTCACTATGTTGACTTTGACTTAAATTCTGAAGCGTGATTCAGCACATACGTCTGTTCATGACAGAAGCTCTCTGTAGCAGCATGAGTGGGCATGTAAACCAAGGAGTCTAGAGTTAAAACAGGAGTGGTGATCGGCTTCCATTTCGGTATTATGCCGTGCGCGGGTCTTGCCGCCATAATGGGGAACGGAATCCAAAAACTACTATTAATACTACTACTAATTGCTCTAATAGACGGTCCAAACGCAGGGGAGGAGCTACAGGGTGGCCACCCCTGGTTACTCTCCGGCCACCTCACTGTCCGTCTAGACAATTCAGGTATCAACTTATTGCTATCCCGATGTGAGTAATGGTCTCACCTTGGCAACCCCAATGAAAAATGTCTGGCTCCGCCACTGGATGGACCCGATACATGAACTGTGTGTCTAATGGACGCTATGTAGCTATTTTGTAGGCGTGTCACGAGACACCCAGCTCATGAGGCAATACATGAGATTGGGTACAGCAAGATTTTAACATAAATTTTAAGAAAGGTTTTAAGAAAAGCACAATACAATAAAGACAAAGCAACTGTATGACTGACAAGAGGGCTCACTCTGTTCATGCCGTTCTATGGAATGCTGCTGTTCTATGAAGCGTCTAGGTGCTGAACCAATGCACAGTGAATCCTCTTCCTGGCTGTTTGAAGACGATATATACATATATTTTATTTGTATTTTTTATAAATCTGTTTATAGTAGAAGGTATGCGACTTGGTCATTTTAAAAGTAGCTCACACACTGGAAAAGTGCAAGCACCCCTGATGTTCACCATAAACAGAAGTTGTACAAATACTACTGGGGCTTTTCTGGAAGGGACTGACCCAAGACAAACCAGTATGAATTTAGGAGAAATACCATGGAGCCACTATTCCCACACACGGACATGCATTGCAAATTCCTATGCAGAAAAGATCAGAGGGAGGAGAAAGCAGCCATTTATGATTTGCTTTGCAAGTCCCTGGTCAGAAGACTGCAACAGCTTTTGAAGGAAGAGAGCATTTATTTGCATAAGAATCGATGCATCCAGTATTTCCAACCTATGGAAGGGGGAGGGCTGTCATTTAAGCCAGCAGGGGTAACCACTTTATGTCTGGGCAAGGCCAAGGAAACATTACAATTTACTTTGCTTCTTGTATTAATAAGAGTTAATGGGGGATGTCGAGTCATCTCCCAAGCCTTACATGCCCTCAACAGCGTCAGACACAAAAAGATTCCTCACGTTTTCCACCCTCCACTACTCTCACGTCTTTGTCTAAAACACCTTCTTACCCTCATGTCCATGGACAGAACAGATGACTGGCACACTAGTTAATGGCACTTCGTCTAAATTAAAACAAAAAGGACTTTCACAGGACGCTGATCTAATGAGGGCGGACGAGAGATGGGGAGCGATGCCATTTCAGCTCGCCAAAAATCACAGAAAAATGAATTCACTTCAATTTTTAAAGCAGGCCGAGAAAAATACCAAATTGACAGATGCAGAGAGAGCTCAAATATTGTGCTCAAGTAGAAGTAGTTACTTGGCAGTAAAAATAGTACAAATACTTTATATGAAAGCAATATTTACTATATATAGTATAGCAGCGATATGAAAATATACTACGGGTGTCACAAGACACAGTTAACGAGACGAGGCGTACACGAGATGAGGCGATATTTTAACATTACTTTTCAGAAAAGTACAATAAAGAAATACAAAAAATATATGACAATATACTGCAATCTACTAATACTATGTTACACTCTTCTGCAGTTCAGCCTCTTTGAGCAAACAGCTTACAGCGCACAACACAAATGTTGGCCACGGTTTCCTTTCATCAACTTCAAAAATCACTCCACGGGGCCATCTTCACTCCACACTCTTTCCTGTTCTTTGCTGTTACCATATCTAACTTATTGTGTGGAGATATGGGCAATAATTCTAAAAGCAATCTTCACTCAGTCAATGTACTGCAAAGAGTCTTGAACTTGCTTTATTATGCTTGCCTTCATCTTATTTATGTGTTATTATATTGATTGTTATATTTATTTATATTTATTTATATTTATTATTCTGTCATGCTTGTTTTTATTATTACACAGATTATTATATGTAATAATATTAAATGGAGTGAATATTTGTGAATATTTGTGAAAAGTGAATATTTTTTCACTAAGCGTTGAGATTTCGCTCTTTGTCCGGCTGTCCTTGAATGCACCATAGTTGTGTCTGGCCTGAAACGTGCAGCGGGGTGAACTCGAGTTAATATATGATCGTAGCGTGTCAAAAATAGACATTTTTATGAGTGAGTCAATTACTTGCGGTTTTTCGCCATTTGCTCGTAGTCCTGGAAAAGTGGGGGAGATCGACTGTATGTGCACGCCTTTTCATTCTGCACACCGGTTCACAAACTTTGGCATGATCCTCGGACACACCATTCCTGCCTCGCCGCTCACTCTGCTTACAGGGCGACCACGCTAACTTAAATAAAGAGACAAATAAATCCAAGACAGCACAAGGCAACGTGTGGTGGCTCCTCATCCTGGGGCGCGGTAGGACCAGCAGATGGACGATGGCAGTGCGGGTTGTTGTTTTTTCTCTCCCCGGGTTGCCCAACCACATCCCAGAAGATGTTACTGTCATTGTTCTATATCACTGTGTTTTCTCTTCTCCGTATGTCTGTCCCTTCTTCAATCACGTACTGTCTGTCAGCATCAGTATCACACAACAGCAGCAAGAGGTGCAGTATATCAGTATACTGCGGAAGCAGGCAAAACAATAAACACTTTTTTTTAAATCACTATTTGGGGATTTACACTCTCTGCAGACAGCACCAGAGTTGCTTTAAAACAGGGGTGACCAATGTGTGGCCCGGGGGCAATTTCAGGCACGTTCTAAAAATATAATTTAAGAAGAAAGAAGGAAAGAAAAAGGAAAAAAGGAAAAATGAAAAAGAATAAAGTCAAAATATGAAGAGGCAAAAGTTGTAATCTAACGAGAAGTCGTAACGTGATATTATGAGGAAAAATACCATGTTAGCAGTCAATTTAGCAGTGTCAAGTTGAAATATTTTTAAGTCATAATATTATGAGAAACTAACAAAACAAATAAAGTTGTCATTTTTGGTAAAATAGGTTGCGGAAATTGTTAGACTGTGACAAGAATGAAGTCAAAATATTATGGGAATTAAGCCATAATTAAGAAGAAAATTTATCAAATAAATAAAATTTAAAAAACAGCTGAAAAGGAACAAAATTGCTGTAATTTTACAGAAAAGTGAAAATATCAAGAGGAATATCAAGATGGAAAACATTTTTACGAAAATAAACTCATAATATTATGAGGAAAAATAATATTTTAGTAGCATAAAGTTTAAATATTAAAAGGGCAAAATGTTATTGAAATGTTGTTGAAAAAATGTTATGTGTTCCACAGTGTTTACATGCACGGTCCTCGCCCGCTGTAGAACACACACACAACAATGGACAGGCGTCAGCGCTCAGTGATACGAGGGGAGAGAAAGCAACGCAGAGCGATTTGTGAGATCGGATTTTTGAGGAGTTTGTCATGCAAATGTATTCGTCTTTTGAACGCATATTATTTTGAGAAGCCAAAGTCTTTACTTAAATGGCCCCACCAACTAACCGGCACTACCGTCCTCATCACCTAAATCCAACCAGAACTCGGCTCATGGGACCAAGCGGGGTGCAAGTCACCATCGATGCACTACACTGCTGATGTGGATGTCATACAACTTCATGTAAAAAAATCTGAGCTAGCCCTTTAAAACTTCCTCTTTTGGAAAATAAAACTTCCAGAAACTGTGAACATCCAGCAGCATCACTACTATTTTGATGGAAAATATACTTAACCAAATCGACAAACTATCTTGAGAAGCGTTTGTTTACTCTGCTTTAACCGAGCGGTATTACCCTCATTACGTCACTAACAGAAATGATGCTGAGCTGCGAGCTTGTTTCATCATGGCTGGCACCATAAGCTATAAATGTCATTTTTGCAGATTTAACGTCGTTTCAACAAATCGAACAATGTAGAACATAATTACAAACTAGGGATGTCCCCATCCGATCTTCAGGATTGGGATGGGCTGCTGAGCCGCTGTATTTTGAAGATCGGATAATATCGGCTTCCGCCACGACATTGGGGCAATCCGGTTGCCATATAACGTTTGTAACTCTGAGCCACACTCCCAACATGATAGGTGCGGTAACACCCCTCAAAGCTGGTTGCCACTCGACTCCCACCACCCGCAAGAAAAGGAAAATGCAACACCACCATGCAGACATGTCTGTGGTGTACCGCGGTGAAGTTAGTTTCACGCTGGACACTGGATATACGGTAGTTCCCCCTCACTCTGTCCGGACAGTGCGTGTCAACGCGTGCGGTAGCGGAGCTATGTATAACATATTTAAGCAAAGTTTATAAATCATGTCAGGGACCCTTTAAGCATGTCTCTCCCTCCCTTGCAACGCCCCTTCCAGTGTGCAAGCCAACCACAGGGAAGCAAAGTGTTGATGTGATGTGAACCTGCATGTCTAAGCATGTGTAATATTTTCTAAACATATTTTCTCCATACTGCATCTCTGACTTCAAATGCCTCACTCACAATTAGACCTGAGCCAGACTCTTCAGGTTATTACGGAGAACGGTTAGGCCTGAACGAGCCGCCCATTGAGGCATTCGAGTTTCATTTGGAGTCCACTTCAGGCACAATGTCCAATAATGAAGAAGACTCGTTGACAGGTTGGGCTTAGTCAGCCTCTAAAAAGTTCAATCAACATGGCAGTGAGCATGAATAAAAATGGCCTCTTCCATTGCTGGGTGCCTTCACTCTTACTGGAGGGTGGAGGAGAGTAAGAAAGTGGGAGAGGGTGGGGGGGCGAATCTGCCTCGTTTACACATGGTTGCACCTGCAAGCTGCAATACTCGGCTCGAGTTATGAGCTCAGCTGAGATCAGGTTTCTACACCAACATCCTTTCTTGTTTAGCCTCTGTAGAATAGCCAAGCGTGAATTGAGGCTTCTTGCTCTGTTTGGTAGGCCGTGCCCCCCCCCCCAAACACTAATGTAAAAATAAGACCACGCGATGGTAAGTGTCTCCACAGAGACAGCGGTGCCCTGCCCTACAGGTGTTGGCACTGCCAGTCTGTCTGTCTGGCTCATCCGTCATAGATTTTAACATTTCCCTGGGGCGCTGACTTCGAGGGTATCCCCTGTGCCCACCTGACAAGCACTGAAATCTGTATCATTTTTCATTGTACAACCAATAACATATCATGACACAGTGATTTATGTTCAGGTTTTTACTATACAAAAGCTCCAAGCCCTCTCTACACTTCCCGTTATCTTTTACAGCCATCACTCTTCTGGCTATATAACCTTGAATGACTCCAACAAATGGTGTAGTGGGGGATAGCGGGGGTGGTGTAGGGTGGAATTTCATATTGATAGGTTCATAGAAAATATTTCTTGGCAAGACACTTAGCCACATTTAGTATGTCTCTTCTTTAATCGTCTAATTTGCAAATGCAACCAAAAATAGAGCAATATAGTGGGTTACACCTCCAGTATTTATCAGTGTCAAAACATACGATGAAGACTTCATTAAAAAGCATAACAATTGATGTAGCAGAGAGTAAGCTTTTTTTTGTGTACCAGGGGTGTCCAAAGTGGTGTCGCAGGGCACATCGTAAAACTATAATGTAGCAAAAAAAAATTCAACAAAATACAGCAAAAATGGAAAAATCAGCAGTAAATTTACAAATATTGAGAAAAGTTGTAATGTAACAAGAAACACAGTACATTTCATGATAAAGTAATATGATATTAATAGGAATATTATCAACAAACATAACGTCATCTTAGATTTGGCTTTGTGAAGGGAACATGGGCGGGAGACGGTCGCTATAGACTGGATGCTGCAATGGGGGCGGAGCTGCTCGGTGAAGGTGATCAGCATTCAAAAGCAAGTATCGGCATATGCAGATACCGTGCTTTTTCACAGAAATGTTTTTAGGTGCAATTTTAGTGGTTAAAAAAAAAATTGTACAGCATATGAATACTGTTACAGCCCTTTAAGAAGCATTGCATCGTGGGAAGTTGAGTGTTGTCTTCTGAGTCGTGTAGACCGTCTGCTGTTGGTGGTCATGGACATACATGAGTAGCAAACTAGCTAACCGTGAGCTGTTGGTTCCCTGCCGATAAAGTAAACAATAAAAGGAACAGAAGAACCCAGCTGTGCGACTCCGAACGCTGCACCACTGCAAACCCTCCCCCCGACAAAACCCACAACGCCGCTGAAATGCCCTGCACCCAAATGAAGCCAGAATCCACACGGCTGGAGAACAAATGAATCCTCGGCTCATGGAGGACAATGCGGGGGAAATCAAGATGACGGCAGGAGCAACACGCTTTAACAAAGACACAAAAACGCCACAGCCGATCGGTGAAGAGCCACGCGCAGGGGAGCGAAACATGCGTGAGTCACTTAATAATTTCTTGTATCCAACCAAGTAGGTTGTTCATTAAAATTCAAAAGAAATTTGAACTTTGAGAGCGTTTAAACAAGAGAGAAATGTGAAAAAAATGTTAATGCCTGTGTATAAAAAAGTGTATTTTACATCCTTAAAACATATATAAACCATTGACAAAAAAAATGCTGGCTAATTCACAAATTGCAGTTATTGCGGGCTATTTTGTGAACCTATTCCCCGCGATAAACGAGGGAACACTGTATATATATATATAAAACATTTCTTAGCGTGTCTACATGTGTTGCAAAGTTGCATCCTGTCATTTTTGTGTGGCCCCCGCTGGCAAAAGTTTGGACACCCCTGTTTTACACGATGCATTCCCTGCCAACACATAAATATAAATGTACACAGTTTCTGCGACTAAGTGGCTGCATTGACTTTGAAGTCAAAGTTCACAATCTCAGATTTTCATTTTTAAACTAACATGGTCTCATAAGAATTCCTCCAGCTCCCAATGAGCCGTAAAAGATTCTTCTCACACATGCAGTTGTACTTCCCAAGACCTGTAAACAGCTTTGATGTGATGTGAGCTCGCCTTTTAACAATCACAAAACTTTAAAAGTACATGATACACTCGCACACACACTCACTCAAGCCTATAAAGTCCAACTGCTATGCCTGGATGTAGTAAGGAAGCGCCATGGTGAGAATCTAATGCATCATTTTTTTCAAATACATCCACACCAGGCAGCCCTCACCTGCAAGCTCGGGGTGGATGAGATCAGCAAAGCTGGGGTCATCCCCCCACCAGAAGAGCCAAATCTCCCGCCGACCCTGCCGCTGGCTGCGTCGCCAGACACTCAGCACGTCTGCCTTCAGGCAGCGGCTGAAGCTGCAAAGGATGGGGTCCTCCTCTGTCACTGGGAACAGGATTGGTGCGGACGTGGGACCCTGCCACACAAACCTCTTCCATTTGATCCCTGTCAAGTCAGCCTGAAGGACAGGAAGGAATTGTTAGCGCGCATAGTTGCAATTTTATAGCTAGCACACTAAATCACAGTCAAGCTTATGTGGGGGCAAAGCAATGGCAGCAACAGATAATGACAAAATAAGTTAGCAAGTTCAAGACGCACAGTTACTACTATCGTCTGATTTGCATAATTGACACATGTGCATGTACTCGTAATGGGCGCTGTAGCAGAGCAGAATAACATTGAGGGAGAAACAAAGAGTACAAAAACATGAAAAGCAAAACAAATATCTTCACACATTTTAAAAGAAGCTTGCAGGCTGTGGGAACCCCTGCCTCCACCCACCGAGGAAGAGACTGTATGACTGACAAAAGAACTCACTCTGTGCATGCTGTTGTTTGATGGAACAAACGCACTAAGGTGCTGAAAGCAATGCACAGAGTGAACCCTCTTCCAGCCTGTCCGGAGGCGAGAGATAAGAAAAACAGACACGCGTGCACATGGCAATGTATTAAGGCCGGCAAAATTATTGAGTGTCATTTTCATTTATCATGTGATTCATTTATTTATTATCATCCCAGGCCTAGCGCCCTCAAGACTTTTTTCTGAACGACAAATCTTGTTCCGTTTTGCTCTTACGAGATCTTGTGACACCCCTATATTTTATCGTTTCTGGGTGCCGTGAACTGCTATTTTTTTAAACTATTTTTTTAAACCGGCTTCCAGAGTGGGACGATCCGACAACGCCGCCTTGTCGTTGCTGTGTGGAGAAGCAAAATGCTACTTTTTGAGAACGATGACGTCGCCGTCACGATACCTAAAGTGAGCGGTTGTGTCCTGCTGCCAAAAAGCCAACATAATATCTGAATATTTCGACAGGCATGACTCCCAGTCAACATTCTCCTGACATTTTTTTTGTTTTATACTCCTTGGTGACTCGCAGAAGTACAGTAATTCCACTTTGTCGTCAGTCTGGACAAGCGGAAGACAACAGACTTGATGTTTATACGCCCTTTCTTCTTCTACAGTTATGGTGTGTCACATGGTTCTGTCTGTGTGCCACATGTAGGCGTGCCTCATGTATTATGTATATTTACTTATGAAGTGTATTAAGAAGAGTAGCTATGATGCATACCGCCATCTACTGTGTCACGACAAGCTGCATCCACAAACTATTTCATGTGTTTATGAGCGGGGGCGCACAGGCAGTGCCAAATGTAGGTTCAAAATGCATTTGTGGCTCTTGGCCTTTCACAAGTGCCGATTGGATTTAACAGAAACAACAAAACATACATGAAAATGCCTCATAGGCAGTCAGTCACCAGTTATTAGGGTTATAAATCTGGTATATTAGGCTACACTGCTGCCCAATCAATACCTAAGCACTGGCAGACGACCCATGTCTACCACACCACTGGTCAAACCGAAACACACACTGACATATCTTTTATAGCTATACATATCAACCTATCATCTATTCCTGACTAATTTATGCCAATACGTGGAGTTCATTCTCATGCCGTTCAGGATGAGTTAGCAAGCTGTCCCTCTGTATACAGTATTAAGCAATTAACCCATTAGAATTCATGGGATGTGTTAACTCAAGTGCGAAAGCAGTAGGCCTGAAGAAGCTATTAGCTGTGGTTGTGGAGAAGCGGTGGTCTTTAAAGGTGGGGGGTATATGTTAAGGCCTCTTCGCGTGCCCAGGTAAATACACATCAGATGTAGTGCGTAGTAACTGCCATAACTAGATATCAAAATCCCTCAGAAATGGCGTGAATCCTAAGGAAAAGAGTGCAGGTTAATACTCAGGATGCGTACCAAAACTCAGTACCACAGCGGCACTGGTGCCGACGTAAACGGAAGTAACCAGACCAAAAAAATAAGTCAATACTGGTGCCTCGTTTCGGTGCTCAATATTTCGTTATTAAATAAGCTGAAATGAGGCAAACTTTAGATATAGTGGAACCCTGGTTTAATCGTGAAAATTTACACCACAATTTTGCCTCGGTTTGCGTGCATTCCCCGTGTAGCGTACAATATGGCGCATGTCTTGTTGTGATATTAATACACAGCGTGAGTCAATCTGTGTTCTTCATGTATTTTTTTTAATCAGAAAATGTCCTTCCTTGTTAGCATCCTATGAGCTAGCCAACAGCATGGCAACCGGAACCGGACGTCAGCTACGTTACGTCGCCCGTTGACTCTCAAAAATGTTAACACATAGGCCTGTAACAGTAATCAATAAACCAATTAACAGCACGATAAATAAAAACAAACTTGATCATTTTGACGATACATTGACGTGCGCATGTGTTTGTTTTCCTCGTCTCTCCACCAAACAGCCTGGATGACAAGAGGTTTCACTCTGTGCATCTGTCTCAACACCTGGGCTCGTTGGTTCAAGAGTGAAATGAATGGAGTCTCTTTGTCCCAGTGTGGGGAGTCGGCACGCTACCAAGTGCACACCCCCGAGTGCTGCAAGTAACAAGTAAGCAACCGCAAATGGGCGATACTCCTGAAAGGGGTACCAGCGACCAGAGTATTTACAGGCGTACCAGCGACAGTGCAGTTACTTCAAGAGTCATGACTCACAGACTACAGTGATTTGAAGCCATAGCCATGCGAAAATATACTGCAAACATATTGAATAAACTGGGGAAACAGTGTTGAATACTTTGTTCATACCTGTTGTGTGTAAAACACGATCTGATGTCAATTTCAGCCCGACTTTTTGAGAAATGAAAGAGTTTGTGACAAAGACAATAAAATAAATAATACAAAACGGTGGACCTTACGTTTCAGTGATTCCCCAAGTATAACACCTCAATGTGGGCCCAATGCATTTTGCTGCATCCAAAACATGTACTTTGGCAAAACTCCAACAAAACGCTACACCTCATTAAACGTAAACGTAGTCCAAACACAAAGTTGCTAAAAGTCAATCAAGCAAGTGTCCAGTATATGTAAATGAGCTGACGTCTGCACTGACAGACAATCTGAGCTTCAGAGTATTTCCGGGTTATTTCTCTATTTTCTTTAATCAATATTCCGACAATACCGAAAGTTCAAGATTCAAAATCTGAAATATTGTGACTGAATGTGATTTTTGCTTCAGAGAAATTTTTTGCTAAAAGAGAGAGCCAGTTTTATTTTCATTGAGGTTTTTGTTTGTTTAATTTATGTCATTTAATTTATTTTATTTAAAAGTTCTTGACATTCCAACTGCAATATTAAATACTCTTGAGAAATTAAAGTTTATTGCTTTAGATACACTGTACTCACATTAATATGCCATATATTATCATTACATTCATGTAAAAAATGGTCGCAAAATAATGTTGACAATAACATTGTTTATTTGTCCTCCAAAATTATTATCGTCCAGCAAAATGTGTTATCATGACAGGCCTAATTATGACCTACTTGAATTCAGAGAAAAATCTTTCAATTCCAATGTTGCACTGAAGTCTGTATATCACCAAACACAGTCGTCTCCTTTATAAAACACTGAAATATTGCTATTGAACACTGCCACTGTGAAGAATTCAAAAGTTGTCCCCAGAAGAACAGAGCCTGTGGCTGTGCAAAGAGCTGCAGTGATTACTTCTTCCTGCTGGAAAGTGACAAATGTTGCACTGTACGACACAGAAAACATGTGGGCTCCTTATTATTTCAAAGGGCTGAGAGAACAATGGCGAGCACTGTGAATGAAACCTGATCATAAACTGTGCCAGAAAACACCCAAATCGTTTCACTGATTACTATCACTCCCTATTGGTGCTGTGATTTACCAGTGCACAACTACGATTAATACTTGGCTGGGAATTATCATTATCACTATGGGAGGCAGTGTTTTTTTGTTTTTTTTTGCTGCTAGAACGCCAAAAAAGATCATACCCAAAGTAAAGATGGTGTGTCCCGATTCAACTTTTTCACTTCCGATACGACTGCAGCCTTGAATATCAGCTGATACAGATAGCGAGCAGATATCAACACAAATTATAGATACTTTTATTTCTTATTTTGTAGTGTGGAATGTTGGAAAAGCACGCCTCATACGTACTTTTATTTCTTATTTTACAAAAGTATGAGGAAGAAGAACCACAGGGAAATACCAGTACAATGCTGTCATATGACAACTGCACTTTATGCCACTTATTTCTAGACTTACAAAGCTCAGCTTCATTGTAACACATTGTTAGATTGCTTAATCAATTTCTCGTGTTATTTCAGAACTGGCAAAGGGCACATGTTGAATAGGAAGTGAACAAATGTATTAGCAATTGATGTGAGAGTAAGAGGGGGCAGGATTGAATAAGCCCTGCTTCTTCCTACTCCTTTTGTACAAGTCAAGTTGTGAATGGTAATATGTGATGTATACTGAAGTCAAACATATATGTTCAAATCAAATCAAACCGTTACCATTATTTTGTAGGGTGGAGTGTAAGAAAAGGCTTGATCAAGTGATATTAATCAAATTAGAGAATAATCAGCAACAGAGAAAAACTCTTCTACTACTACTACTACTACCACCACTACCACTACCACTACCACCACTTCTACTACCACTGCTACTACTACTGCTACTACTTAGAAAACAGACCCATTTATTCTTTAAAGATGTGGGGTATAATTTTATCCACAATGTACTGGGTCGAGGTGCTCAATTAAGCGTTTAAACCCGACTTGACTCACCACCGACGGGGGCTGGTCATCTTTTCTGTTCCAGCTAATGACTTCTTGTCGCACCGTGGGAGTTTCCCATGTAACATCGCTTCAAATGCGCAATGAGGTTGGTCGTGTTCACCTTCCCCTGTTGTGTGCCACCATGGGAAACTTGTGCATGCAAGTTTTCCACTAAGCTGCAATGTCTTTTTCAGACTTTAAGGAAAAATACACGTTTGAACACGCTGTTGTTGTGATCACGCGGGCTGTACAGGGCAGAGTCTGGAATGGACTGCTTGTATCGCTGATTTTAGACACAGGCCTATGTAATCCCGATATCCGCATCGGATCGGGACACGCCTAGAAAAAAGTGGCATACCTGTTTGTTACTTGTTGTCTATAAAGTGACTGCAGCGCAATTTGTGAAGCAAGCAAATGAAACTGCTGACCACAACTTGAGGGAACTCAAAGTTTGACTTCCATTCAAAAAGGAGCCACAGCTACCATAAATTAGAGGGTGAAAAAAAAAGATTAACACTGCTGATGTGCATATTAATGTATGAATGAAAACCCACTGTGTAAGAGACTGCTTAGCAAAAGTATCCTTCATCTCCGTATAAACTTGTACAGGAAGCATGTCCCAAGTTGAAGTTGAATCGTAGAAAAAAAACAAAAGCTACAAACTACTATTGCAGCTTCCTGACATTTTCAGCCTGATTGCTCACTTATTCAATGTGCTGGGTTGCTCGAACACTAAGGGTCAAGACGTGTGTGTAAAGAGTGCTTGAAGGTTGAGACAAACGGAAAATGAGGACACTAGTAGCTCTAAAGCTGCACGGATGGTGCATTTAAATGACACTAAACCTGCTGAGCTTGATTTTGAAGGATAAGGCAAAAACATCAGAATCCCTGTCAAGTACACACATAAGGCCACACACTTCAAGATCAATCTATTTTGTTTCGACAGGCATGAAGCAAAGCAAGTTCACTTTCGTACAGTCAAGACAACAGAGCTGACTGGAAATGACGTAGTTTTCACATCAACTCATTCATATGGAATGAGACGAATAACTTTCAGCACCACTCATCAGATTTACATGACCGATGTAGGCGACTAAAAGTGCCTCAAACACTTTACACAGCAAAGGGAGCGCTACTTTTTCCTATGAATGCCTTAGAATGTGTACATGTTATGTTTGCTTTTGTCAAAGCCAGCTATCCCCCTTCTACCGTAATGTAGTTTTCCAGAAGCGGCACATACTCACAGGTTACGACCCCTGATTTTGTCAGCTGCTCACCTTCACTGCGGCCACTTTGTCCGCAAAGCTCAGTGGGAACAGCGTGTTCCAACAGCTGCCTTGCTGCGTTTAAAGATGAGACGAGCAACAGGTGAAGCTGCCCCGAATTGTGTCACCGATGCCCCTCTTTCTACCAAGCTTCAGTGTCCTCGTGTCTCCCCGGTGTTAACAAGCAAGAAACAAACCAACGCTCGCTTGCATTTTGGCTTAAGCAGAGTTCGTATGTAAAAAATAAAAATAAACATATATGCCTCTAATGTCGCAACAAACTGTTAGAACCAGCGTCATGAATGACATCATAATAGTAGGGCTGCAACTACAGATTATCTTCTTAGTGGATTAATCTCTCGATTAAACTTGCTGTTTCGATGGAGTGATCGGTTATGGTGATGGCTTTTTGGTGGTAGACTATGGTCTATTAATAATAGATATTAACAATATACTGAAATATAAGTGATATGTAGTATTCTGGTCATTAGGCGGCAGTAATGACAAAACATTGAGACACTGCCTTACATTACATTGCCTTAACACTGCATTAAGTCCTGAAGTCAGCCACAGCATGTCCGACATGACAGAGTGAAAAAAGTTCTCTCGTACCGTGTGAAAGTGGTAAGTTTCAGGCTTCTTAAGTTAAGAAATAAATTCAAGGCTAGCTGGTTAGCTTGCTAGCTAGCGGCCAAGTTAAGTTCCTACAGCATAAGAGTTACGCAATGTTATTTCATGACTACTGGGTTCTAATGTTCTAATGTTAAAACCCGTATTTAGAAAGTCATAAATAGGTTTTCTATGCTCTAACTATGAAAATACTCAATTTATTAACACTGAATCCTATAATGTGGAAACTGGGTTAACGCGGTCGGGTCTGGAAACAATTAACCGCTATAAACGAGGGACGACTGTATATTATTTTACTTTCCTTTATTTTATATCTTCGAGTTTAACGTCAAATTTAAAAAAATGTTTATAGTAAGTCAATGAAAGTATGCATCATGTCCACGTCTGTGGCCCTAGCCTTCTTGACCGTGCAATCCCCGCGGTAAGCTAACCATGAATACATCAATAAAATAAATAATTCATCAATATCGGTCACAAATGAGAGCCTACAGTACTGGCTGAAGAGCAAAGTCATATTTTTCTTGCCCAACGTCGGTAAGATGAGCATCGAGCGTCTGAAACACAAGTCGCATTAAACAGCTAAGAACACCAGCGTTTAAGGCTGTTATTCTTCAGACAAAAACATTTATTTCAGACACATCAAGAAACGTTATTCAATTTATGTTTACTTTTTTTAAACTGCCAAGCTGCAACTATGTTTTTTTTGTTTATTATATTAAAAAGGAGTATGTCTAAACTGCACTTCTATTTCTTGTATTCTGTGGTTGCAACAAGTAATATAATTTTTTTTTAAAAAGACTAAAACTTGTGTTATGTTAACGGCTCCAGAGTATTTTTGTTTAGCATAAGAGGGGGCAAAATGGCTCTTTTGACAGTAAAGGTTGCCGACCCCTTCCTCAGACAGACCAAATCAATATGAACCAAAACATAAAGAGTTAGTGACTTGGTCCGCAACACATCAGAATATCTTCTTTTGCCTAAAACACAAAAATAACATGTCTGCTTTCATGGATGACAGAGGAAGCGAAAAAATATTCACATTTGATCAGAGGATATTTACATTTTAAAATAAAAACGATGAATCAAACACCAAAATAATTGTCAATTAATTGTACAGTTAATCATAGATGAATTGTTGCAGCTCTACATGTTAGACATTAGCAGATCACAAAAAATGCATGTTTTACTTTTTATTTGGATTTTTAGTAGTTTGCCACACCAAAAATGGACCGCCGTCAGGCATGACGTCCCGTGGGATTTCCGACTTTAGTTGGGCTCAGCCAGCACAATACCTTTCAGTTCAGAGAGCATAAACAATTAACTTGACACATTTTGCTTTCTCTGGGACAACAAGGGGGTGTAACGCTTCTACTCCTGAACCGCTGCATGCAAAAGAGTGAAAATTCGGCAGAACACGCACCCCCATGCGCTGCTTGTGCTCTTATTTTGTGTTACGAATACGCCAGATGATGGTGCTATTATTAAACCCCAAAGTGTGACCCCATAATTTGGATTGGCTCACCACAAAACTTGGCAACATCAGTGTTTCGAATACATTCATTTATTTATTTATTTATTTGTGGTGGCCCGCCGCAAATAAAGTTTGCCCTCACTCATACACACATTAAAACGCACCTGGTCTGCCAGACAATAAAAGGACAGAGCAGGAGGGATGAATGTTGCCAACTTAGCGACTTTTGTTGCTATATTTAGCAAGTAATCAGACTCCCCTGGATACTTGTTTTCAAAAAAGCGACTAGCGAGAAATCTAGTGAAAAGTCTTTTGGCGATTGACATGAAAGCACGCATCACTCCTCCCAACCAGCACCGAGTGCTGCTGCATTCCTTTACCGTTCTAAACATATTTCATGTTCAATAAACAAAAATGTGCATAAAGAATATAAACATATTATCCAATCTCATGTTGATAGGTGTATTCAAAATTTTTAAATGATCTTTCAAAGGCACACTTAATAATAATAATAATAATAATAAGAACAATATTATTATTATTATTATTATTATTATTATTATTATTAGACACAAGATCACGTGTCACAACATCTCACAAGATTAAAATGTGACAAGATTTCTCATTCAGAAAAACAGCGTCTTGTGGGCACTAGGCCTCGGACGATAATAAATTAATTAATTCATCACACAATTCATGAAAATGCAGAGGATAATTTTGCTGGCTTCAATATATTGCCATGTGCATGCGTGTATGTTTTCCTCATTCCCCGCCTCCAAACAGGCAGGAAGAGGATTCAATCTGTGCATCGGTTTCAGCACCTTTCTTGTTCTATTGAACAACGGCATGAACGGAGTGAGCCCTTTTGTCAGTCGTACAGTCTTGTTGTCTCGGTGGGTGAAGGCGGGGCCGCTAGCATACACACAGAGTATAATGTAGAAATTAAATGAGTAGATTGCAATATATTTTGCATATTTTTTCATGTACTTTTCTTAAAAGTAATGTTAAAATCTTGTCTTGTCGACCCAATGTCGTGGATCGTCTCGTCTCAAGTGTCTTGTGACACCCCTACTTATTATAGATCAATGATTCTATCTGTGACCAACTGCATTCATTACAACTACGGACAAAATGTGATTAATCGTTATTAAATATTTTAATGAACTGACAGCCCTAATGAATACCCATACTGAATTGTGGTTGGCATATTATTGCACTTTTTAAGTATTACTTAAAACATGTTTTATGACAGCACCAGTTTGACAGTGGAACAAAAACGTCCCAGAACATGACGTGTTCAAACTTGAGAGGTTTCACTGTTAATGAAAGTGCTGCAATCAACAAGCAGATCGTGCTTCCTTCCTTCCGAACGGGTCAAACAACTACTTTCACACAATCTATCTCATTCTACAAAGAGCAAAGTCAGCTGACACGCTGAGTTAATCACAACAAGACCGCTTTGCAACAAGTACCGTTATCCGGCCCTATTAAAAAAAGTGTTCACTAAAGAGGAGGGGAAAAACAACCGCAACGTGTATGCATTCTTTCACCATAAAACCACAAAGTAGAGTGTGTTCTGTGAGTGAGTCATAACAGTAGTGGTGTTATGCTTAGTCTCGGTGTACAGGAAAATGCCAGCCAGACAAGCATCTACCAGCCTGGACCTCGCCTGCCCACAGTATTCAGTGCTGCCTTCAAGTGCTGTCATAAATATTTGTTATTATAAGTTCAGTGCACTCCACACACCCCAACAGAGTAGAACAGAGAGAGTGGGAATTATGGACATTTTAGAAGCTGTGTCAATGTGTGGTAAAATTACGACGGGTGAAATGGGGCAAACACGCAGCAACGTCCAAATGCTCCAAACACAGAAATGATCCAAAACAAAAACACCATAAAAGAAATGCTTTTTAAAGACGGATATCTCTCACGCTTTTGGTGCATTTATCTTTTGCATTTGTCCTGCAACCTTTATGTGATTGTAGCATTTTTCATTTGCAGCATTTTCCTGTTGCATTTGTGTTTTGGGTATGGATCATTTCTGTGTTTGGAGCGTTTGGATGTTACTTTGCGTTTGCCCGTGTCACCTACCACGTAAAACAATGATTCTCAACTGGTGGGTCGGGAACCAAAGGTGTGTCGCGGGTCTTTGCTGGGCATAAAAATAATAATAATTTAATGACCCAATGTCCATGAATGCACCTTGCGTTCTTGTCTGTGCTATTTCCTTCCTACGCCGCCACGAGGTGCGTTCTACGTTTATGGGCGACATTTACGGGCTGTGTGTCCGTCCGACACATAGCTGCAGATATCTGCTGGAGAAGAGCGCACCATAAAGAGAGAGACAGCATCTCCCTGCTGACAACTGACATTGTACTGCAAACAGTCCCTTTAAATAAGCTATGTGAGAAGTCCGAGTTGAAAAATTTCCGTAATTTTGGGTCGCCGCTTGTCGTCGAGGGGTGCTGGTGGGTGCCGCAGCCAAACCAGTTGAGAACCACTGATATAAAAGACGATACTATAGTTGCAGTACATTGTTTGTAACATATGAAATGTACAGGTGGTCCTGGTCCTGTTCCATGGTTACAAATGCACGCCCATAAATTCATTAAAACCGTAATTTTGCTCAGTAAACACGAGACCCGCTGGAGGACTACCTACTGCGTGGGCCGGCGGAAGAATATGCGTCATGCACCGCACAGGAAAGCACTGTGTTCCTAAGCAGCCACGCCAAAAAAGAATAACATCACTTATGAGTTAAGTTTTTACACTTAATTATGTCTCCCATGCAGCAGTGCACCCAAGAAAAGGAAAGCCATCACCGTGGAAGTGAAAATAAACATAACAAGCTCAGAGGAGACACGCCCACCAAAATTAGCTGCTCTTTTGGTCCCAACCATCATTAAGGATAAAGATTATTGAATGCTAGAGGGGTCATGGGTTCAGTGCACTGTTACAAGGAGATCCTTTCAGATGAGCCTGGGACGATGGATACGTTTAGACTGCAGGCTATGATGTCCAATTTAGATTTTCAGATGACAAGAAGAGCTTTTGCCTGCCTCCGCGAGTACCTTTATCCAATCTTGCACAGTAAACCACGCCTATCGATGACGTATAGGTCGGATATATGCAACCTGACAGTTCAGACTGCAGTAGATTGGATGCGTATTTACATCTGGATTTACATCGACACATGAACGAGGCTCGAGTCGTATTTGAAAAAATTTGAATTGTACTGTTCACACCGATATGTTTCTTATGTTCTTATTCTTGTGTTTGTCTTTCTTTTCTTGGGAGAATGAACAGAGTAAGAATTTCATTGCTTAGTATAACTGTCGGTTTTAGTATGCATATGACAATAAAACTCTTGAATCTTGAAATGAAAAAATCTGACACGGGTCACATGTGAGCAGAAAAAAAAATCTTAATTGACCAGCAGTGTGAACGTAGCCAAAATTTCACAAAGTTAGGACAACCACAGGCATAAAAGTAAGGAGTTGTTAGATTTACAAGTTGGGATAATTTCCAACTTACACTAAAACTCGACTTGTTACATCACAGGCTAGGAACCAGTGTTATATACTTTTGCATTTTGATACGGGTAGGTAGCTATATCATGTCATTTGTCTAAAAGACAACAGCGTCCATACACATTTGCAGGAGCACATGCAGCTAACTTACAAGCAAAACAGTTAAGGCTGCAGACAAGTCAATTAGTTGCACAAACAAACAGACACAGATCATTCTTATGATGAGGCCAGACAGCAACACCTTTCAATTTGCCCCGGCTTTGTGCACTTTGGAGCCAAGGAGCACCCCGTCAGCTATTTAGGGTAATGTCAACTGACAACACGTTGCCACAACTTATAACAAGAGATGCGGGGGAAAGATACTGAGAGACAGATAAACACATTGGATGCCAAAGACAACTCCCAGTAGCGTTTAGTATTCGAAAGAACTGTAGCAAACTGGATGTTTGCACTGTCCAGAAATACATGCCAAAGATTATATAACCAGCCTGGGGCCTCTGTGTCCCATTTGGTGTGAATAAAAATCTGGAGGAGATGAAGCCACTTACCAAACATAATGCCACATTACAGAAGTTAATACCAGTGGCCAGCAAATACTGATGCCAAAAACAATCATGTTGCAGGTTTCTGGTTAAACCGATGAGCTCAGCGAGTTTGACAGGCACTCCCTGAACGGTGCAAAAATCGAAAACCAATGCTATTTTTCACTTCAACTTGTTGTGGGGGACAGCGCTTACTCAAAGTGGACGCGAGGAGTACATAACAACAAACATGTTGAGGCGAAAAGGACAGAAAGTGAAACTTGCGACATACAGCGGCGCTTTCCGTGTTGAAACGCCATTCATTTCCATGCTCATAAACAATTTGTTGCCATGTTTACTTTAGGAAGTACGGTAAATAACAACATAGCACGCAAGTGTCTTGCACACTACGTTATGCGAATGAGAAAACTACTAGAGAGAATGTAGCAGTGTGACACACGATAACAGCGGAGGTGTTTACTGAAAGGTTACGTGATATTGTCATGTTGTCTGAGTGGGAAATCTTGAAATGATGTGGGAAATGATGTCAGCCGACGGGCCGTAAGCCTAGCTAAGCTGCTATCAAGTGATGCCTCTGAGGCTAACGTTAGCTTAGCCGCTGCTCAGCTAGTTAAAAATGGCTGCTTTCCTTTAGTTTTAAATCTCTTACCAGACAGAATAGATTGGAATGGCAATCCTCCAAGCTGGCCCCGTTTGGTACAAAACAAGAACTCATCCTTCTTCACTCCGAGGTCCAACTCTCCATCGTTTCACTTCCCGGGAAATAAAAGGGCAATTTTAGATTTGTATTTGTTTTCTCTTGAGAAGCTTAATCAGCGAGTAATAATTTTTGTAACATTTGGCTGAAGGATAGTTAATTTAACAACCTCCGACTGCAGTTCCCCCTCGGGGGTAAAAAGCGGATGGAAAAAAAGCTATGATGCTCTTTAGGTCGACATCCCAAAAGCACCCAAGTTCAATCAATTTCCAGGAGGCGATAAATGTTCATAAAACAAAAAAGAAAAAGAGAGCAAAGAAGCAACTCCCCCCTCCCCCTAAAACGGTCTCTGCTTAAAAAACAAAAAATATTCCGTCTTACTCCTCCACGGCAAAATCCATTCTAAAAGCGATATGCATCCCGTAAAAGCCTCTAAAAATGGCATCAGCCTAAACTCTTTCAGTTATTTCGATCATGATTTCTGTCTCGGTTCCTGTTGGTTTCCATTTGAATTCATGGATTCCTTTCTTTAATGGCGGCCACAGGGACAACTCTGCCTTCCACAGCCGATTGGCTCATTTGTGGTCAAAGGTTTGTCAAGCTCACTGAAGTTCGGCACATCGGCCTTAACAATGTACTCAAACTTCCGGTTAAGATGATTTCGAATCTTGTTTTGCCTCATTCTTTGAAAATCGTACATAAAAAAGACATCATTTTATGAAATTCAAAAAAAATAACTAAACTTTTCTGATTTTATCTGGGTGTTTATGATTTGGGTAGCTTTCTTTGAAACGTTAGCGTCGATAAATATTTTATTTTGAAAGTCTAAATAGGACTTTCCGTTCCGAGTATAGTTAACCTGACAGTGTCATGGTCATGAGTGCTTTAACAACACAGGGCTGGTATGTGTTGCCACTAGGCCAGCGCAAGTGGCGCTACTGAGCAACAGATTTTGATACTACATATCAAATCAAATAAAGTTGCTCACTTACACAGTGCACCACCTAGCGCATGCGATGTTGCATTTGCGATTGCTCAGTCTTGTGTCATTTGAAGAAGGAATATATCCAAATGGAAAGATGCAAAACTGCATGGGTATAAAATAATTCATAATATACTGTAAATTCAGTGAAAATTGACCGTTTAAAGTTAAAATGCCGTATATATGATGAAACTTTCTGTTATCCATTGCCTGATATTAACACCTGCTTAACATGTATTAAATTAAATTAAAAAATATATATGCTTTTTATTTACAAACGGTTTAGGATAAAGCCAATTAGCGTGACTTAGTATGTGCTTCCCTGTTTTGTTTACAAGTGGGACCTTGTAATTTCCCTCAAGATAACTCATCTGTATTTAAACTGTGATGCACAGCAGAAATCAATTCAGTGGCCCACTTTTTTGCCAAGCCTTCATTATTTTACACAGTGAATTAGAATTTGTCTGTGATTTGTTTGCCACTGAGGGCAACAATTATGCAAACGCATTGTTCTGGTGGAGATATGAGCTGCTTGAGTCACAGGTTGTTTTCTTGGGAGAAAATCTATGATTGGAATGAAACCTAATTTGAGGTGCCTCTGTGTAGTTAGATTTACACGACCAATGTCCTGTATAGGATTTTTTGTGGATATACAGTATGACTGCATAGAATATATAATATGATATACAATAAAATATCACTTCTCTGGTGGGGAATGAGCCCAAGCTTGTGTGAGAGGTTGAGACATTCCGACGAGACACAGTCGGACTCACCTCGACCCACAGTTTGGGTTCTGGAACCAAACTCCTCGAGAGGGGCTGGACCTTGTTCTACTCTGGAGTTGCCACAGAGGAGAAGCGGCGAGCTGGTGTGGGCTTATTAATAGCCCCCTCGCTCGGTGCATCTGTGTTGGAGTCATCCCCGATGAACCAGAGGGTCACTTCCCTACACCTTCGGGTTGGGGAAAGTGTCCTGACTGTCTTTTGTGCGTATGCGCCAAACGGCAGTTCAGAGTACCCAGCCTTCTTGGAGTCTGTCAGAGTGGTGCTGGAGAGCACCCCAGCTGGTGACTCCAAAGTAATTCCACTCCCTCGGAACTATAGACGAGTCTTGAAAAGTGCAAGACGCAAGACACAAGAAGAACAGGTTTACATAGAACAGGTTTTCTATGTATTCTATGTGTGGAACTAATGGAACTAATTTACCTTTGCCTGCTGCTGCAAGACAGCGCTCGACACAAAGACGTTTATGTTCAAAAATGGAAAAATGTAAATGATGTCATGAATGAATGATGCTTCTTAAACATGTACTGTAAACAATGCCATCATGAGTACACTGCACAATGGGAACTCTGTGCTTCTATTGAGCAATCTCAGCGGCCCCACAATATCAGCTTTGTGGTTTCATCTGATCCTGGTTGAGGCTTTGAGCAGCTTTCCCAAGCTTAATCTCCACACCAAGAA
The DNA here is from genome assembly GCF_027744805.1 of Dunckerocampus dactyliophorus. NCBI lineage: Eukaryota > Metazoa > Chordata > Actinopteri > Syngnathiformes > Syngnathidae > Dunckerocampus > Dunckerocampus dactyliophorus. Next base: position 1,756,127 of record NC_072834.1, on the reverse strand, counting down.
TATGAATGGTAATCACTTACAGCGACTGCCATCTTTTATCTTCACTCCACTTGATCTGAAAAACAATAGTAGCATGATACTATCGTCAATGAGAATGTTAAGCCAAATAGAGCAGTCGAGGAGCACAGTTGTCATAGGAGACACTAGAACTAATGTGTGTACCAGATTGCTATCATAACCACTGATGGTTTTCTATCACTTATCTTCACCTTTTCCTTATCTTATTCAATAGACCGCCATTCATGGTGACTCATATCACTGCACATCTCCGTAACATTGGACAAGTGTGAATGAAATGTAATTTGGAATTGACAACAGCTCTTTTGGCATTTGAATGGACATGCTCTGTGGTCCCTGCCAGAGTGCCCTGACTCACTGCTGCAGGACCAACCCGAGGAAAGAACAAGAATTCTGAGATGTATCCCAAAAAGATGTGTGAATGAAGTGGCTGTCTGTATGAATATCAATCTTTCCATTACCCTACCACCTGCATTGTCCTCGCAGATTGCTGTTGCTACAAGCGTAGGCCTGTCACAGCAACACATTTTGCTGGACAATAATTGTCCTACAAATTATTGTCAATAATCCAATATTATTGACAACTATTTTTTGGGACAATTTTTTCATGAATTATATGGCATACTAACAAGAGCACATCGTATCAAAAGCAATAAGCTTTAATTTCTCAAGAGTATTTAACATTGTAATTGGAATGTCAAGAGCTTTTAAATAAACTAAACAAACAACATAATACATTAAACAAACAAAAAAGACAAAAAAAACCCTCAATGAAAATAAAATGTCAGTCTCTTTCAGCAAAAATTGCAAAACAATAAAAAAAATAGACCCTGTCTCTGTTAATAAAAAAAAAAAACACTCCAATAAAAAGCACAAACATGCAGTTATGTAGTGTATTGTTAAACTAATGTAGCGGGTCATATTTGAGCTGCACCACATATCTGTGGTGGCGGAGTAAAATGCAATGTTTGTGATGTCCTTCAACACGCCTTCTTTCACTCGGTTATACAGTTCAGGAATTGTGGTTTGTAACATGTACATGTATGTTCTCCCAGGAAATTCCGATTGTCTGTCAAACATTTCTTGGCTTTTCAACTGTATTGAAAGGTTGCATTTCTTTTGCAATGTAGCGAGCAACATCTGTTAGCACGCACCATATTTGTTTTGTTTATATTTACTTGGCCGATCAAACACCTCATTAAGCGTTGACTGTGGGGACGAAGGCTCCTTTCCACCTCCATCGGTAGTTTTTATTCCAAGTTGGGTCGTATTCTCCTTCCTCGTCACTACACAATTGGCTTCTTTATTTTCAACAAATGTAACCGTAGAATCATATTGAATCTAATCGAATTGTATCGTACTGTTTGCACACTGTATCGAATCATGCTGCTTTTGAAAAATATCGTTTTTGAATCGTATCATAGCCAGTGTATCTAGATGCGAACCGAATCATCTATCACAACGAGATTTACAACCCTATAGACAGGTCTGCTCAGTCAGCTCCGTATCTTTTAGCCAAGACACAATACGCCGTGAAAAACACAGCCACTTAGATAACAGGAATCATGTGACATATTTGTAAAGCCTTCTCGTAATCAATAAAATTGACCACCCGGGGATAAGACCTGTTTTCCTTTCACTTGCAGATACAGCTGAGGAATCTGGTAGTTAAGAGCACACCTCCAAGGTCTAGAGTTCAGCAGCATGACTTGTGTTTACAGAGGCTAAGTGGCAATATCCCATTCTTAGCCTCTGCAAATGAGAAGGGGATAATACCAGCCTCTTTGTTCAAATAAATCCCTCCTCCACCTCCCCTAAAATCCACATATATGTGTTGTTGACCTTTAAAATGAGAGCGCAGAGCCTGAGGAGAAACGCCTCGATCCATTCTGTCAGCCACAACGCCAACATCAACTCACAAAGTGGCACAAACGCAGAAAAGCAGAATTTACTAAATGACTTGACGCTAAATTACAGGCCAGGCCCTCGTAAAACTGCTATGTTTATTATTATCATTATTATTATTATTATTACGCGACTTTCCTTGCATTTTTGAGGGCCAATACTTCAAGGTCTTTCAGGCTTGCCATAAAATGTCATCATATAATATTATACAGTGTATTCTGAACACCAACATCCAAAACAGTTTGGATGTTTCACTGATCATCACAAAATTTGGTGGCGAAGATGAAAAGAAGCACAAAAAAAGTCTCAAGAACCCAAAACAATGTTCCAAAACAAACAAGAAGTCAGCCATTTTTATCTGAAACGGCCATTTCAGGAGAAAACCAGACGTTGTACTTTGACAAACTAGTCTTAGGGACTTTGACCGAATGAGCTCAAATAAAAATCATAGATACTAGACGGTTGAGCGATGATATATTGGGAACCAATTTAGTCTACGCCAGAGGATGTGGGCGGGGCATGGCGTCAAATGTTGTTCAACACTGTTTGCAGCTTTAAATTTATTTGATATGCTTACCACACACTTACAGTATAGAGTAATAATACTTATGTGCTTGTACATTGTAATTACACATACACACACACACACACACACACGCACACACACACAACCACTAACCTATGAAAATGCTTACAACTAGTCCAGAGATGATGATGATGCTACGTAGATATGTCTAGCCAGACCTTTGTCTTTGATTGGGTGAGCACAGCATGTCTTCTGAATGCCTTACACAGTATTTGTTGAGTTCATTTAGCCATTTCTATGCTTGAAAACACTCCAATTAACATACTTTGACTAATTATTGGTCGTAGTCAACCAGGAAACAGCAATGATTTATTAATTAAGATATTTTTGAAAAAACATACTAGAGTGAAGTCCGAAATTTGAAGCGCAAAGTGGCGAGGAGTGACTGTGCTACTGAGAACCCCTGTATGAGTTGCTGGCACCAGCATCGTTCAAGCACGAATAAAGACACTATCGGACCTGCAGAGACATTATCGTGTCGGCATCTTCAGCAAGGAAGTGAGGATGCGAGCAGTTTTGCAGGAAAAACAGAACCCACGGAAATGGGCTAAAATTTGTGAGGAAGTTACAGTGATTTATACTAAAGCATAATATAATGAGGATTGAAAATGAGGGTTGGTTGAATTTGCGTGAATTTTTGCGATGGCCGAAAAATCGAAAAATCCTGTGGGGGCTTGTTGCAATGCTGACCAGACAAGAGAGTTTTTGCAGGGCTGCTGCCTGAAAAAAGACCGAGTCTTGCATCCCTGCTGGTAAATGATCTGACACACTTTTTCCTGCTGCAGTCTTTTCTCAAGCCTTGTTGTTGGGCTGTTGTTGCTATTCTCCCTCTCTTTCGCCACACATCCCTTCCTCCGCTCCTTCCTCCCACTTTCATGCTTTTACACACATTCCAAGTAGATGGAGGAAAATGTGTCTGTAGGGGCAAAAAAGAGCCTTTCACCTTGCAGAACCAGCATGGAATTAATACATTCAAGATGAACTGAACGCTAATGAAATGTGCGCTGCTTTCCCGCCACCCTGCCTGCCACTGAAGGCTGAGAGTCGAGCTTCTCGACAGCAGAGAGAGAACAAATGACATAATTGTCGGAATGACTTCCATCAAAAGCAGCACTCAGCAAAACTGTACAACTGGCCCGGTGTCAAGAGTCCGACCTGGGTGACAGGCAACAGCATGCCCAGCATTCCTCTGTGACACGATGGTTTGTCATCAGCAAGCCACTCGCCTCATCCTTTACTTGTTTCAGAATTACAAAAATGGGCCTGAATTCACAGTGTCTGTCTCTTTTTCCATCCATCCATCCATCTTCTTCCGCTTATCCAAGGCTGGGTCACGGGTGCAGTATGCCTCCCTGAGGCATACTACCGATCGGACGTGCTCTGAACACCTCCCGGGGGGGGGCGGGATCTCATCCCTGAACCGGAGATGGCACTCCACCCTTTCATGGACGAGAACCACGGACTCAGACTTGGAGGTGCTGATTCTCATCCCAGCCATTTCACACGTGGTGGCAAACCGATCCAGTGAGAGTTGAAGATCACGGCCCAATGAAGCCAGTGGGACCACATCATCTCCAAAAGGCAGACACCCAAGAAATCCTGCAGCCATCAAACTGGATCCCCTGAACGCCCTGGCTGCGCCTAGAAATTCTGTCCATAAAAGTAATGAACAGAATCGCTGGCAAAGGGCAGTGCTGGAAACAAGTCCGACTTATTGCCGGAAATGCGGACCAAGATGTGACACTTGTCATACAGGGGGCAAAACGCCTGAATCAGGTCTCTTCTTCAAGACCAAATATTAGCATTGTTCACTTCTGTCAGTTTGGTTAAAGATGTGTGAAAGGAAAAAAGATGTTGGCTGGGGAGGGGGTGGGGATTGGTGGTGTGGTTTAATGAGACGGAGATCAATGGGGATGTTGGAGTTCAGCTCAAGGGCACGCTGAGAGGCAGGGAAAGGGCAGCTGAAGGGCCGTTGATGTCAAGGAGCCCCTCGTACAGCAGGACCGGCCATGTTTCCAATTAGAGCGGCCTCTGCGCCTAATTGTTTAATTGAGGGCTGTGTGGGATGGAGGAGGCTCCAGGGCCCATGCATTCCCCTCTCCTCCCACAGCTGATCGACTGGAGGCCCCATCACCATGCAGCTACAAGCCTCCAGTCCTCATCGTGGGAAGTGATTCGTCCATCAGCGCGGTCACCAACGTACATCAAAAAAGGAGCTGCTTGACAACAGGAAAAACCTCGGACCAAACGGGGTGCCCTGAGGACTGTCCAACTTTTGTAATCTGGAATCACTACAAAGCATTGAGAACTCCCTCAGAACCTCTTGATGCATCAAAATGAAGAGAAGTGATCCATCTTTTTGTCTTTCTCAAGAATTGTATTTTTTAGAAAAATAAAACTCTAGTGTGCAGTATTGAAATGCAAAAAGATATATCAGGTTCACTGATATCAGGGTGATGAATGCTGAATTTTTGAGAGACCCTCGATACCATCAACAACCTCATCCTGTACCATCCCTTCAAGAACACACTCCAGTGGACCCTCGCATATTCACAACCTTGCAAATTTGCAAATGTTTGGTCAAAAAAATATTTGGATTTATTTAGAGCTGTGTGTCAAAGTAGACATTTTTATGAGCGTCTTACTCGCCATTTTTTACCATTCGAGGGCAGTCTCGGAAGTCACCCCCACAAATAGCCAAGTGTTGAATGTTCAACTTCAGTTGCATTGTCTTTTGCGTAATCATTTTCATGTCTTGTATATGTCATCCCTCATGTCGTCTCTCATTTATCACTGTTAATTGCTTACAGACCGCGATAAGTGAATTCCATATTAAGAAACAGTTTCACAGTTTTTTTTCTGAACAACAAATCTTGTCACATTTTAATATCGCAAGATCTTGTGACACCCCTACTAAATATATATATTCTCTATGTTTATAATAGGAGGTAGATCTTTGGGACTTGGTCATTTTAAAATTAGCTTGCAGGCACCCCCGTGGGCACCCCTGCTGTACTCAGGCTTTGAAACCACAGGGTCGGGCTCAAGAATAAATTTAATAAATTGAATTTCCCCTTGAGGGATCATAATCCATAAATAAATAAATAAACGACTCTTACAGTAAACCCCTGGAATGTAACCAGATAGGTAAGCAAATTAATCCACATGTCAGTGCCCCACTGCAAACTACACCCACAATAATATAGTGTTACATCAATACCTCTCTGATAGTGTCAATCAAAACGTAGCCTCATTTGTACCAATACTGCACTTGCATGACATAAACAATACATCCGGAACGCATCCACATGCACTTGGCGTATTGTGCCGTCTAGTCGTAGTTTCATTGCTTACTGTACAGCGTCAAAGCAAAAACAATGCTGTTAACATTTTATGAGCCATAAATCAATATTCATGAGAGGTGCTCATGAGCACACACCAGTCACTGGCCAATAAGTTGCTCCTTTGGATACAGAAAAAAAGTGATACAGCAGCATTACTGTAAAGTTTACGTACCAAAATAGTTGCAGATGTAAGATGCAGCATAATGACTGCATTATTAACACTGAATAAACTTGCCTAATCAACCCTGGAGTGTACATTGCCACTAATGCATGTAGTTATAGTGTACCTGCCATTACAGCTATCATTTGCTCAGTGCAATCCAACCAGGCAGTGTAATGCAAGTTGTCTGCTTCCACTTTACAGGTGGCTATATTGTTCAGTTTGTGTGTGTGTGTGTGTGTGTGTGTGTGTGTACACGCAATATGTGTGTTTGATGACACTATTCACAGTGCAATATGCCATAATACTCTCAACATGCTCATGCTCACGCTGCAGTGTGAACGCTTGCTCAACACTCATGCATTATGCATGTCTGCATCTGCGTCGTACATGGTGTCTTGTTCAGAGAAGCAATTTAGTTGACATAAGTGTGTGATACACTTGCAGCATTCCCATGAAGTACTGAGTGTTCTGAGTAAGTTTCAAAAATAAACATTTTTATGAGGCTCTCAATTCCTCGCGTCTATTTGTGGTGAATATTGCTGCAATGCACTGTAATTTCGCCAAGCAACTCCAAGCCAAGTGGTGAGTGCATCATTCGGACTTCTGGCTTCATGGTCATTGAAAAAAAGAGAATTTCAGATTTCAGGCAAATCAAATTGCATTTCATCTGTGTTGTGTGCTTTCGCTGGTGGAGGAATTCATGTCTGTGCCTCCGCTATAAAGATTTTCTCTGGGTATTGTGGCGGAACATTAAGGCAAAGTGATGCATACCCCCAAAACGCTTATTCTATTACTCTAGTGTCGCAGTGCCTGAAGTTGATTTTGGTATACAGACATCCCTCTTTTATCTCGGTTAATTGGTTCTAGACCCGACTGTGATAAGTGAAATTCCACAAAGTAGGACTCCTTATTTATAAATGGAATATTTTCGTGGATAGAGCATAGCAACCTGTTTATACAAATTTTTTAACATTAGAGCCCTCTAAACATGAGCTAACACCCCTATAGTCACCTTTACACCCGTATTACCCAATATAGTAGACATAACAGAAAGTAAGACATATAAGACAAAACAATAGAACAAAATATAGACTCGCATGTTAGAACTGAGCAAGTTCCTCGTTGTTGTTCTTTTTGTCCTTCCTGTTTATGTCTCATTAATGTAACATTACTGACACCTAGTGACCAACGTAGAATACTACATATCATCACATCGTCTGAGTGCCTTATACCGTATTTGTATTTTACTTCATTGAGACATTTTATGCTTGGAAATGCTTAATTTAGGCAATAAAATAAGTACAATTTTAAAGATGCATAAATAGAAGCATATATAAAGAAGCATATTATTTGACTCATAGTAGACCACAAAATAGTGATGATTTCTTAAGATATTTTTTTACTACTAAATATAGGGGAGTGTGTTTAATGAAGACTATTCACCTGTCACCCATTTAATCCACGCTTACCTGTCTTGCTCCCTCGTCACCCGTCTGGGGTCAGTAGCTCTCCGTGTGCCTTTATCAATGTTCACTGAAACAAACAAGGGAAAACATTTGCTTGTGTTCATATTAATGAAGCGTTTGTGTCAAACTCTCTGAATGTTTGATTCACCACATGCCTTTATTTGCTTATTTGCCCTTCAACAGCTGATTAGTCTCCCACGGCCTCTGGCTTTCATGCCAGGCTCATAGCATTTTAATTCAGCACACATCTAGCGTTATCCCGCAGCCAAATAAGTGTCTGCCTCCAGTGGGAGTTTCAACCCACAAGAGCGCAACCACTGCTGTGCAAGTCAGAGTGGTGTTGCTGTTGAGGAGGAGGCACCCGGGGAAGTGAAGAGGAGGGAAAAAAGGCATCGCATGCTCACTCATAACGATGAAGAATGACAATGAGGGATTGCCTCGGGGGGTGGAAAGGTCTTCTGGTTCAGACGGCAATGAAATTAAAGGAGACAAACTGGACAAGGCAGAAGATTTTGTTTCCTTTTTTCATCTTCCACTGTGCTCTGCAATAACACGAGCAGCAACAGCAGCACTTCTTCTGACCTGAACTGAAAGGAGCTATTTGTAATAGTGGAACTGTGCTGGAAGCTGACCGGTATTAGACTGGTTTACCCCCGCTTCGTAACGTCAAGGCAAAGTGCAAACAGGGTTGTATTGTATGGACGGTAGATTGGTTCATGCACTGTTCCGGAACAAACCGAAATGGCACTAATTGATCAGGCTATGTAGAACCCACGTGTAAGCAAGCAGGGGAGTGAAGATTCTGCATGCAAAAGCACTTTGTTGTGTTACAAAGATACATTTATATATGAGACCTTCATAACACAGTCGTCCTTCGTTTATCACGGTTAATTGAGTCCAAATTCCAAATTTCCGTCAAGTAGAATTCAATCTTACTAAATGGAGTATTTTCATAGTTAGAGCATACAAAAACCTGTCTGTAACCTTCTAAATATGTTTTTTAACATCAGAGCCCTCTAGACATGAATTAACACCCCTATAGTGACCTTTACACTCGTGTTACCCAATAAAGTAGACATAATCAGAGAAAATAAGACATATTAGACAAAAATAAGATACAACAGACTGCGATTGACTGGCGACCAGTCCAGGGTGCACCCTGCCTTTCGCTCCACAACACTAGTGAGGATAAGCGCCATAGAAAATCAATGGATGGAAGATAACAGACTCACACGTTGGTGGCAATTGTGGCAATTGTCTCATTCATGTATTGTATTACAGATCGTTCCATTCGTCTTGACGCTCCTTATTACTCGCACCTGCTGCTAATTTGAGTTCCCTTTCTATGTAGTTCAGCCGTGTGTGTCCTTGTGTGTTGGAGCATTGTCGTTTGTCACTGTCGTTCCCTTGCTGTGTTCCTGCCTTTGCACTACAGCAACTAGAATGAAAGAAAATACTTTTTACCTGCACTTGGTCCTGCCTTCTGCATGCTCGGGGTCAACACACAACGCCACAAAGCCAAGACGTGACATAATCAGCAGCGTAAAAGAGGCAAAACGGTTCGAAACACAGTTGCATACACTCGTAATTTGCAAAATGATTTGCCAAGTATGTACAGTATAGTGCATGTTTGTCATTTCGTAATACAGTGGACACCAGCATATTGTCAATTCGGCATTCGCGACCCCGTAAATTCACGGATTTCTGGGAAAACCTGCCATTTTGTGCTTATAATTTCCATAATATTTGCCCGACATTGGTGAAGCTTGAATTGCACAGAAAGCAGTCCGAGGCAAACTTCAACTTGCTTGAGGAGGTGTTCTTTATTTGCAGTGAATGTTTCCACCCTTACTCACACAATTGCCCACCTCGCTCACGGTACAACCAGAAATGACAACTGGAAGACGTGATGTCACTGCACCACACACACTTTGCAGGTATCAAAAAAGAGGGTTACACACTAATGTACAGTACATGCAAAACAGGACTAACCCGCAAGGCATGCTGGGAACAAAATATGTATGAGATGTTGGGGTTAAGAGACTAATTATTTGTTGTTATTTATACTGGCATAAAAGACATCCTGAGGTGTTTCTTATGACAGAGGAGCCTGCTGTTGTTAACAGTAGCAGGCAGCTCTATGAAACCAAAGTAGGTAAAAAAATGTATATGAGCTAAGACCATTCTTCCTTTTCTAAGGCCATTTATTCTCCATTTTTACTGTTCTCTTGCCCTCAAACCCCCGGCTGTGTTGGATGAGACTGATGCTTTTTCCTGCACTTTTCATTTGCCAAGGAGCTTGGCACAGGAATAATTACCTGTCTCTATGATCAATTACCTGATTACTCACCAGAGACACACAAGACGTCTGAAGAGAGTGCGGCCAGGGCTTGTGCTGTGGTGCCTGTACACCCACACACACACACACACACACACACACACACAAACACACCAAAACCTCCACGCACTGTACAGAGACTCACACGACATGGGGGTCATAAGGAGACAAACATGTATAAATACATAAATAAACTGAGATAGCACTCGAGTCAATGCAGGCAAAATTGAAAGCATGCACACACACACACACACACACACACCTACACACACACAACGTATCTCCGTTTCCAGACAGCCGAGCAGCTGTCAGAGTCAAGGACACACTGACTGAAAAACACAAAGATCATTAAGAACAATCCCTGACCTACATCACGGCAAGAAAGCCTCCCTGTACTGGAGAAAATCATTGAAATTGCCCTGCTATGATGATAAATATCTTCCTGAGGAGACTGCATGAGGTAAAATAAGCTTTGAACAAGAAGCACTGGGCATCATTCAGTGATATCCAGATATTGTCCCCGTGAATGCATATATTACATCATGAGCTTCTGCAGTGCTCCTCTTCAGATACTGAACATGTACAGCACATACATGCATGCACCTGCAGATCCACCTAGGAATGATATGACATAATATACAGGAGCAACCACTCAAGCATTCTCTTTTACATGCTATCACATTAGCGGTATGAGTTACTGGGAAGCAACACTTTAAATATTTATATTATTATAAAACACTCAACACACAAGCTGAGTGCACAGAAAACATGCAAACCATTCATTCAGCAGACAAAACCTCAGGAAATGGAGATAAAACACCTGCAGCTCTCACATAAAGTCAACAGGGGCTGCAAAATATAACCCAAAGAGATATTTAGCAAAATGTTTTGCTTCGACAAGCATCAAAAGCAGAAACAATTCCGGTTTAAACCCTAAATATGTCTCACACACTTTAATTAAACGCATTTAAAGTATAAAATGCACAGGGACTCACCACTAATGAACGATAATGGAAGATGATCCGTGAACTGAATCAGAGTCTCAGAGCACCCATTGGCCTGGTCGTCAGGCAAACAGCACAGAACTACGGTGCGTTCAAGGACTGTCAAACAAAGTGCGAAATCTCAGCACTTCACATAAAAAAAACATTTGTGGCCATTAGTGTCCTCCAGCACATTCTAAAAAAAATTATTAATTACATTGTTTAAAAAAAACAATCGTAGCAATTGTGATGAGTGAATTCCACGAAGTAGTATTTATAAATAAAATATTTTCAAAGTATAGTTAAAGTATAGGAAACCAGTTTACAACCTTCCAAATACGGTTTTTAACATTATTAGAGCCCTCTAGACATGAAATAACTCCCTTATAGTCACCTTTACACTCCTATTAGCCAATACAGTTGCTGGCCCTCAACGAAGGCGGTCGCATCTTTTTCCCTCTCGTCTCCCTTATCTTCCCTGCTTTGCTTCTCATGTCTCGTTTTTGTCCGCATTGCTCTCCAAGTCTAACTCATGGAATGCATCAACTGGTCTCTCCATGCAATTGATAAAATCTTCTCGACGAGAAGCTTGGTGTCGGGGGAACCTGTCTGCCCTGACGGAACATTCACCCCCGGTTACGTGATGGATGCCTGGTGATTCTACTTTCCGTTGAGGACATCGGAATCGTCTACCTATTCGGAACCTTGATAACAGGATCGTTGCTGATTGGGAGTAGGCACTGCCAAGGTGTGCCACAAAATTCATAAGACGGACAAAGCAGTCCAAGTGCCCAGCAGCTGCCCGTCATGATTGGTGGATCGATCGAGAGACCACAGTGGACACCAGGTTAGCCGAGTCTATCGGAATGCAGCTACCTCACTAACCCAAATAATGTAATCTGCATTTCGGCCTCCACCTTCAGCATCTGCCTCGACCAAGGTCGGTGCTGGAACAACTCCTCCAGGAGATTGCTGCAGTGAGAAGCTCTGCCCCTCCTCTTTTTCTTTCATGGGCACCTTTTGTTTCTTGTCTCTGTCTGGGGCCGCCCACGGACGTCTCCATGGCAACCACTGTGTCATCACAGTGACATCTTGCGGACTTGAGGCTCCAAGATTGGGCACTAGACTGGACGAACTTCTTCAGGCCTACACACACATGCATCCAAGGACACTCTCATACATGCACATACGCACCCACACCTAGGCCTGTCGCGATAATCGATAAAACGATTAATCGAACGAGGTGTGGCCTTTTATTGTGGGCAGTCTAAGGCACACCTGTGCACTAATCATGGTGTCTAATCGGCTTCTTGATTTGGCACACCTGTGAGGTGGGATGGATGATCTCAGCAAAGGAGAAGTGCTCACGATCACAGATTGAGACAGATTTGGTAACAATATTTGAGAGAAATGGTGATATTGTGGATGTGGAAAAAGTTTTACATCTTTGAGTTCATCTCATAAAAATGGGAGCAAAAACAAAAGTGTTGCGTTTATATTTTTGTTGAGTGTATTTGTATTTTAGTTCGTTTAGACATTTTTATGCTTGAAAATGCTCAATGTTGATGAAAAATACGTAAAATTTGCTTTAATGTGCTTTTTTTTTACAATAATAGTGGGTAATCAACCACAAAACAGCATCATTTATTCATTTTGGAAAAAAAATTCAAAGTACAAAGTGGCGAAGGATGACTGTATACAGATTTTTCAAAACCCTTTTGCCCTCTTTGTGATCATTTCAACTATACTTCGCTTGCTTTCTCCACGAATAACCCGTAAAGAAACCCCCGCTGCTGCAGAGAGCAGTGTGGTTGTCAAAAAGCACACAGAGTGGGAGGACGCGATTACCGTTCACTACAGTGTAATTACCGATTTTTCACTACTAAGCATCTCAATAGTCTACCCTTGTGTAGCGGGTGTCCATGTCCTGACAGCTCTTTTGATCACACAGCTACAGTATCATTTAAATTCAATTATTTTCTAAAAGAGAGCTGTTCTCTCCAGTGGTTGCTTTCACGTGTGCTTTGAAGTGCATCTTAACCAACACTCCTTCACAGTCCTCGTGCTCGCCAATAACCAACCTCGCCGAGAGAGTGGTGCCTCACCAAAGTCAGAGTAGTGTAAGTGTTATACTAATGGAGTGAGTCACTGCATTCCCACAGTGAAGGACGGGATGCTTGAGTGAGCCATGCAAGGGCGAGAGGTCTGGCCATATATGCCTTTTCTTGGAGCTTTGCACTCATTTTGATGCCTGACGCTGCAATATGCAGTGAGAAGCTGCCATCAGGATGGAGAAAGAGATGAGAGAAGAGGGCGGGGTGAGGGGGTGAGTAACCACCAGGGTGGTTGGAGACATGCAGGGATAAAATGAGGTGAGCCCCCGCCTCGTGGCTCGGTGTGTGGGTGCTCAGAGTCATCTAATTAATGCATGGGATTCATTAATAAAGACAAACAACTTGACGGCTCAGTGTTGTCAAAATATACAGTATGTTAATGTTAATGAATGTACACTAAATATTGTACATTGGGAGCGTCCCAACATCATAAAATGTAATAAAAAACACCCTGTGGTTAATTAATTCCATTGGCATTTTACACACTACTTTTGATTCTCATGGTAATACGTGATAAAGTGTGTCTCCACACAAACTTTTGCTTCTCAATACGGGACAATTGCGTTTCTCAAGGGATGGCTGGCAACCCGACTCGTCTCCCTCTGAACCCTCTTGCTAGCTTGACGTTGACATTGACAGATCAACATTTGCAACAAAAGTGACTACAGTCATCCCTCGTCTATAGCGGTTAATTGGTTCCGCGTTAAATGAACTTCCATGACATTGGGATTTAATGTTAATAAATGGAATATTTTTGTAGTTAGAGCATAGAAAACCTGTTTATGGTGTTCTAAATACATTATTAAAGCCCTGTAGACATGAAATAACACGCCTATAGTCACCTTTACACTCCTACTATTCACTGTTTACACCACATCAACTCTTATGCTGCAGAGACTCAGAGCAGAGAGCTTGCTAGCTAGAGAGCTAACAAGCTAGCGAGCTAACCAGTTAGCCTCAAATGTATTTCTTCTAAACTTACGAAACCAAAAATTTACCACTTCTACACGGAATGGGAGGATAACTATTCACTCTATCAAGTCAGACTCGACTTGGCTGACTTCAAGACTTCATGCAGCCTTATGGTAATGTAATGTAAGTTCACGTCTCAATGTTCTGTGTCATTACTGCCGCCTAGTGACCAGAATACATATCACTTATAGGCCATAGTGTACCACGAAACAGCGATCTTCATTAACTAATTAATTTCTGAAAAATCGCGATATAGTGAGGCACAACTGCATTGTAATTATAAATATTTTTAATTATTTAAAATAATAAAAATAACATGTTGGACATAAATAAGATAACATAAGACTCACGTGTTATTTCTACTTCCTGCAGTGCATATGGTCTCATCAGTGGATTGTAATGGTGGCTTTAAATGGCTTTACGCTCATATTACCCAATATAGTAGACATAATAGGAGTAAATAAGCCATTCAAGCCGTAAATAAAACTCCTGCTCGCGTGTGTCACAGTAAATCTGTTCCCTCGGGGACCTTAGTGGCAGATGGACAGATGTGTGGAGGACAGGAAGCGTTGTCGGAGTTTCAGAGGTGAGTTTTAGCTTGCCGTGGGCTATGGCCCCAACAGTAGCCCGTGTTGTTATTCTGATTATTATGTTATTATTAGGGGCCGAGTGGTTAGCATGTTGGCCACACAGTCGGGATCTGGGTTCGAATCTCTGTTGTGGAGTTGTGGGTTTTTCTCCGGGTACTCGGGTTTCATTCCAAAAACATGCATGTTAGGTTAATTGCCGACTCTAAATTGTCTAACTGTATGAATGTGAGTGTGAATGTTTGTTTGTCTATTTGTACCCTGTGATTGGCTGGTGACCAGTCCAGGGTGTACCCCGCCTCTCGCCCAAAGTCAGCTGGAGTAGGCTCCAGCATACCCACGACCTGAGTGAGGATAAGCGGCATAGAAAATGGATGGATGGATGTTATTATTATTGTGAGATCATTTAAATGCCTGTTATGGTGAACACGTCTGGGTGCTTGTCTCACCAAACAATTACTGACACCTAGTGGCCAATGTAGAATACTACAATCATAATTAGAATGCTTCTTTTGCCTCGTATTTGTATTTTAGTTCACTTTTATACTTGAAAATGCTTAATTTAGGCCAAGAATGAGTACAATTTGTTTAAATGTGCCTTTTTGAAAAACTAATAATGGGCTGTGTTCAACCACAAAACAGCAATTATTTATTCATAAATGTTTGGCAAACTGTGATAGAGTGAGGGCGCGATGTTCCAGCCGCGATGTAGCGAGGGATTTTGTTCGTATATTGAAAGGACTGAACTATCTTCCACTTATTAAAACGCAATGTTACATTTGATGACTCCATGTGACTTGACAATTAATCTATCTGCCAAATAATGTTGGCATGTGTATGCTTTAAATAGGCGGGGGCGGTGGGGGGGCGAGGCCTGCTGGAGAAGACAGAGGAGCGGCTAAGCTGACTGATTGCACAAGCCGCGATATAAACAACATTTGCAGATTCCCCCCGGCACTGTTGGGTCTGCCTGATTATTTAACAGGAGCAACTGGAAGTGGTTGACATGGTTTCGTGGGCTTTGTGCAGTGTGCACTCCTCAATTATGGATGGGAAAAGTGACACTGTGACAGCTGTTGCTCTCAGGGGGTCAGAGAGAGTGAGCGGGAGTCATTCAGGAGACAGGAGACAGTCTTCAACATAGATGTGACATACGCGAAAAAATAAATCAAACACACACACATCCTCTCTCTCTCTCTCTCTCTCTCTGACGCGTCTTGTTAAATTAAATATGCTCTGAAAATGACAAGAGGGTGGGGGTAATGAGGAAATTATTCAGAATCCTTCACATGCTTTAAATCAGATTATGCTGCCCGCCTGCCTCACCAGGCCCAGTGTAAAAGACACGGGCCGATCCATTTCTTGCTTCAGGCACGCTGCCTCCTACTCACGCACTCACAGACCCAAACACGCTCAGTGATTGCTACAAAAAATACATCTCCATCCATTTCAGGAAAAGACAGGCAAGCGAGGGGAGGTGCATTAGAAGCAAAGTGGAATAGTGGGACTTGCTGCCATCTCCCAGAATCATTACGTCCCATCCGGAAGGTGTGAGTGGAGACGATTAACCAAAAGAGCGTGGCCTCCTGCCAAACAAAATGCATATTAGCTTGATAGGACAAGGAGGGGCATGTGCCCTTTTTCATGGCTTGCTATTCCACCCCCCTCTGTTTAGCAATAAGGGCTCGTTTACTAATAGAGGCAGCGTCAGTTGTGTGCACGAGTGCAATTAAGCAGCTACCGGGTCCATGCATTTCACATTCTTGAGTGGTTGCTTGTGGGCATCGCATAGCACGGCTGCAAAAACGTTTTCCTCTTATTTAAATACACCGGAGAGTCTCTGCAATGACCTTGTAACATGCATGATCTATGGTAATATATGGAAATTAAGATCAGTGATTGCATAAATTAGAGCTCGAGATGTGTGTTTAGAGATGTACAGTATGCGGCGGGGTGACACTAGCCATGAGAAGCACGGGCTTAAGCCCACAGCGGGAGGGGCTGCGTGGGTAAAGTGACAGCATTCCACTTACATGTCAATCACACACACTGTGTGTAACAGGTTTACTTTGGTTATTGTGATTCCACTTGTTCTAACGGTGGTTGGAGTAATAGCTCAATAGCGCCCTCTCTCGCTCGTGGGCTATACAGTATATACAGTATATATAGGGCAGAGTGTAATTGCAGCTTTAGTTCATCAGCCCTGTGACCCGAGGTGAGTAGAGGAGCGCTCCTCTATGCCATTATATGGTTAGCTGTGATGCTAATGTAACTCATTGTCATTGTAGTCTGTAACAACCCTCACGGTAGTGATCAGTGCACATTGTCTCACACCAGGAATAAACGGTGTCACTGTCTGCAAGAAGCTCCAAGTCTCCTGTTCATTACCACCATTAAACACAACGCAGAGCTCAGGAGACCTGCACCACCCAGAGCTACAGTGCATTCAGCGGGGGTTACATGTGCACATCCAGCTGGAGCCCTTTAAACTTGCAATAAAGCATCATCCTCACGTGTCAATGATCGCAATGCATTCCGAACGCAATTCTCATTAGTGTGATTTATCTTTCGATACAGACACACCATGTAGGTCTTATCGAGAGTAGATGAAATCTGCCTAAGAGGCTTGGCGGCGTTTGCAGGGGCGCCCTTGTGTGATTGGCCCTGAGGACAAGAGGGGTGAGAAAGCTGACGATGACAGACAGACAAGGCAAGGCACTGAGGAATTAACATAAGTACATGAATTGATTCTTTATTAACAGGGAAACAGAAACAATTACACAGGGGAAAAAGGCAGCCACAGGTGTGCAAGGACACACACACACACACACATACACACACACACACGATTCTTAGCAATTTCCCCCTGATTATCATTACAAGTATGGATGCAATGAACTCACATCCTGTGGAAAAAATGCCTTGCAACAGAATGGATCCCCTCAAATTCACAACTCACCATTCATGACCAAGCAATTTTTTTAAATAAAAAAATATTTCTTATAATCATTTGCTAATACATCCCTCAAAACATGATTTCATAAAAAAATATATATCTGGGGGGAAATCTGCCCATTTGTACAACAGAGTATTTGGGCCACATTGGAAAACAAAAGAATCTGAGATTTGGACAATAAAGTCATAAATTTACGAGAATAAAAGTTGTCAAGAAAAAGGTTGTAATATCACCTTTGCCCAAGGCTAAAGGTCACCTAAGTAGCCCCTTTTCATAGCTGTCTCAGGCAATGCCTGATCCGACTGTGTTTTAAAATAATCAGAGATTTTGAGAATAAAGTCGTAAATTTACAAAAAAACTCGTAACTTTATGTTACAGGCATTGCCTGAGACAGCTATGACAGGGGGGACTTACAGTATGTGACCATTGGCCTTGGGCATGTGAAGGGGGCGGGGTAAGGAAGGCGGAAGTGAGAAGGGCTAGCTCGACATGCTAATCTGTTTGTGCTCAACTGCTCTGCTTTGCTGCCACGTTTTAAATAAAAGCTTTCCTTCCTGAAGAGCTGTGCTCTATTTTCCCTCTATCGTGTAGGACACCTAAAATTACCACTTTATTCTCGTAAATTTACAACTTTATTCTTGTAATATTACCGCCTTCTTTCTCGCAAATTTACGACTTTATTCTCCAAATTTCAGATTATAATTTTTTTTCAATGTGGCCCTAATGCCCAGTCGTACATTTGTGCTTTTTCTCTCCAAAAAAGCCTTTTTTTTCAGAAAACCCATCACATTCACATTAAGTCGCAAACAATGTACAAATATGTGATAACAGAGCATAAAATGTACATCATCATACATAACTGCATCATAATACAGCATACAGGACATGTTGGTGTGAGGTCTGAATGGCTGAGCACTTCGTTTGTACCTTGCACTTCCTGCTGGTGGCGCCACATCCACAGTCAGCAAGTCAGCTCGCGCTGCGCCGTACATTTTCTTCGGCATCATCGTTCAGCACTAGTGACGAGTACCTCTACATTTTACGATTTAAAATGCTTTTGTAAGCGTGTGAGGCATACTACAAGGTTTGCCTTTGATCTGTGCTTTCATGAACAATGGCGATGAACTCATTCAATCCCAGCCGGTAGCGGCCTTTTTGGATCATTTTGACTGACCTTTCAAGGCACCCAGAATATTGTGTTCTACGGCTACATGGATGAAAATTAGACTCCCGTCTTTCATCAGAAAAAAAATGTCTTTCTACCTTTTTCTGTTCTTTAGTAATCAGCAGTAGAACATAGGTAAGTTTCAGGAAAATATCAGTTCACGACTAAAAAAGGGAGAAAAGCAGCTTTTTGTGAAAAGATACATTTCAAGAAGAACTTTCACTTTGACACAATTTTGCTTTTGTGACAGCTCCAATATCTAAACAACATAAACCATACAAAAACGGGGTTGTTTTCATCAAAGTAACAATTTATTTACAAATATAACACCATCAACTATTTACAATTTTCACATTTGGAACTGAACTACGGGTGTGCACGCGTGCGTTGGGGTTTATAGAAACGCATCCGTCTTTGCTGTTGAACGAGTTAAAGAGACGGGGAGGGTTATTGGCGCTGATTCTAATCTAATAATTACAACAGTCACTTTTATTGCAAATGCTGATCTGAAATGAAGTAGCAGGAGGATTTGGAGGGGGAGGATGGCGGTGCAGCATGACACAGCCATTATAAGAGCGTCTTTACTCTTGACAGGAAGTGACGTCATCACTATTAAAACAGTAGATAATTACAATTCCACAATCCGTAATGGAACAAATACATGCATCATTTCAGATAACGTTCCCTATGAAACCGACAAGCCTCCCCTGCCTCATCTTCCGCTTTTTCTCCATCCGTGTCTGACTTTTTGCAGCTGCAGGTGTAGCTGGAGGTCGTCTCCCCCATTAACATTTTGCAATCCTGTGAGAACAGACTGGAGGATCAAGGACAGAGACATATTTTATCGGCGTCTCGTGTTCATGCGAGGCATAAAGGCTGTTTTGTCTCAAACGGGAGGCTTCAATCGCAAGGTTACGGCTCACATTAAAGGCGCGCAGACCTCAAGCATTATCGTAGCTTTACACCAACAGGGTTCAAAAATACTATCGTGCTTTTATGAACCCCAATTAAAGAATTTCACAGCCATAGTATAAAATAAAATGGTGTCAAGCCTTCTTACGTTTGAAAGACTTTATCAGACACTTTAACCTTGCTTCATTTTTTCGGTAATAATGTTGTTTTACATGGCAGATCATAAATAGTTCCATGCACACAAACACCCTTACCAGGAAATATGTGAGGATACAATGTTGACCCACTTTGCAAGCTGATGAGCTGCAGAAAATCACGTGTGTTTTGTTTTCATTCGCTGCAGGAAACAACGTGTAGCGTCTACAAAGACAACATGCATGGAAAGAGAATTGCGTTAAAAGGCCCTGTCGCTACCTGTACGACCGTTTCATTTTATAATGCGTTGCAAGCGGAGCCACGGTTACTGTAATTAGCTTCTGACAGTCAATGTAAGATTATCTGCTTAATGACTGGGACAACAAATGGTATCCATCCTCCTAGTGGAGGAGCTTTGGACTAATCAAACACCCAGCCTCATTAAGAAGCCTGCATTGAAAATAATCAAGCTGAGCTTGAGGTTAGGCCTATCGGGGATGTGTGATTGGTGAAAAGAGGATCACATCGCATTATTATTGCTAGACGACGACTGAAACAGATGGATTTGTCCTTGATTATTCTTTGACCACATGCTGACTTGGTAACTTGTAGCTGGTCACCAGGTTTACGCACACTGTCTGTTCTTGGTCTTGGATTTTGTGAAACATACTGCAGTCGTCCCTCGCTACGTCACGGTGCCAACATCACGCCTGCACTCTATCACGGTTTTTCAGACACTCATTCCTGAAATGATTGCTGTTTTGTGGTTGAATGCTGCCTGTTATTCATAGAAATTGACTTAGTTTTGCCCTAAATTCAGCATTTTCAAGCATAAAAATGGTTAAATGAACTAACTAGATGAAGTAAGCATGGCAGAAGAAGCGTTCTAATTGTGCATGTGGTATTCTACACTGGCCACTAGGTGTCAGTAATTGTTCGGTGAGACAAGCGTCAGTCGTGATCGTCACAACAGGCATTCATTGCAGTTCTAAATGATGAACAGGCACAATAGTAATAAGATAATAATCATAATAATCACACGGGCCATCACCCACGACAAGCTAAAATTCACTTCCTGTCCTCCACACATCTGTCCGCCCAGTATTAAGGTCCCCTGCGGAACACATTTACTGTGACGCACGAGCAGGAGTTTTATTCATGTCTTACTGTAAATGGCTTATGTACTCTTATTATGTCTGCTATATTGGGTAATATGAGTGCAAAGCCATTCAGATCCTTTGATGAGACAATAGCCACCACAGGAAGTACGCTGTCCAGAAAAAAATCAAGGAACTGCTAATGTGTGAGTCTTATTTATGTCTAATAAGTCTTATTTTCTCTAATTCTATCTATTATATTGCGTAATACTAATGTAAAGGTGTCTATAGGGGTGTTATTTCTTGTCTAGGGGGCTCTAACAATATTAAAAGCCGTATTTAGAAGATCATAAACAGGATTTCTATGCCATAACTATGAAAATATTCCATGTATTAATAATGAATCCTACTTTGCAGAAGTTCACTTATCGCGGTCGGGTCTGGAACTGTGATAAACAAGGGACAACTGCATATTCCAATGCGGCTTACAGCATACGATATGCTGTATAGCATATGATGTCGTTTTTCCTCTTCATGATGCATTTTTTGACTGATGCGACTTGTACTCCAGAGCGACTTCAAATAAATGTTGGCAGCAACAAATAAGGGAAAGCTCTCCCCGAGGGTTGCCAGGTAGGTTTAGAATGTGCCTGTAAAAAATGAACTCCAGGATCTTAACATCTCCTGTGTTGTCTTGGCCGTATGTTTTGCGTCTCTGTCCCGCTGGCAGACCCTCCTTCAGCAGAGAAACGTTTTTATTAAAAAAATATGTACTGTATTATCGGGGGCAGCTGGTATTGTGGAACAAACCTTGCACGGACTACAATACACGATCTCATTTTCATTCATATTGGAAAACAGTGCCTTTTGTACCTGGCCTTCAGCGGGACTTCATCCACCAGAATCTTTCTTGCCGGAAACTGAAAAAAGAGAGACAATAATAATAACACATATTGCCTTAGGATTCAAACCCCGGCCCACTGTGCCACTAGCCATCCAGGGGCTTACAAAAACCCCCAACCTAACACTACATGTAAGTGCCAGGTTGCTACAATACTGTGTAAAGGTGACTATAGTGGTGTTATTTCATGTCTACAGGGCTCTAATAATGGTAAAGTCATACTTAGAAAGTCATAAACTAGTTTTATTTGCTAACTACCAACCATTTATTAATATTGAATCCTACTTCACAGAGATTCACTTATTGCGGTCGGGTTATTGCAGCAAGACACCCAATTAACCTTTTATCATCTAAATCAATGTCACCAATACGCCTGACTTTCATTTATGCTAGTAACTTCAAGCGTTAGTAACTTAACGGAACGACTTGGTAATAAAGGGTTCAGACAACTCCAAACCTCTACACTACTACATCATCTGGAGCAGTTCCGAATCAATATTTAACTAATAAAATCATAAAATCTTGAAATAAAAAAAAGGACAGAAAAATGTTGATGTTTTTGCAGGCCAGCTGAGGCAAATCTGAACTTCATTGGTTAAAATAATAAAAACAGCCCCGTTGTTAATAGCGTTTAAGTGACATGGGCCAGCGCTCCTGATTCTGAAGGCCCTGGGCAGATTACATTAACATGGCACCACATAGAAGCTGAAATGTGATTGGACAAAAAAAAAAAAAATCTCATACACGACTGGAAGAAGTGCAGCCAAGAGACGCGCTACGAAATGAAGAGAATAGACTGCCGGGAATAAATGAATACTGTTTCACACAACAAATACTAGAATTGAAATGTGTGTCAGTGCTTCTGATAGTGGTGAGGCCAGCAGAGAAGGCTTTGCTGACCCTGATTGCACACGGCTGTTGTATGCATGCTCCCCAAGTCATCTGCATGCCAATAGTGGAACAAAACCCCATCCTTGCTGCATTGTTGTGACTGCATCTTGTTATCACGACTTAAAACAAAGATGGAGGATGACTTGCACCCATCAGGAACTTGTGAGACATGCAACATCGAGGGAGAGTGTGCGGTCTACACACACACACACACACACACACAGAATTAGGGTCTGGGTATATCAGACAGTGCACAGCCTCATTTGCATTCACCACAGACTGAGCACACACCGAAGGGAGCCCATCATCTTCACCACCGCTGCCGCCGCGCCCCGAGGGAACTGCTGCTCCTACTCCTCTCACCCTCTGAGCGGCGACGCCCAGGCTGCTGTGCTGATGAGCGAGCATGATGTTACAAAACAGAAACAGAAAGATGAATGAGGGGAACAGGGAAAATGCCTTTCGACTGAAAACATGAATTATTCATACTTCTGTGAAATGATTTTTGTTGGAAATGACTCAAGACAGCGGCCAAAGACTTGTTACAGCAACCGTGAGGAGAGTAAAACACCCAGATGCACGTCTTCGGCAATTAATTCACGAATCAGGAGTGGGACTGAACCCCTTACTCCCTGCTAATTTTGCACTGGTTCTTCATTTTAATAAGCTATTTTGAAGATTGTAATGGGAATGTCTGTAAATGTAACTTGTCATCACAACTCCATACAGTAGGGGGCAGTAAGGATCGTAACTGCACTCTTTAAGCGCCTGTTCTAAAATGAGAAGGATCGTGTTACCAACGTAGCCACTTTGCCACTACAGTCGTCCTTCGCTCCATGGCCGTTTTTATGGCTTAAAAGTGCTCTGAAGTGAACTGCATTAGTAGAGAGTTGCGTCATCGCCTCTTGTAAAAAGATGTAAAAGATGGGATTAGAAAAACATAAATACGAGTGGTGAGTTAATATTGAATCCTACTTTGTGGAAATTCACTTATTACTGTATTGTGGCGAGCTTGAGTTGCACGGGAACTGGTCAGAGACAAACTTGGGCTTGTTTCAGCAAGTGTGCTTGATTTGCAGTCATCGTCTTAACAAATACTCAGCTAGCCTGTACAGGAGGGCCAGGAGGGCCAGGAGGTGAGCATCCCAAACACCCACCTCACTCATGATGCAACCGCAAGGCATGCCGGGTGCTCTTTCCCGACACCCCGCACTGTATTTAACGAGTAAGGAGACGCCTCTCGGTACACTTACTCAAAAAGGCGGCTAGCGTTTCTTTCTAGTCTTATTAGGCTTCTTTCTAGTCTTATTAGGCTCTTGTGGAGACTGACATGGAAGAACGTATTGCTCTTCTCAACGAGCAGCGGCCCCTGCTGTGGGGGCCCTACCCCATCTAAGGGAATCTATGACATGTTAAATTTATGGCATTTTAAAAAAGACCAAAAAGAAACTTTTTTTTTTTAAACAAACTTTATTGCAATGAGTTTACATGGATTGCATATTGTATTATCCTTTAACGTTGCTTTTTTTCCCACCAAAGAAAACACATGAATCAGCGAGCAGACAATGACAAATAACAGCAGCACTGGACAATTCAAGACAAATGTCATTATTTTGTCAAAAGCAAAAGATTTCATTTGCATTTCTGAACATCAGTTGTGTTTCTTGCTCACTTGTGCCTCTCCCGCTGCATCCATAACGCACCTGTCATGCCGATTACACACAATGTCATCATTTACAAGCGTGATACAGAGGCATTCCTTGGCCAAGGGAGTAATGGCCAATAGTGTGGCTTTCCCCTCATCGCCATTCCTTTCCTTATTCTGATAGTTCTGCTATTATTCTTGTATCCACTTCATGCCTCACCTTTGGTCTCTCTGCTTAAACTGCTGGCATTTTCATTTCAGTTGCTAAGAGTTTCTCCCTCACAGAACGCAGGCCTCTCTCGACAGCTCAGCACATAAGGTCAAACAGTAAAACCCAGGGTGTTAAAGTGAAAACAGTGGACAGGAAGGTATTAAGTGAAGCCCTGGCACTGATACACAGAGGAGTGTGGTGTCAGATGCCAAGCACAGTTGTGGCAGCGCCCGTCTCTGCAGTCTCCCACTGGGCCACGCAGCATTCATGTGCTGCTGTAATTAAACACGGACCACCAGTGCACACACACACACACACACACACACACACACACACACACTTCTAATTTGCAGGCGGGGGGCATTCAAATGTACGACAGAATATTAGGGCCACATTGAAAAAAGTAATAATAATATGAGATTTCATGAATAAAGTTGTACATTTACGAGAATAAAGTGGCAAATTTACGAGGAAGAAAGTAGTCATTTTATGAGAATAAGGTCGTAAATTTACAACTTTACTCACATAAGTCACGTAAGTCCCCCCCTTTTCATAGCTGTCTCAGGCAATGCCTGTTACGACGTTATCGGAGATTTCCAGAATAAAGTTTACGACTTTGCTGTCGTGAATTTACGAGAAAAAACTTGTACTATTACAAGAATCAAGTCATACGTTTACGAGAATGGGAAGAAAGTCATCATTAGGAGAAGAAGAAAGCTGAAATAGTTGGGAAAAAACAACGGCAGAAACGGGAAAAGCAGCTTTCATTTTATGAGAATACAGTCAAAACATTAAAATTTTAAAAAATTGCAATTTCACGAGAAACTTGTAATTTTATGAGTAAAAATAATGTCCTTTTAGTAGCATACAGTTGAAATATTAAAGTAAAAAAGACAAACAAACAAAACAAAATAAAGTTGTAGTTTTTGGACTATTAGGTTGGGGAAGAAGTTAGAATGTTCTGGTAATACAGTCAACATTTTACGGGAATAAAGTCATCACTTTATGAAAAGAAAATTGATAAAGATTATGTAGCAAGAAAGTTGAACTATTAGGAAATTTAAGAAAAAAAAGCTGAGCTGAGATGCACTCCATCTACGTGTGTTGCTTTACAAAATATCCAAATGGCCCTTGCATCCTTTCATGATGGGCGCTAGGAAAAGTTTGGGCACCCCTTCTCTAACTCGTAGAACATGTCCCTAAAAAGAAAATGGGGCAGGTACGCTTCCGGTTCTGAATTCACGCATTTGCCAAAATCTTGCCTCTGAATGGACACCAAGGTCTCCTAAAGGGAGTGTGAGAGTGTGAGTAGATCCACTTCTTACAAGTACATCATGCTCCTGTCTCCTGGGAGCCCATCTCCTCTCTCCTCCGCTCCCACCCGGCCAGGCCAACTGTTGCTCCATCATGGGGGCAGATTTAGGAGAAGAGTTGGCTGACTCCTGGAGTATCTATGCCTTCCGCTGCCACCCTCGAGCGGAGGATTTATTGGGTAGGAGGGAGAAGAAGCGGCTCCATTGAAACACGGCATGCCGCGAAGGGAGAGCATTGCGATGCCCCTTTAAGGAAAAGCTTTCTGTCTGGGGCCTTGCAAGCAGGTAGTTTTATTTTATTTCAGGGAATGGCACTTCCAGGAACATTAGGATTTAAAACACTAACCTCAGTTTGGGGGTGGGGGATAACACACAGATGGTCAGTGACAACATCTACTGCACATTATTATGCAATGTGCACTGGATAATGTGACGGAGAAGCACAATGTGCAACAATAGTAAACAAGATGAGGGCAGACAGT
This sequence comes from Dunckerocampus dactyliophorus, assembly GCF_027744805.1. Taxonomy (NCBI): domain Eukaryota; kingdom Metazoa; phylum Chordata; class Actinopteri; order Syngnathiformes; family Syngnathidae; genus Dunckerocampus; species Dunckerocampus dactyliophorus. The sequence continues at coordinate 1,729,943 of NC_072834.1, read as the reverse complement.
GATCAGAAAGGACTGATGTACAGTGAATGGCTTCATGGCCCGAGGAAGAGGACGATACATGTGAAGGGGGAAGAGCGCTGTCATACAGTACATACAGGAGGTCACGATGGAATGATTTTGTTCACCTTCGCCACCTGTGTACTCGGGGGATATCAATACACCCCTCATTTGCCGTCGCAGGCAAATTACCATTCGTGCCTTTTTATTCAGAGAGTCCATTTGCAGCCAATGCGTTGACCTGCTTCAATGGAACTAGAGAAATCATTTCATTTGTCACCGAGTCAATCGGTTTTCTGTAATTGCTTATCTTCTGCTGCCACCTGCTGGATAAGGGACAACAAATAGAGCGCTATAAAAATGAATCCTTTATCATTTTCTTTATATTAACTGCTAATGTACTGCAATTTTATTATTAAAACGCAAATTCCACGTTTTTTTGGTTACATAAAACCAATTATTCAATTTAAAACTGGGATATTCTGTCTCTACCGGCAAAAGTTGGCAAAAAAACTTGGAAACTTCTCTCTTATGGAGCGTGAATGGAAGCTAGCTTCGTTAGCTTCCAAGCTAGCGCGGCTGTGTGTGTGTGTGTGTGTGTGCGTGTGTGTGTGTGTGTGTGTGTGTGTGTGTGTGTGTGTGTGCGTGTGTGTGTGCGCGCAACTCAGGCTAAGAGTGTGTTTACGCCGTGTTGTGTTTTACCGCTTGTTAAAGGAACCCAGAGTTTTACGATGCACGCTGATTGCAAATTCGGAGTGAAATAAGGACGCTGCGCACCTTTATTCTTGCGTCCAGCTGTCAAGACACATTCTCAACACACACAACACACAACACACTTCTGGCCTTCAAAATAAGAGCACCGTTTGCCACATACCGTCTTAATTGTGTAAAAAAATAAGGGCGTCATAAAAAAAGATCTTACAAATTGTCTAATCAGTGACTACGTCTTCCTTAACCACCAGCACAAACACTATTGCACTATATGGAATTCATGATAGTTTATGCTATTATTAACATTTTTATTTTCAACCATATATTTGCTTATATAAAACTTTTTAAACCTAATATGCTAAACTTATATTTTTTTACCCAATATAATATAATAAACCAAGCTGTTTCATGGTTGACGACGGCCTATTATTACATTTAAAAAATGCTTATTTAAGCAAATCTTACACATTTTTGGCCTAAATGAAGCATTTTCAAACGCCTGACTAACTAAAATACAAATATAAGGCATTCAGATGACGCATTCAAAGACGTCGTGATGATATGTAGCATTCTACATAAAACCGGTTATTCTTAGGATAATAAGCTCATGTGTAATGCTTTGTAGTTATATCCGGGGCTACACACTGACAAATGAAAGGATGCAAGGTATTACAAACATAGGGTGAATGAAAATATTTTACATTTTTTATTATATGCCTGCTTTTGGAGACAAAAAAACTGCTGAATTCTGACCTTTTATTGTTGCAGTTAAGCATTTTTAATGAATAAAAGCTGCCACGTACGACACACTGGTTAGTGCCACACACAGAAAATTTCATCAGACGTAATGCAAACCCACATAACGTGCGACAGTGACGTTAGAAGTGAGACTGATACGCCAGCGTGAGTGGTGGCAAAAAGCAGCATCGAGGCTGCTCGAGGGTGGCATCAGAGGAAGCGTTTGCGGGCAGCATGAATGAAGAGAAAAAGAGGAAATGGCAGGAAATATCCTGTCAGAACGGATGTCGGGTCACCCAGTGTGGTGCGCTCCATTCATCTTGGCAGATAGTAATTTATATGTCAAGTTAACCTTCCTCTGCTGACTGCCTCTGATGTCTTTACTGAGGCTGTAAAAACACTACAGTGCAATAACACAATTACAGGGAGGACAGAGCTGGGTGACTGCTCTCGAGGCCTCACTGCATTCGTCTGTTTTCACCACAGCGGCTAATGTGATGCTGCGAGGGTGCTGAGCCGCTGGAAACACTGACATTTGACAAAACATGAGCGCTTTTTATGACATTTTTATGACATCTCCCAAAAGGCAAATGACTGAAGTTTAGATCAGCAACTACACGGTTTATTGTTGCAAGCCTAATATCATAGAAATGCACCACTTGTTAATTACTCGAGGTGGCAAGATCGATCCAAATTGATACTAGCATGATGAGATCAACATTTCCATTCTCTTCTATATTTATTTTCACAAATATTTGTGTGTCTCTGTAATATTGTTCAAATATATTTTATATATTTATACTGTACATTGTTTACGAACTCCGAGAGTCACCTGCACGCAGCTCTCCACACGGAAACGTTTTCAGGTGAAAGTGGCAAAGTATTTTACCGTTTTAGACTCTCATCCACACGGAAAAGGCGTTCTGAGTGCCACGAAACGGTATTTCTTGAAAGTAGGAAAATCTGAAAGCGTAGGCTTCTCATTTCCGTGTAGCCAAGCAAGCCGCAGCGCTACGAAAACGACGACGTCACCGATCCGTCGTCATCACGTGACCAGAAGCGAGCTTTCACAACAAGCCAATATAATATCTGAATATTTTGACTGGCATGACTCACCCCAGTCGACATTCTCCTGATATGTTGTTATCTTATACTCCAAGATGACTCACAGAAGCAATTCCACTTTGTCATCAATCCAGACGAGGTGCATTCGCGGACAAGCCGATCTCCCAACATCACAACATCTTTATTATGCGTGGTTTAAATAAACAGAAAGACAAAGAAGAACAATAAGTGGACATTGTTAGCAGCATGTCCAGAACATACACTCAAAACATGAGAAGTAAACTTTGCTCATAATAACACAGTTAAGTTAATGATTCAAATATTCTGCCGCGATTAAAGAAACTATAGATAAACACATTTTCACACATGTTTAGCTTGATTTAAAGTTGCTGTTCATTCATCGTGTCTTGTCTTTCTTTTTTTAAATAAACCATCACCATGATCAATGTCCTTGGAGCACGCCATTGTTATTTTTAGACTATTTAGGGCAATGACAGCAAACTTGGGGTTCTGGGTATCACTGAGCCTACAATACCTACATTGAACACAAAATGAAGTCCTCTTTCAGACATCAATTCGTGTTTGTTGATCTTGATTTCTGCAACACACTAGCCATTTCGAAATGAACAAATGGGTGTCTTACACAAAACAATACAACAGTTAATTCCTTGAATGGCTTGTCTGTTCGGAACAACAGAAAGGATGTCCGTTCTAGAACAACTAGATGTACCTGCTCAGCTCCGGTTTAGAGAGAAAATATCTTATTTCTTTACAAACATGAGCGTCTCTCTCGCTTTTGAAATGACCAGTCGACTTCCCTTGCTTCACACCAGTAGTACTGTTATAATGCGCCGCTAGGTGGCGGTAATGTAACACTTGTCTACAAACGCTACACGACTCCGCAAGAGGAAGTTTGTGGTGACGTCATATCGAATACGTTGGAGCAGCCAGTGTTTGTCTCGGGTAGAAAGTCAACCGCACAATTTTGTTTTTATTTTTGCTTGAGTTTCGCTTGGCGCTTCATACACGGCGTTAAATGGGGACTTAAAGGGTTACCATGAAACTCCGGTTGCAGAATGACAGGTGAGTTGACGCCCTAGCTTAGCTGCTAAAGTGGCCTGACAGAAAGCATCTGCTAGCTGCTAATGCTAACGATATTACTCGGTAGTCAGATGGCACAGACTGCTGCATGTAAGCTGTCTAGTGCTGATTTCCTGGGTACAGTTAACCTAACCGTAATTATGTGTCTAAAGGATTTACGTTTTGAGGCGAAACAGGTGTTAAGAGTGCCTATGATACAACGCCGTCCAGCATATATGACAGGTTGGGTTAAAACAGTACTTATCTATCGTCTCGCTGAATGAAACACTCGACGTTTTCCTTTAACAACATGGCGGCTTTTAACTATACAATTAATATTTACAGTAAATCGAACCCATTGCATTGTTGTTGTTGAATGATAATAAATGAATGTGTGTATTCAGTTGTGGGAGTTGAAGACAGCACAATAGTCTTCATTAAAAAAACGTGGGAACGAAGAGTAAGTAGAAGTAGGTGTAAACGTTTGCTTTTGTGTCAAAAGGAGTGATTCCAGAGGCGCTGTGAAAGTGAGGGAGTCTCCAGCTGTCATGCAGCCTAATTCAAGACAGGAGGGCACTCATGCAAGAAATGGTTTATCCCTTACTCTGCAAACAGACCTTCCCACCAGGACTGCGGCCGCTAGTGCTGCAGCCGCTGGCCAACCGAAGAGCAACGAGGTGCGGGTGCCCATGACCGGTGGGCCGGGGGAGTCGGGCGGAGGTGCGTCGACCAGGAGGTCCAGAGTCAACTCCCACAGCCACACCCATTCCCATGGACACGGACATCATTGTGGGCAGCGCCATTCCAACTCAGAGCCTGAGCTTGACCAGTCCGACTCCGATCCCGACTCTGGAGAACCCAGTGCCTCGTTGTCTGAGCTACGGTGTCTGGTTCGTTGGCTCCAAAAGAGTCTTCCTTTTCTTGTGATATTAAGTGCTAAACTGGTCATCCAGCATGCACTAGGTGAGTTATACCAGATGTGTTTGCAGCTGCCAACATTCAAACAACTTGTCTAATGGCTCCTCCTCTTTCACCAGGACTGGCAGTTGCTGTTGGCCTCTTCACCACTTTCCTCTACGTGAATAAAAACATCCAAATGCAAGTATTTCTTCAGGTAAGAGCAGACAGATAGTTGGGTGCTAAATACAGCAGCTGCCGTCACTGACAGTATGCTAAAGTTTGTTTGCATCCTCAGGATCGCCATGCAAAGCTGCAGTGTGTGTGGTTGCTCGTCCTCCTGATCTCCTCCACCCTCCTGCTTTACTACACCTTTCTCACGGAGACACTTTACAACTGGTAATGCTTACAGTGTCTCAGAAAATACAGCTGGTCCTCGGTTTGCAGTGCTTTGTGGTAAACGAACGTGCTCCCATAAATTAGTAAAGTTTGTTTTGGTCAGTAAACACGAGTCACTTGAGCACCAGTTGCAGCGCAGTGCGTATTCTTCCGCCGTGCGCTTGAGGCACACACTGCATTCAAACAATAGAGTGTGTGCCTCCGTAGCTGCGCTGTAGAAGGATGACATCGCCTTTTAGTAGGGATGACTGGTCTTATCAGCTGATATTGCCATAAGAATGAGATATTGGTTCATATCGGTATCGTTTGTCTGGAGATAATGATATCGGCCCACGAGTTTGCGATCTCAGTACGTCAGCGGTCTGGAATTATTTCCAAGTGTCGTCTTTGAATTGTAAATATGGAACTTGCAATGGCGTCTTTAATATTGACCGGAGACGGAATGAGTCTAGTTTATAATTTCACTGATTGTATTAGTCCAGAGTTTGATGCTTTGGCAGTTTGCTCTCTTGGGGATGTTTGTGCCACATAGACATGTGCAGCTTTCCAAATGGTGTCATTGCCAGCCTTAATTAGAGGGACTCTTATTTGTGAATGTATCAAGACTCACAAGGCATACAACAAAGGTTATTTTAGTTGTCTATTTGTCGTGATTTTGTTGGGACAAAATGTTTGAAATAAATATGATACTTTCTATATAACTTACAATGCATGTTGCAGTATTTGTCTAATTTTGCACAGACAGTGTTTATTCATTGTGTCATCACAGTAAAAGAAGCATAATGTGTCCATTTATTACACAAGCTGTGACCTGACTTTAGTCTGCGGAAAAAGCTGGATCGGAAATATAATAACCATGGAAGCAAAAAAGCTCAGAGAGAGGAGACACGTCCACCGACATTGGCTGCTCTTTTGCTGTTGTGACTTTCATTAAGATTAACGATTATTGAATGCTAATGAATGCTAGCGGGGTCATGGATTCCATGTGCTGTTACAAGGAGATCTGGCAGGAAACGAGGAGGTTAGCCTTCCAAACTAGCCTGGGGCAATATTTTATGAAGGTAGATAATAAAAGTAAGGAGTTGTTCTCATTTCTTACTGTGTCATTGAATTCTCGTAATTTTTTTGTTTTGTGTCCGCCGTGTGTTTTGTGTACAGCGTGAGTGGTTTAGGGGTTAGTTTAGGTATAAGTTCCGACTTGCACCAGAACTCGACTTGCATCACAGCCGTAACCCGAGCACCACCCGAAAAACAATTAGAAAGGCCTTATTAAACTGGCGCACGCAGCCAGAGTACAGTAGGTGAGGTTGTTTTGATGTTTATCGCAGCTCAGGGTGGACTATCGTATGTGCCATTTAACCTGCTCTGATCCTCTCCCCCCAGCCTTGTGTTCCTCAGTCCTACTATGGAGCCGCTGGGATTCTGGGAGATCCTGTGGGCCGTTGGCATCACCAACTTTATCATAAAATTCTTCTTTATGGGGATCAAGTGCCTTATTGTGCTTGTGCCTGCTTCCCTAGCCAGCTATAGAACACAGGTGAGAGCTACTGGCTTTTTATTGTTTCCGTAAAAGTCCAGTGTGGTGAATAAAAATGGTCGCTGTCCAACAAATATTTTATTTCACAGCGTTGGTTACATCAGTGTTCCTCTCCACTGGGTTCTTTGTGACAGCCACAGGCTGCAACCTGGAGTTGGTGTAAACATGACCATCCTAGCACGCGTGTGCGTGTGTGTGTGTGTGTTGGTCTGCAGGGACGCTGGCTGCTGATGACTGAGGAGCTGGGTCAGGTCTACCAGGCCGTGGCTCCTGTTCCTCTTTGGTTCCGCTACCTGGTCACCTACCAGGAGATGGATGGTGCCCCAGCGCTCACTGTGGGGGTTTTACTGGCGTTGCTCTACCTCATACTGAAGGTGCGACAGTTCGACTATGAATCTTCCTGATGACAAACTTCAACTTGGTTTTCTTCAACTCTCTTGCAGCTTTTAAGATTGTATGGACAGTGGACGTCTTTGCTGAAAACTGTGAGGATGTTTCTAATGAATGAGGTCAGTAAAAATATTAAAATCCTGATTGATTGGATCGTCTGAGATTAAAATGTGATATTTCTTATTTAGCTAAAAAAGAAAAGAAAAATGCTATCTCGCAAGAACAGGGCAGCCAGGAAGCCACCCAGAGTGTGAGCGATGGCATCGCTACTGTGAATCTTAATAGTTAATCGTTTATCGCGGTTAATTGGTTCCAGACCCGACTGCGATAAGTAGTTAGAGCATACAAAACCTATTTATGACCTTCTAAAAATGTTTTTTTTAAATTAGAGCCCTCTAGACATGAAATAACACTCTTATAGTCACTTTTACACTTGTATTACCCAACATAGTTGACACAATGGAATATAACACGTCTTAGACTATTGGCTATTGTCTGAATGTAACGTGCCTGACACCTAGTGGCCAGTGTAGTAGAATAGTACTGCAGTGGCGCAGTGAACATTCCCACAGGGGCTGCTGTCAGCCACAACTCACTGCTAACCATGCTAAGACTCAGCAACTCTGCAGACATCACACGTCACTTCCCAGGCCCGGGCTCTTAAAGGCGCACACAACATGACAGCAATTCCACAACATATAACACTTCCTAAATGCCTTATATTCATATTTTCGTTCATTGGCCATTTTTATGATTCAAAATGCTTAATTTGGGCCAAGACGTATGTACAGTTTGCTTATATATGCACATGTTTTGACTAATAATAGGCCACATTGAACCACGAAATGGTGATCATTTATTAATTAATTAACTTTTGAAAACCTGCGATGGAGTGAGAGCGCAATGTTGGAACCGTGACGCATTGTTTTGTGACTCGGGTAATTAAAAAACAGTGTTTGTCCACTCCTGTATTTTGTCATTGTAGTTTTCTTAAAAGTAGTGTTAAGATATTGTCTCGTTGCCGTGAACCCAATGTGGTGTCTCGTCTCGTGAGCAGACGGTATCGTGACACCCCTAATCAGAAGTCGTTGGTTGTCATGTCAGATGCACGTGGTGTTGGATTATTTTCAGCCTAATAATTGCGAGACCGTCCACGAAGAAGAGAAGAAAGACCATTGAACGTTTTTAAAGCAGAACAAGAAAATGATGAGTCTAATAATAATAATGATTAAAAAAAACATTCCTTTAAAACGAAAGCACATGCGTGTGGGGGGGGGGGAATTGCCCCAGAGAAATGTGATTTCAATTCTAAGCAAAAAAATCGTGATTCACAATTTTTGCAGAATCATGCAGACACTAAATGTCATTCCCAGCAGCCAGAGGTGACAAGTGTTGTCCTTTCGTACCTCAGCATACGGGGACAGCGGCCACAAGGGGTCAGTGCATGGAGGCTGGAGATGTGTGTCCCATCTGTCAGGGAGAATACAAGCAGCCTCAAGTGCTCCTCTGCCAGGTAGATCCAGCAGATGACAGTTGACATAGAAACATCCTGACTGCGATTGTCTTGCAGCACATATTCTGTGATGAATGCATCGCTCTGTGGTTCAACCGGGAGAAGAGCTGCCCTCTTTGTCGGACTGTGATCACAGAGAAGGTGTACGCGTGGAGAGATGGAGCCACATCTCCGCACCTGCAGATTTACTGATCACACTTCTTTTTGGGAGGCTTTAAAAGGAAACCACACTTTTTTTGGGGGGAGGATTTTGCCCATCACAGCTAAAAAAGAGCCGGCTAATGCACGAATGGGATGCAACTATTCTGCCGATATGTGAAGCCTTCTGAAAAAAACAGCGCTGCATTTACATAAAGGTACCTGCATATAACCAAGGTACAGCGACGTGGTTATGAGACCATCTTTGGAACACACAGAAAAGAGAGAAACGTGTGTTCATGTCTCACATAAGGATTGTGGATGATGGGAAAAAAATCCCCCCAAAAAAGGGCAATTTTCCTTGACCTTTTGGGTGCTTCAATGAATGTGACCTTGTTGGATTGTCAAATTGTACAATACCGTTCCTTTTTCTTTTCTTTTCGATTCAATTGATGCTTTTCCTTTTGGTGTTTTCCAGGTTTGTTTAAGGTCACTTTTGTGTTGTGTTTCTGCCCTGATGTTTGAACTGTACTTCTTCCCCACGGGCCTGCATGTTATTTTTCTTCCAAATTATTGTGCTGGAAATTATTTTATTTTTTAAATGAATTTTCTGAATCACAGATTTTAAGAGACATGCTACGTTTTGCGTCTTTCATCTTGAAGGTTAAGGTAGATTTGGGACTGCTGGTAATTTGCACAATGCAACAGCCAGGTAGACGCCTGTATCAGGCATTGATGATGCATCGGCTGCTGCTTTCAGGGGCTTTTTCTTCATCTTGACAGCTTGATCTAAAACAACTTTTAGAATATTTCTATAGAGGAGATCCTTGTAAAAACCAAAGAATGGGAGAAATATATTTTATTATGTCGTGAAATATTGCCACTTTTTCTGTCCGTGTCACTCCATGAACTCTAAATAAAAATGCGCATCAAGCGATTTCTGTGCATTCTTTTATGAACTGAACCCCACATGTCTTCAGCTCAAAAGGCAACTGTGTTATTAGTAGGGGTGTCACAAGACACCCAACTCACGAGATGAGACCATGCACAAGACTGGGTCCATGAGACAAGATTTTAACAATTTTCAAAACAGTACGATGAAAAAATACGACTGGACAAACAAACTTTTTGTATTTAACAGTCACAAAACGATGCAGGTGCGTAACCCTGTCACAATCTATGAATCCAATGATAAAACAAGTCAATAATTATGACATTCTGGATAAATGGACATGTGCACGACTGCGTGTGTTTCATCTGCTCATCTCTCTGTGCCACACAGGCTGGATGACAACAGGGTTCACTCTGCATCTGTCTGGTTCTATAGTGGAATGAACAGCAAGAGTGGGCCCTCATTCAGCCTCTTTGTGGAAGCAGGGCTACTAGTGAGTGGCGACAGCCCCAGCGTGGGAATATTCTATATGAACACTGCTGACCGACACGGACAGCTTTCTCAACTGGGGAAAAAAAAAACCTACCAATGTAGGTACTCTCGGGCAGTGGAGCCTTCGTCCCGTCAGTCAACGCTTACTGAGGCGTTTGGTCGGCAAATATAAACAAAACGGTGCGCGCTCACAGACCGTGTCGCTTGCTACGTTGCAAAAGAAATGCAACCATTCAGGATGGTTACATGGCACAAATGGCATGAATTTTAAACAGCATACGTACAGGCAACTTCTGCGCCAAGCTCACGTGTCTCTCACAGGTTCACTATACGTGTGTACCATCTAGTGGTTCAAATGTGAATTACACCGTTCATGACAATTATGAAAAATCTGTCTCAAAAATGTTGGCGATAACAATTATAGACAATAATTTGTAGCACAATTGTTGACCAGCAAATTTGTTACCGTGACAGGCCTACAGGTGCGTTTTTAAATGTTTATTGTCCCACAAATTGACGGTAAACGATATTATTGTCAACATTTCTTGAGACCAAACAAAACACTGTTATGATATTTAATAAATAATAATATAGTAAGTATAGTAATGCAATATTTCCTATAATGTCATCTTTCATGCTGTAAAGTTGTGGAATTGGTGTTTGTCACACTTTTTCACAGGCTATTTGTGCTGTCTGTCAAACGTTTGCAGCATTTCATGAAATGCTGGCTTTTCACCAGGGCTGTCAGCATTAATAGTTCCAGCTTGTAGTAGAACAATGCTAGCTCACTGTTTTTGACTTGTCTACTTGTCTGTCTACTTAAATTGGGCTGTGCAGCTGTCCTCTGATATTTAGAATAAAAAACAATACTATTCATATACAGTATTTACTTTAAATGACAAATCTTTGTGTTTTTATTACTTATTAGTATCAACATTTTAGCTTTTTCTAGTTACATTATGCCTTTTTGCTCTATTTTTCCACTTTTACTGATTCTATTTCTGCCACGTTCCCCTACCCCACACTTTGGACACCCAGGAAGGCGAGGTGTTGTCAATCGACAGGACTGTATCTGATCTGCATTTGTGGCTCTCACCTTGTCATGGGTTGGGTTGCATTGTGGAGGGGTTTATGCAGCTGTCAGACCGGCATTGTACAGTAATATTCATGAACAATCGGAGGCGAAGCTCCACTCGCCTGCGCGGCAGATACTTCACCCTTGTCGTCCGCTTTTATTTAATTACCGAACAAATACATGAGACAAGATACACTTCCTGTCTTTCACTTTTAATGAGCACCCCTACTTGCTAAATATAGCGACCGTACAACTAAATTTTCTCAATCTCTTCTACGTATGAGGCGTGTTATGCATCGGAACCGGTGACCCCTGGGGCTTGTAACGAGTGGTAACCCTTGGTTACACTACTGTACAATGTGCTAATAAATTATTTAACCAGTCCAAAACAAATTAGTCATATTATGAGGAGCTTCATTTCGCTGACAGAATATTCCATTTCAATTTAAGAGGCCAGCTGCTTTCAAACGAAATGGCACTGTTGAAGTCATCTTGTCAAGTACTTAAAGTATTAACATGTTTCTCACCTGTACTCTGTGCCAGAAGATTGAAAGATTTCCCATCGAAAAGGGATGCAAAATAGAGGCACGCTGCAGCGATTACGGTTTCAGTTGGCTGGAAAGTAGTTTTAAACGTCCCGCGGCTTCCTCTTCGTGGGATAAATTAGCTGACATGTGCAACAAGCTTAATAACTCCTCCCCACCGAAGATCTGATTTGACATAAACAGGCTGGCTTTTCCTGTAATTCAGCCTATGAGCGGCAGCTAGGGCGGATGCTCGCTTGAATTTGAGTTGGCATTAGTGACGGCAATCTCGGTTGCTTTTACTGACTCGAGTTTTGAGTCAAAAAAATTAATCGAGTATTCCATTCACGCCTGTCGAGTGTTACAGTGGGCATGTGCAAAAAAGACTCCCATGGAGTCACACCATACACAAGGAACAAACACCTCATTGAGATAGTCAACAAATTATGTTCGTAAAATGATGTTATAATGGCCAAATACAAGCAAAAGTATTTATCAGCCTTACCTGTGAAAGGTAATCCAGAGAGACCTCGTTTGGACTGTAAACCGGTTGGTACAAATCCATGAATAAGGGCTCTTCCACGCTCTCTCACCACATCCAATATGGCAGTGATGTCGACGTATGACTCAACGGTTAACACGGCGTCTACGTTACACTCCTGTTCTGTACGACCTGATGTAAGTTATGCACTGTTCATATACACATAGAAGGACGTGGGTAAATCTTGCTATCATTGGACAGTATCTATACCAGGGTTCACCAACGTGGTGCCCGCGGGCACCAGGTAGCCCCCCACGACCACACTAGGTGCCTGCAAGCCTGCTTTTCATTCAGGTTTTCAGTTAATAATGTGAGAACACTGGAAAGAAATGTATTCTGAAACATAAAATGTGAGTTGTGGATACCAGCATTTTGTGAATGTTTTGGTAAAACAAGCATATTTGATTTGTTTGGGTTGAAATAAGGTATGAAAATCATTTCTACAAAAATGAGTAGCTCGTGGCCATTTTCATTTTCTAAAAGTAGCTCTCACAAGGAAAAATGTTGGTGAACCCTGATCTATACTGCATACTCATTCTAATGGGAGACTGTTTCCAAACAGATGCTAGTGATCCGGGACCGAATAAAGAACATGACTTTCAATCAAGATGACGCAAATTTAAAAAATAAAAAAATTACAAAACAGAATGTGTATTTCACAAACTCTCAATCCAATAAAGACACAAGTACACCACGTGCACTCTGTCAGGCACAAGGTACAATTTCATTTTGCTTCACAGTGGGCTGCTCAAAAAAAAAGTTCAAGTGTCAAGCAAGAACAAAGATCAGTATATAAAACAAAAAATTGCCCTAAAAATGTCACAATAAGACAGACATCATTCACTGATGCCAATTTTTGACAAACAAAAGCTGCATCTGCGTTTGCTGTATGACCTTAGTGTAAATCATTTTTCATGACTCTATTCTCCGGTAGACTACACAATAAATATCTAGTTTGCATAGTGTGAGCCATTCATGAACACCATGGCTCTTAAATAAATATGCTAATATGTCATGCTGTATATAACTAATTCACAGTTGAGTCTGTTGTAATGCTTCGGAGCAAAATCAATCCAACGCTGATCCACCCTATGCAACCTCTAGGACTGTTAGGATGGAGGGATTTGGTCCACTGAAAGAGATTTTCAGTCCCCACATTTAGGTGGAACCATACTTCATTCAAACACACGGTTAACATCAGCGGGCAATCAGATGGCTTCAATCCGGAGGCTCCCAAACACACTAGCATAGCATTCAAGTCAGTTGCATCAGATGTAAAACATAAACATACTGTATGTCTAAACCCCCTAAGGCATTCCTTTTTTTTTTTTTTTTTTTTTTTACATTCAACAAAAATAAACTAAGCAGTGCCTCCCAACACGATTGATGTTTCTGCTATCATGGTACACTCTCTTGCTGACGGTACCCACCCCCCTGCCCGAAAGTTGTGTGTTCACTGTGACTAGTCACAAATAAAACTTGAGGGTTTCATAAAAAATAAAATAAAAGTCTGAACTTGAGGAAAGAAGAGCACCATTAAAACACGAAAGTCTCTCACGAAGCTCTCGTGGGCAGCCAGAAGCACCTCAGATGATTTTGGAGGCCAACAGACGACAGAGCTGGTGATGGACGTTACGGTGGATTCCCCCCCCCCCCGGCCATTCAGCATTCACAACCTGCAGATTTTTGATCAAAGTCTTGGTTGGAAACACACGCAACACAAACCAACAGATCATCAAACCAAACGTATACTTCACTCACTGCGTAACCAAAAATAACAATTACGCCTTCCAGGATAGTACAGCATAGTAGTACTCATGCAAAACAATACTGTAAATACTATAATATGGTATAAGTATAAAATAGTATTGTTTACATGTATATGACTACTTTATGCTAAATGATAACCTGCCAGGCATGCTTGGTAACTTCCTGTTGGGCCTCCCAGCATGCCTTGCGGGTTGTAAATCAGTATCAAATAGCATTGTTTTGTAAGCATTTATTTCGGTACCTGTTTGGTTGGTTCATGTGTTATTTGTGGTCGCACCACGAGTGAGGTGGGTATTTGGTTTGAAGCTGAACCCTCTCAAATGGCGGGGATCTACGGTATTTATCTAAGGGGCGAGGAAGTGATTAAGGTGTTGAAAAGAAAGCCACGCGTCATAGATTTATCCGGAGGTGTTCCGGCCGCTTGGAGTTCATAGGGTAGACTTGTTTTTTGTACAGTCCCGCACTCACGCCTGACGGCCGCCTGATGGGAAGCGGCGCCGAGGCTTCCGACGCGCCGCTGCTGCTTGTGTCCATTTGCTCCATTGTTGACACCTCCATGGGTTGCTCCGCAGCGCTGCTGGGCGACAGCAGGGATGAGCTGCCGGCCAGCGTGGGACCTCGGGGCCAACAATCTCCCCCTGCAAACTTTACCGGGCTGTGAAAGAGGAAAGCAAGACTTAATTCTGGAACATCCCACACCAAAAAAAGAGGACCACGTTAAGTAAATGCTGGTTTCCTTCAAAAACAGGATGCGTTCCGGGTGAGTCGGGAGGAAAGCAAAAGCTGCCGTCACCTCACGGGTGTCCTCGGGCTTCCTGTGAACTTGCGAGGTGAGCGGACCTTTGGCTCAAACGAGAACTTTTCCTTGACGTTCTCGAGCACCGACGGAGCCACGTATGTGAAACCCTGCGATGAGCACAGAAACACAGAGTCAGCTGAATGTGAGCAATGTGGTGGAACACTGAGGTGGGGGGGTGGGGGCATGGGGGTGGGGGTGCTTCCAGGAAAAGGACTTTAGAACCAGATGGGACACATTACGGGATTTTGGTAAGACGGTGTTTTTGTGTGTGCGGATGACAGACACATTATCCCGTTACATCACCGGAGTCCAAAGTGCGGCCGAGAGCCTTTTTTTTTTTTTTTTGTATTGGCCCTCAGCTTATTGTAAAAATAAAATTCATTCATTATTAATGAGCTATGTTATTACATAACACACTTGCTTTGTTAGCTTGTAGCATCTTTTATGTAAGGAGTTCTATCCTGATGGTTTTTCCATATAAAATACTCCATAATGTCCAAGTTTACAGGGTAAATCTGCATTCTTCTCCCGTTGGCCGACATGCCGAGTGATTAACTTCATTTGCCTCTCGTGTGACAGTTAATGTTAAAATATGACTTGTGTTATTTCTAGTCCGCTGACTGTGACCTCCTTGCCAACAAATGCACAGATGATTTCACGCACCAAGAAGACCTGATTGGCGCTCTCGCTGAGCGTGGAGTCGTCCGGGCTGTCCACTGGAGTCTGGCTGGTGAACTTGGAGTCAAACTGGCTGACGTCATCGGCCGATTGCTGCCAAATAAGCGGGTCAGTGAAGCCGTCATTGCGGGTTCGGGTCGGGGAGAGCAGTGCTGCGTTGCGGATCAACTCACCAGGAAAGGTTTGAAAGGGGGCTCGACTCTGCGAGCCAGGAGCTCGTCCCAGTTGATGTGGCGAAAGAAAGGGTGGGCCTGGAGGAGATGACAACGATATGCCATTTACAGTGGGGGGGAAATAAGTATTTAATCCCCTGCTGATTTTGTACGTTTCGGAAGATATGACCGGTGCAGAACTTCTATAGTCCAGAAAATAACAATGAAATAAAGGATTTGATTAGGGCGAAATAAGAATAGAACAATTATGTGCCCATGAAACACACAAATGTGTTCTTTTCCCTTGGCAAAGTAGGGCTTTGAAGGGCTTCCCTTCCAGGACCACCAGCAAAGGCTGTAAAAGCACGAGTGATTAGAATGTGTCTTTCTGACAACACAATATGCTCCTCCCTGCAACATTTGAGGCCGGATTGAGTGTCGAAGCGAGTGCTTCCGTTGTTCTCACGGCACACAACTACGATGTGTTCAAGGACCACCGAACAAAGTGCTAAATCATTATCAGTGAAGCACAAAAACAAACATGTCCAACTGTGGGCATCCTAACACTGGTGCCATGTACAGAGTGCATTCTCCCTGTATGAGCACGTATTTAGAAATGATGTACTCATCATGAACGAGATGCGTTTCTCATTTGAGAAGTCGTGAATGCTGAATCGTGCACGGGAGCCACTGTACAGTCGGCCCTCGTTTATCCCAGTTAATTGGTTCCTCCCCCGACGGCGATTGCTGAATTTCCGCAAAGTAGGATTCAATATTGGTAAGTAGAATATTTTCGTAGTTAAAGCATAAAAAAATCTGTTTATGACCTTCTTAATACGGTTTTTAACATTAGAGCCCTCTAGACATGAAATAACACCCCTACAGTCACCTTTACACTTGTAATACCCGATGTAGTAGACATAATAATAGAAAATAAGCCATCTTAGACATAAATAAGATTAGCATTGACAGCAAACTCCTTGGTGGCTATTGTCTCATCAACGTAACGTTACTGACACCTAGAGGCCAGTGTACATTACTACTCTACTGCCGCCATTTATGCTTAAGGAGAGACTCATGATGCATTTCAATTGCTTTGTCAACAAGTGGAGAACACATGCAGTGAACATTCACACAGGAGCTGCTGTCAGCCACTCAACACTGCTAACCTGCTGCTAGCACTCAGCTAACAGTCAACTCTAGCCAGCTGATATTATACACATATATATATATTATCACTTCCCAGGCCCCGCTTCTTAAAAGGGGCACACAGCAAGTCACAGATGCTGTATTACACTTCATATCACACCTTTTCAATGCCTTATATTTGTATTTTCATGCATTTCACCATTGTTATGCTTGAAAATGCTTCATTTCAGCCATGACTACGTACAACTTGCTTAAATATGCATTTTTTTAATAGACAACATTCTACCACGAAACAGCAATCATTTACTAATTCATTTTTGAAAAAACGCGATAGGGTGAGGACGCGATGTTTGAAACACGAGGGCAGACTCTACTCCTAAAGTCAACTCGTCATGTTGATAAAAGACACCTGTCACAAAAACAGTCTCCAAACCTCTCCACCACCATAGGCAAGACCAAAGAGCTGTCAAAGGACCTCAGGGACAAGACTGGAACGGGCTACAAGAACGGGCTGCCAGTAAAAGAGGCCACTACGAGTGCAATAATTGGGAAATGTTAGAAATACAAGAGAACAGTCAATGTCTGGAGCTCCATGCAAGCTAAGGATGATTGTGAGAAAGGGGAGGGACCAACCCAGAATTAAAACGATAGGAGCTGGTTAATGTCACTGGATGTCACTGGAGTTGGGAGCACGTGCCCACAGCGTGTACAGGCCCTCAACGACTCAGACAAGGCTTGGGACAATGTGATGAGGTCAGGTGATACGGCGAATGAGAGACCAACACCATCGTGGAGGTGGAACCGTTCTGCTTCATGGATGCTTCTCTGACCAAAATCCCTCCCCGAGATGTGAGCAGCTACAAGAAACGTCTGAACTTTTCATCCTGTCTCTGTTCCAATAAACCTAAGCTATCCACACTTTGTCCACTGCAAATATAAACAATGTAGCTGCTTATCAGACGTCTGTCCATCACCAGGACTGTGAGGGACAAAGAGGTAATGTTGAATTCAAGACTTAAAAAAGAACAAATTACCTGGACTTCAGCAGCATCACTTGGCAACGCCCCTAGTCGCATCGAGGCGTTTCGCTTCAAAAGCTGGATGAAGAAAAAGTCAGGTTTCAGCTGAGAGAACACCAACGATGAGCGTGTGTCTCTCGTGGGAGTTCCTTCGCGTCACCTTTTTGAGGAGGTCCCTCGCCTCTTGTGTGAGGTAAGGCGGAAGGCTGAGTTTGCATTTGAGAATTTTGTCAATGGTCTTCTTTCGATTTTCTCCTGTGAAGGGCGGCTGTGGGAGAGAGTGAAAGAAAACAGTCAGACGGCCCACGGCACGCTACGGTGAAGAGTTTCACTGGCTCGGCTAAACGTCCACGCCACATCCTGCGCTTACCGCTCCCGTCAGCATGTCATACATGAGCGCCCCCAGACTCCACCAATCCACTGCCCTGTTGTGCCCGCTCCTCATCAGGATCTCCGGAGCCCTGAGGGGGGAGAGGGGCGGGGTCAAGACGGTGCAGCAATTACCTGAGCCCGAATGACGAGATGCTCATGACGTACATGTACTCGATGGTACCGCAGAAGGTGTGAGTGACCGTCCCGTCATGGATGGACTCTTTGCAGAGGCCAAAGTCTGTCAACTTCACATGTCCTGAAAGACATTAAAGTAGAGAAGTTAGTTACATCATTAGTATCAACTTTGCTCTTTTTGTTCCATTTTTGCTGGGTTTTTTTTACATTTCCAAATATTTCAACTTAATAAATAATCTTTTTGTAAATATTTTGACTTTATTCCCATAATATTACAACTTTTTACCCAACCTAATTTTCCAAAAATAACTTTATTTTTCTTTCACGTAATATTAGGACGTTTGAAAAAGAACATATTTCTTTAATAGTTCAACTCCAGGGTTCTTAAGAATCGGAACCACAGTCGTTCAAGTTCAAACGATGCCCAACCCCAATCGTAATTTTACAAGAATCCACTTGGAATATTATGAGGCAAATGTCATTTTAGTAGCATAGAGTTGAAATATTAAAGAAAACTTTTTTTTTTAAGTCATACTATTATGAGTAACAAAAAAGAGTTGTAATTGTTGGAAAATTAGGTTGGGGAAAAGTTATGGGAATAAAAACAAGAGAACATTTAAGAAGGTTAAGAAGAGAGTTGCAATATTTGGAAAATTAAACAAAAAAAAAAAAAAAGAAAGAGCAAAGACTGAAGTTGGTAGTAATAATGGGCTTTTTCACCGACGTCACAAAGCTGACGTGCCGCTTTTTCTTGAAACAAATACAGTATAACTTGTTAGCGTATTTGCAAAATATCAAGGTGGCCCTTGCATCCTTTCATTTTTCAGTATGTGGCCCTCCTGGAAAAAGCCTGGACACCCGTGCGATCACGTGTGTGGAAAAAGAGAGGTTTCCGTACCGTTATTGTTGAGCATGATGTTTTCAGGCTTCAGGTCTCTGTAGATGATGCCTTTCTGGTGCAGGTGGCCCAACGCCATTGAAATCTCAGCCAAGTAAAAACTGCCAACAAGAAGTAAAGGTGTTATCCTCCGTGTGACTGTGGTTTATTTATAACACAGGCTGCCTGACCAAGTATATTTTAAAGCAGCGTAACACATCTCATCACATCCTGGATGGGCTTGAATTACCCTCATCTACAGGTATACTTCATTCATTCATTCATTAGTTCCTTCCATTCCCAGCCTGGACTGGTCGCCAGTCAATCACAGGTCACATGTAGACAAACAATTATTCACACCCATGTTTGAACCGCAGTGTAGCAAGGGACGACTGGAGAGTGCACGGGTGTCCAAACTTTTTCCAGCGAGGGCCGCATAGTGACAAATGAAAGGATGCAAGGACCACTGATATTTTGTAAAGCAGCCACATGTACAGTAGATATGCTAAAAAGTTAATATTTCAACACTAAGCTACTAAAATGACTATTTTTCCTCATATTACACATTTAGACTCGTAAAACTGTGAAAATACGCCTTTTTCGCTTCATATTTTGACTTTATTCTCGTAGAATTACATCAGTTTTTTCCATTTCTGCTGTTTTTTTTAATTTCCAACTATTACAACTTTCTTTTTGTAAATGTTCAGGTTGTAATTATGACTTTATTCCCATAATATTTTGACTTCAAATTTCAACTTTGTCTGCAACCTAATTTGCTAAAAAAATGCAAACTTCATCTTTGCTTTATTTTTCATATTACATCTGTAAAAAAAAAAAAAAAGTTATTTTTCCTCATAATATGTTATTCTCATAAAATTGCAACTTTTTCCTCTAAAATTATTGTAGAATAACTTTTGATTTTCCATTTTTGCTTTTTTGTTTTGTTTTGTAGTTTTCTTGTTAAATGATATTTTTAGAATATGCCGTGGGCCAATAAGAAACAACTGCGGGCTGCACTTTGGACACCCCTAGCATAGTGCAATATACTGTAAAATCCATCTTACCAGGCTGTGTCCTCCATAAAGATGCCCTCTCTTTCCAGTTGCATAAACAGCTCTCCACCTGGAGTCGGCAACAGAAACAAACGTGTTCACACCAAAGACCCGGTATATCACTGACGTCACGTGATCATGCTAACGATACATGCGCATGACGATGCTCACCGCTGAGATACTCCAGAATAAGGTATAATTTCCCTCCCGTCTGAAAGGCGTAGATGAGATCCACTATAAATGGATGCTTCACTTCCTCCAGAATGTTCCTCTCGGCTTTGGTGTGTGCGGTGTCCTTTGCGTTGCGTACAATCATGGCCTGGCAAGGGATGGGAAGGCACAGGAGATCAGGACATGTTAGAATTTAGAATTGTGTCAAAGTGTCAGCAGCAGAGCTATGCCTCATTAAGCCAATAAACACAACATTGTCCAAAACCTCAAGCGTCTGGGAATTGTGCAAAGTTATCGTTTAGTGTCATCTGAAGCTAAGAGGCCAAGCGGGGCAGAAAGCCACTGTGAGGTTTTAATGGAGAGAGAGAGGGGAAAAAAAGTCTACTCTTCACATCTGGCTTAACAAACTGAATGCACCAGTGTGTCCCCAGGACAGAAAAAGGCATATTGTTGCACCCAGTACATGTGAAACGCTACACTGTACGTGATTAGCCTGCATTGGGCTTTAACAGTTTAGTATTTAAAGAGCTAATTCCACATAAATAAGGGCTGCTTGTGTTTCCTCAAATAATGCTACCTCTATGACGCTGCATTCCTTTGTACATACACTAGGGGGCAGCTCACTGGAGAACTCATGATGGTTCATTCATGATGGGACTTAATGAGGACTAAAGAAAAGATACACACTCCATCCAGCCACTTTCTCAGCTGACAAGGCGAGAGGTGGACTACACCCTCAACCGGCAGGCCGTCAATTACAAGAGCACACGACATGACAAACAACCTTTTACACTCACATTCACGCCTCAATCCCACACACACTGCATGCAAGTCAGCTACAGCACCGGTTGACAGATGCACTCACCTTCTTCAAAACCTTCATGGCAAATATCTTCCCGGAGGTGGTTCCGGATACCTTCCGAACCTGAAAAACCTGAGAAAAACCACAACATTAAAATGTACATGCAGGATGTGGCATGGTGTGACATGCTTAGCAATTCGCCAGTTGTGTCTTTTGTTTAATGTAATTATTGAAGTCTTTTGTGAGCCCGTTAAGACCGAATAAGCAATCGTGGAACACATCGCTGTTGTAGCACGCAGTGTATCAACAAACAAGCCAGGGTTTCCTCATACGTTCATGTATTGGAGATGACCCGGCACGAATACATGCCAACCGCTACAAATAGTTCACCCTCGCTCATAAACACCTTCTAACGCAGGGGTGTCCAAAGTGTGGCCCGCGGCGCACACACAAAAATCAGCCATTTTACAAGAAAAAAGTGAAAATAGTAAGAGAAAAAAAGTTGTAATCTAACAAAAAAAGTCATAATTTTACAAGAATAACTTTGTAATATTACGAGGAAAAATAACATCAATTTAGTAGCATAAAGTTGGTGAAAAAAATCTGAGAAACAAAACAACGGATAAAGTTGTCATTTGCGTCAGCAGCATCGGTTGCAGAAAAAGTTAAAATGTTACAAGAATAAAGTCAAAATGTTAACAGCAAAAGTCACATTCCCTCAAGAAGAAGTTTCAAAAGAATAATGAGGAAAAACGTCATTTCAGTAGCAAAGAGCTGAAATAAAGACAAAATACGTTTTGGTTGTTTTTTTTAAGTCGTCATATTATGAGAAACAAAACAAAATAAAAGCGGTCATTTTTGGAAAATTAGGCTGGTGAAAAAAGTTAACATTATGGGAATAACATTTAATTATTATTGGAATAAAGTCATAATATTACGAAAATAACATTTATAAAGATAACTGAAGAAGAAAACAAAAAGTGTTAGGGTTGGAGGGGAAGCAAAGCTGAAAGTTAACATGAATAACAGGTTTTTCCACCTACAGTATATGACAAAGCTGTGATGCAGTTTTTTCTTGAAATATACGTATATGTGACATCTTAGCATATGTACTTGTGTTGCTTTTCCAAATATCAAAGTAGCCCTTGCATCCTTTCATTTTTCACTATGTGGCCCTCGCTGGAAAAACTTTGGACACCCCTGTTCTAATGGGACCGTAGATGGCAGCATAACCCCGCTTCTTACCACAACTCGAACGCACCCGGTCTGTCTGGATGTCCTAACCAATTACAGTGGTTAGGATGTACAGTATGTGCACAGCAATAGTGGGATTGTTTACGCCGCCATCTTGGATCACGCGCACAAGATGAAATCTCATGATACCTGCACATGATCGCACAATGCATCGTGGGCGCCGTTTTAGGACAACAGCGTTTGTTTATATCAGAGTTGTTTATAGATACACGACGTAACAAACGCATGGACCGCACAAAAGAGAAAGGCGACGGACCGTACCGAGACAAGGGTGCAAGGCCTCCCCCTCTGAATTTTACAGCTTAAAGAGTAGACCGTGGTCATTTCAGAGGTATGTACAGTAAATGTGACGGGAGCGGCTCCGTCATCAGCTGCGTGCACACACACATCTACTCCGGTTGCTGCGTAACAGCCTATCAACCCGGCGGTGAATTGAGGGCAACACGCTGTGTTTCTGCCCGTCTCATTTTACCTCCATAACACTCATTTCTGCTTCCAACAGCAAAACTTAAGCATTCAAACTAACTGTAGCACGTTTGTGGCATCCGCAGTCAAACAGCACACGCTTTCCCAACAAAAGTAGGTAAAAGTGATGTTAAATGTTCAGTGGTCCATTTATTTGTCATTTGTAATTATTTTTGCATCATTTTCTGCGTGTAAAACTATAATTATCATCTATGAAATCTGTTTTGTGTTAATATTTTTGTGTGTCTGGAACAGATTAATTGGATTTACATAATTTTCTATGGGAAAATTTGCTTTGGTTAGAGTCCGTTTTGGTTCTGGAATAAATGAATGACGCTAACCAAGGCACCAGTGTATGCAAATTAGGCAAATTAGATGAACCGCCTCCTCCCAAGCCTCCACCATAAATAGATTGCAGTCCTGTGGAAACCACCGCAATCATTAAAAAAAAGGGCTAATGTCATGAGATCTTGCACAATATTTCTGAATTGTGAGAAAGGAGGCACAATTTCCATGGCTTTAATGAAAGTGATAAACAGAGTGCCTCACCTTTCCATAGCCACCCTTTCCCAAAACCTTCAGCAGCTCAAAGCATTCAGGCCTAATCTGCTCAGTTCCCTTGTTCACGCTGTTCTCTGAAATTTCAAACTTCTCACAGTCATCCATGTTACTGGTAAAACAAAAATAAAGAACAAATCACATTTTAGCACAATTAGCACTGAGCAGTACGATTCAAGATTCAAGATTCAAGATTCAAGAGAGTTTTATTGTCATGTGCATGGTAAAACAGCAGTTATACCATGCAATGAAAATCTTATTCTGTTCATTCTCCCAAGAAAAGAAAGAAAACAAATGAAAGAATAAGAACATAAGAAACATAAACACATAAACATATATACCAATAAATTAAGCAACAACAACAGACGAGACATTAATACAAGTAAATAATACAAATAAATAAATAAATAAAGTGCTATGAGTGTGTGCGTGTGTTGCGTGCGGCGTGTGCGAGTGCTTCGTTGAGGAGCCTGATGGCCTGTGGGTAAAAACTGTTTGCCAGCCTTGTGGTCCTGGACTTCAAACTCCTGTAGCGTCTGCCTGACGGTAGGAGTGTGAATAGTGAGTGTTGTGGATGTGTGCTGTCCTTGATGAGGTTGTGTGTTCTGCGTAGGACTCTAGATTTATAAATGTCTTGCAGTGTGGGGAGGGCTGCCCCAACAATGTTCTGTGAGGTCTTGATCACCCGCTGGAGTGCCTTCCTATCACGTGTTGTACAGTTACCGTACCAAACAGTGATGGAGGCGGTAAGGACACTTTCGATAGTGCATCTGTAGAAGCAACTCAGGATTTTGGTGGGCATGCCAAATTTCCTCAGTCTTCTCAGGAAGTACAGTCTCCTTTGGGACTTCTTCAGAATTTGTTGGGTGTTGTGAGACCAGGTGAGGTCCTCGCTGATGTGTGTGCCAAGGAACTTGAAGGTTTTCACCCTCTCCACCTCAGTCTCATCAATAAACAGGGGTCTATGCAGCTCCTTTTCCCTTGTTCTTGGGTCGATGATCATCTCTTTAGTCTTATCTGTATTGAGAAGGAGATTGTTATCACGACACCAAGCTATGAGGTCCGCCACCTCTCTTCTGTATGATGTTTCAACACCACCAGTGATCAGTCCGATGACTGTAGTGTCATCTGCAAATTTAATGATGCTGGTGTTGTTCTGGGAGGCCACGCAATCGTAGGTGAAGAGCGTGTAGAGGAGTGGACTCAGCACACACCCCTGTGGGGTCCCAGTGCTCACAATTCTTGAGCTGGATGTGCGGTTGTGGACTCTGACTGACTGGGGCCTGCCTGTGAGAAAGTTAAACACCCAGTTACAGAGGGAGGGAGACAGGCCAAGTGTGAGGAGCTTATCTGTGAGTTTGTGGGGGCTGACTGTATTGAATGCAGAGCTATAGTCTATAAATAGCATTGATTGGTGGAAGTGCGGCTGTTTTTGTCGTTTGTTGTCAAAATTCAGCTACGCAAAACATGCTAATCGTTGCATTTTTATACATTTTTTATGCTAATGTTGGGCACATTTGCTGAACCGGGTTATTGCTTATATGAAATTGTCATGCAAATGGACATTCTCTGTAAAATGTGAAGGTTTTTTTACTCACAAATCAAAGCCACTGCACTGGTCCATGTATTCACTGAACTGGACCTGAAAACAGTAGAAGCAGAACAGTACAGCCATAAGAACTCCAAAACTAAACGCCTCAACGCAATTTACGCCTCACTAGCTTCCATAGAAAAAGTAACGCTCTGCTGGGAATAACATTGTAATATTACAAGAAAAAGTCAGATCACAAGAAGAAAGATGTATTTTTTTGAAAAAATGCTTGTTTTTCTTGAAATATTACAACTATTTAGTCACTTTTTCCTCTCGTAACCTTAATGACTTCTTCAAAATGACATACGTTTACATAGTACAACTTTTGTTCTTGTAGTATTACTTTGTTTTGACTTTTCACTTAAGATGGAAGCTCCAAAATTGCATAGGGTCAATAAAAAAGGCTCAGAAAGTCACTAGTAATAGAGATCATCATTTGTGTTTGTGTGTTGTTCGTATTTTCGTACTGTATATGAACAACTTTCTACGGTGACCGTAACTTCACCATACAACACACGACGTGGTTGAATATTTGTCGATGCAGCATACACGGTTAAATAACGCGATGCAATTGCAATGCGTAAACAAGTTGTAAAACTTCACGTGCCTCATAGCTACATACACTGTACATGTGTATATACACAATTCCTTTATCGGAAAGTATGGCTTCAGTCGCTGGACAGTAATCCGTAACACACGAGCAATCTTTTAGTCATTATATTTACTATTATGGCTGCTAACCTTTGATAAACCGGCTCTCCCGATATGTGTACAAATTATTAAGCACTGTGGCGGTGGTCTGAGCCCCGGACACACACACACACAGAACCCAAAACTCGAAAAATACTGACTATGAGGTCAATTAGAAAACATAAAAATAGTCTACTGTCACTTTAAATTCAGTAAATGGTGTAAAATAATGGTTTGCTGTACTGCGACGCGTATTTCCAAGTAATGCAGAAATTCGCGGGAAACGCAGGGCGAGGGCTGTCCGATAATGGATGCCACTCCAGATTAGCAATTGAACGCAGCTGCTAAACACTATTCGAACCCAGCAGATGCCGTAGTAGCATCGATGCTAGCACACACTGCACGTACCGCATCTTCAAGATCGTCATCCGACACATTCTCATCCGGTTGGTCCAAGTCGATGTCGAAGACCCCCGCCATGGCTGCACAGCGCTCGACCCGATGTTTACACAGCAAATATAAACTCCCCCCAGCCTTACGAGTGAGCCATTACCGCTCCAACAGACCCACCAGATTAGCTAACCAAAACACAAGCAGCCGTGCCGACAGCCGGCGGAAAGGCCTCTAGTGGCGGCTTCTGCTACTGCTCGGCCCAGCTCTGTCATCCGGAAGTGGTCAGCTAAATTCGGTCAATAACGGCACGAGTCGGCATAACACGAGTCATCTTAACAACACTGCTCAGTTTACTCCTATGGAACGTGAAGTATGTCCGAAATACATATTTCGAAATACAATTCCAGACACTCAAACAAAACATCAACAAATCCCTTAGTCGTTCCAGTAGATGGCAGCAACAAATTATTTTTTCCATCCTTAAAATACGTCTGCGCTCACAGGCACTCGTCAAATTTGTTTGACCGTTACCTTTCTTTGCTGACGAAAATCACAGGGCTCTCGTGCCATCTATTTTTGGATTTTGTTTGCACTTGTAAAGGTATCTTGAAGATACTTTGTATCTTTAAAATACATACCTTCAACCTACCTTGACGTCTATTTGAAGGTTTTGTGTGTACTTTATATATATAAGTAATAAATCAGCGATGCTCCCATCTTCCATGAGTGAGATCGGCCGATACCGATCACATGGATTAACGGTAGATTTTTCAATTTTTTAATGTGGTGCTGACCAGGACCGTCATTAGACAATTCCGAGGTCTCCTGGCAAATACGTAATTATTCCAAAATAAACCTTTGGGTGGGTTGTCTTTTTTTGGAGGGGGGGATTTATTTGTGTGAAACAATTTTTGTACAATTTGACACACACCTCCATTTAATTGGATGCTTGTTTTAGAGTACTGTAAATAAATTGTTCAAGATAACAGAATAACAGCAATAAACATCTGTATTAAATAGAAATCTGCCCTGCTTAAATGAAAAGAGAATAAATCATAAAAATGGTCCAGCGACGCTTGAAAAAGTAAGTAGTACCCCATGAACGTGATATCCACTCGTGGCTTTCCTGCGGGACAAAAACAAGCTCCGAACTATTGCTTGTTTGTTTTAAAAACAAAAGGTCCCTGTGGTAAAAAGTCACATTTGGAGTCCGAAGACGAGAAGCGAGGTGGATAACTCGAGCTAGCGATCTAGCTAGCTGCCGCCTGTGACAGATAAGCAAAGCGTGTAAACAAAAATGCGAGATAAGTCCAACGGCCATACGTTTGATAAGGGAGTGATCAAACACGCTGGCATCGATTGGCATAGCCTATGTGTCAAGCTGTCAAACTGAATCCGTCAGGTTTTGCAGACTAGTTTTGATTCCCAATGCGGGTGTTGGCAACCCTACGTGACACAGCACACACGTAGCGTACAACATATAAAACACAAGACAGTACGCCCATAAAACAACAAATAGCGAAATCTCAATGCTTGATAACATTTTTTAAATAAATATTTGAAAAGGTTGAATGAAAAACGGCTTATTTTTGGAGGAAAAAAAATGTTTGACCAAAAATCCCTGAATTTGCGGGCCCAATCGCGATAATAGGTCACGTAGTGACTCCTGTGGAAACATTCCTGTCGCGTTAGTGACTAATTTGCATGTGTGCAGCTCCATCAGCACGCATTCCTAGCATTGCAGCGGTCCATATGGATCCCTAGCATTGCAGCGGTCCATATGGATGACTCCTATTTCTGCAATGGCATCATAGCATGACTCAGAAGGCCTGAGGTTGAAGCGCCCTCTTGTCAAACAGGTCAAACTCAAGATGTGCGTCATCAGCGTGTGTCATCACACCGTCAGGTACATTTGGAGTATTTTACACCCACTCTGCTCCGAGGCATACCTTATTGTGTTCCCTAATCTTACCAAAGTTTTCACGACGTCCCCTGTGTGTTCAGGACACACCTGAATGACGCACGTTCCCTGGAAAAACACCTGGAACAACAAAGAAGAAAGGAGAAATTAAGAAGCAAGGTGAGGCACGATGCGTAGGCCCATCTTTTGTGTTGCGCTAACCATTTGTGCCACTGGCATTTTTCACTTTCAGCTCTTCCCTGTCAGGGGTCGCCATAGCGAGTCAGTCGCATGAATGGGTTTGGCTTAGTTTTTATACGCCGGATGCCCTTCCTGAGAATGGAACCGCATGCTCTCTGCCATGACAGCCGGGTTCCTTTGCACCACTGATATTTGCGTGACTCACACAACCAGGTCAAACGTTTCATCAGTAGCAATAGATTTGTCATACTAGTCAATAGGAAGTTGCACAGTCTAATGACACCATATACACTACACACAAAATCTGCCTTTGCAAAGATAATATGCCCAAATCATTTATTGTACTATTTTAATGTAAATATTACAGAGTTGTCAAAAGGAGAAAAATGCTAGCATTTCTAATATTATGATTTATTGGCGCTATAAATAAAATGTATTTAAAAAAACCCAAATGCATTATCCCTCATTTGATTGTACAAACGTCATGGTAATTTCAGACAATCTGCGTGATCCATTTTGGATATTTAAAGGCATTTTACTGCATGGAAGTCTAACATAAGTGGATACATAAATACTGTTGCTGTGTGGGAAAGTCAGCAGAGTCAACATTGGGTTATTCCTTCGTGTTCCTTTGTTTGAAATTCATTGCAGCATTTCACTCTAAGATGATTTTTACAAATGTTTTTAATGCAACAAAATGGAAATCCAGTGTGTGTGTCATGCATGACACGTCATTTAACAGTTTGGTAAGCCATCCTGATACAATATTGACAATGTTCACGTATTAAACATAAACTGGAAGGCTTCAGGTGAGCAAATATTGATATTTACATAACATGAACAAGGCACATTTAAGGTGTTTAATATGCCAGTTCTACTCTGGCTGAGTGAAACCACTCCAACCGGTACCTGATTTTGATTAGCTCACTAAAGGGCGAAACAATATTTGTTTGCTATTTGTTCTTAGTAGTGTTTATAACCGCCCAATTCAGACATTATGACAAATTATGGGGGGCTTCACTAGACAGAACACTAACTACAATCACGGCGCCAACACAAAAATGACAGGTAACAGGTCAAGTAACATGCCCCGTGTGTGTGTTTACTTACCTGTTACACATTGTGCGGCCAATTTTATGTTGGGGCCGTGATTGTAGTAAGTGTTCTGTCTAGTGAACCCCCGTAGTTGCCCTGTGTCATGGTTATAGTGTTACTTCTTTTACGAAACCTTTACACCTCATAATGTTGCCAGTCATAGAAAATAAAACACAAATAGCTCACCTCTCCTTTCTTTTGTTGGAGACCCCTGCAGTAATACATGTTTGGGGGAGGGGGAGGGTCTTTAAAAAGGGTGTATTTACAAATATAAGGCACGTTTGAGAAGCATACAGAAAAATGTCAAGATGCGGACGAAGTGTTACAGGTGACAAAGCAAGCTCGTGTAATATCTAATAATAAACCTCAACAATAATGAATGTTATTTTTACAATATGCCGAGGGCCAAGAAAAAACGAGCTGCGGGCTGAAAGACACCGCGGAACACACAATCTCCTTGTTTGAAATAAACCTGCACAAAAGTCAGGGATTAAGTCGCACTTTCATGCCTGCAAGTGCCAGTTTATCACCATCACAGCCCCCCCGAGGGACAAACGTACAAGACAGATGACCTTCATTTGGTTTTGAATGAAAAGATTCATTTAGGGAGTAATAGTGTGTAACAGTCCACAACGCCGAGAGGGTGCTGCATGAGGGACATCTCCGGCATCCCTCACACTGCGAGACAGCAAAGGGCGTGTAGGGAGAGTGGGTCAGTGTGCCAGGAGTCAAACCAGGCCAAATTCAATGCAGTACGCGCGGTACTTGAAAGTGAAAGTTTCATTTTGGTGAACGACTTTGCACTCTAGATTTTCCACCAGTGCCCACGGGCAGAGCAGGCGTCGGCTCAGGTGTCAAATACATGACCTTGGAATACACGATCTAAGGCAGGAATGCCCACACGTTTTCTGTGAAGGGCCGTTTATTGAAAAATGGAAGCATGCGGGGGGGGGGCACTTTAGTTTCTTACGTTTCAAGAAAAAGCAGCCTCCATCTGAAGCTTTGTGTTTACAATACACTATTTTTTTTTGCTCATTTTTGCATTCAGAGTTGCTTTTTTATGAATATTTCAGCTTTATTCTCATGAATGTTTTCCCTTGTAATATTGTGACTTTATCCCAAAATATTTGAACGTTATTCTGCTACTATACAATTTTTCTCATCCTAATTGCACATTTGTTCTGTTTTTTCTCATATTACAACTTCAGAACACATAACATCCTTTTCTTTAATATTTTCAACTTCAAAAATGTTTTTTCCTCATAATGACTTTATTCTTGTCAAATGTGGACTTTTCTCACAAGATTATGACGTTTATCTCTTAATTTTGTAACTTTATTCTCCTAATATTTTACGTTATCCTCTGAAGTACTTTTCTGTTCATTTTATCTTTAGAATGCGCCATTCAATAAAAAGCTGTGGGTTGCACTTTGCACACCCCTGATGTATTTTTTAAAAATTATTTTACTTGACATCTATTTTATGTTGCAGACTGAAAAAAATCGATATTTGTACATGTCGATGAAATGAAGGGAATCTTATCGTATTGATGGCAAGGGAGCGGTGTAATAACATTCAAGAGTGCTATAATTCCCGGCGCTTGCCGTCTAAAATGGAGATGATGTCAGTGTGGAGCGAGCAAATCAGTAATGTGATCGGCGCTCCAATGTGAAACATTAGACGTGGCTATCTGAGTTGTGATGGATCCTCCTCGTCCTTTCTTGGCCGACACGTGAGATTCTTGAGAGGCTTCGGGGTCAACGTTGGCTCTGTGCGGTCAACACTTGAAACAAAATGAACTGATTCTTTTTTGTTTTTTTTTTAAAGCACTCTTTATTGTAAGTGGAGACAAAAACAAGACAGGATGAAGTAATAACTCAGGTGTAACGTGACACGTCAGGCATTTACACAATAGAAAAAGATACACGTTTTATGAAGTTGTTCCAATAAAATGCAGCAATGACGCAAGAGAGGAGAGTTTGGAGGGAAGTGTCAAAAGTAAAATGAGCTGCTGTCACAATAGCATGTGTTGTAATGAGGTGTGTACTGTCTGGAGTCTCTGGAAATTCAAGAGGACACAGATAGCTCACACACACACACACACACACACACACACACACATGCACACACACACACACACACACACACACACACATACACACACCAGTATTGACACACACATGAATGCACGGTTCCACATTTGAAAACGCCTCGCACGTCAGCAACAATAAAGCCATCTTCTCCTGTGCTTCACAGGCGGTTGGGATAAAGGGAAGTATCATGGTCACACACCCACCCTGAAATGGGAACTGATGCTAGCTGAGACAAAGACAGAACAGAAAAAGAGGACAAAACAGGATGCTGGTCAGATGAAGGAGCCCGAAATGTCAGACAGCCTACAGACTGTTGTCGCCTTACAATCTTAACAGCCAACACCAGTCTGATAAGCTATGTGACAGGACAGCACGGACGACCGCGAGGACGTGGGACAGAACAAAGCCTAATAATCCTCCTGGCAGGGGAAAAGTGGGAGAGATGGGAATGTTGCGAGAGGAAGCTTGATCAGAGAGCCCCGTCCAACAGTACCTCTCTGTTTTGAATCTGCCCGAGTGAATCGTCTCCTGGCGCTGCGACTGAAGGCAGTGCAACGGGTTCATTTGAGGGTTCAGCTGAGGTAACGGCACAGACGCTTTTCTCTGCGCGCTGGAGGCTTTTTTTTTCTTTTCTCCCCTCCTCCTGCGCTCAGTCCAGCGTAGAGCGGGATAAAATAGAACATTTCACGGCAAAAAGACACTGGAGCAAAAAGGGGAATTAGGGGGTGCCTAACGTGGGTTAAAAAAGAAAAGACTCACCCGTCCGTGTCTACGTGGAAAATAAACCCACACGTAAAAGACACCATCTCCGTCTGATTCAATGCATGCGTGCGCCTGGTAAGCTGACTCATGCTCTCTTCCTGTAGGCAGAACAATAAGGGCAGACAAAGGAACCGACCCGGGATGATTCACGGCCGTTTTAACGTTCTCTCCTCCGAAGGTAGCGAGATGACTTCTAAAAGCACTTAGGAGCAGACCTGAGCAGCTTGCAGCAATAACATCTTCCCGACAGATGACTGAGAGCTTGTGCAAACACTTACACAGCTCATCAAACTACTCGGAAGACTAATAAATGCGGAATGGCCAAACAAAGTGGAGCAAGATGAGGAGGGGTTGGTCCCAGCAGTGTGGCTGCAACACACGAGCTTACGCACCCCGAAGCACCAACCACAAGTTGACAAGGAGGCCTCCCCGACTGATGCTCCTTTGCTTGTCACTCAGGGCCCATGGACAGAGGTGACCACAAACATCTCCACCGGTCCGCCGTCCAGACCTCCTCCTGAGAGAACGGAGCAGAGCCTGATGAGTGAGTGCGGGGGCACCCCTCCTAACACCCCACGCTCACCCCTCTGCTGCGGGCCAGCTAGGAATCCAGCTCCATGTGCAGGACAGATAGAGATCAGGGGTAATAAAACACGTCGCAACCCCCACCGTCCTCCCTCGGAGCGCCCCCGCTGACCCCGGCCCTGTGAGTTAAATTGCCTCGCCGCTCTCCTGTAACTGCGGCAGGCTCCAGTTACAAGAAAAAAGGAACATTGTTCTTCAAATGCCTTAATCTGTCTTTATGGAACTTAAAGTCCCCCCCCCGTCCAATCTTCTCATTCCACGTAAGCCCGTAAAAAAAGGACATTTTCATAAAAAAAAAAAAAAAAGGAGGGAGAGAAGCTTTGAAGGAGGACATGGGCTGCAGCTACAACTGGCTCTTTTTGTTCTAGACAGGGAGGTTTTGATGGATTGTCACTGGTGGAGGTGGGGTGGTGGTGGGGGGGCGTTTGGGTGGCTGCCCCCGCCCCGGTCTACATTGAGTGCTGAGTTCAGGCGGGGCACCGAGTGCAAGATGTGAGACGCACATGGGAGGGACCGTACTCACTATACTCCCAACTGGTAAGACGGAGCATGAGTCAGCACGCTATAGTAGTCAATACAGAGCACCCCCCCCCGCCTCTACCACCTCTCCGCCCACCCTGCCCGGTGTTGTACTGTACAACATCAGCGTTTCTTTGGCATCTCACGGAAGACGCAACCCGAATTTTGTCACATCCAGAAAGAAGTGGCGGGAGAGCGAGTGAAAGAGGCTAAAGTGAGGGGGCAACATTCCTTCCTCGGCACGCACATGTGAATGAATAGAGGCAGTGAGCTGGGGGGGTTGAGGTGGGGGGTTGTGGGGTGGGATGGAGGGGTCCAAGGCCCCCCCTGTACTTACAGTTGGGACCCCCTCTCCAGTGCGGCTTGGCCCTCTGGAGGCCTCCGAGCGCTCCCTTGAAGGCTTTCTGCAGTGCCGCACCCAGCCCAGATACACGTCTGCTTGACACACACGGGACAGAAGAGGAGAGAGGTGGAGGTTAGATGGGGGAGGTGGCGGCGGCAAGGAAGGCGAGGGACGCATATCACGTCACATCTTTGTTACTCACCAGCCACAAAGGGAGGCATGCTGTCCTATCTCCTCTACGATGGCTGGGAGAGTGCAATCCCATCGCTGATCACACACACACACGCGCGCGCGCACACGCACACACAAAACGGTAACAATAAAATGAAATAATACAAAAAAAGCACACAAAATCAAAGTTGCCTGGTCTTCATACGGCGGCGGCAGCAGCGCATTCTCACACTCTGCTTTCCTGTCTCACACACTCAGCTTCCTCCCGCTCTCTCTCTCACACACACGCACGCACGCACGCACGCAGATGAACCCGTTCAACTCCCTCGCCGTGCCTCCTCTGCCGCTGCAGCGAGGAGAACTGAATGACTTCTCAGAACTCTCACATTTATCGCAGGCGGTTCCTGTCAGAACTGGTTTCAGCCAATTAATGGGGAAGTGAGTCGTACCGAGCTGTGTCATCACTGGCTGGAACCTGGGCGGGGGGGCTGGTCCACACGGGGGGAGGGTGCTCCTGTAAGACAGCCCATATTAGGAAACCCTTTACAAGATTCAGAACACTACCAAACACCCGCCCTCCTAATCGCCTCACATCGACAAGGAAGAGAGAGAGAGGAAAAAAAAAAAAGAATTCCCCCGAAGAGCGACTGGGCGGCCCACCCCCAAGATGGAGTCAGTGATTAATCGTTGAACAAATACATCCAAAAGCGTCTTCTTCAATTGTACAACTGTGGTTTGTGTTCAGGAGGTAGCATCCGACCCCTACCGGGACAACAGACTCACAAACGGATGATATTTGGCAGATGAGAACTTTCTCGAAACGGCCCCAGTCATTTCCGTACCACCCCCCCCCCACACACACCTAGGAGAGGGTGCCAAAAAACAGGTTGTAGTGGCCAAAGTCCTCCGTGGTGTTATTTAAAAAAAAATAAAAAACACTAAACATGACCTGCATGGCCACACTGGAAATAAAATAAAGCATTATTTGAATAAAATATTCGACATTCAAGAATAATTTCAATCAAACTGCAAACTGAAGAACATGAATTAATATCAGTGTTGACATACGCTCAACTAATAACTTTAAAATAATATAGATGATGCCAAATTCAGCAATTATTATTTGTATTATTAAATTTGTCAGCAGAAATGAATGACTTATCTTTATTGTTCCAATTGTCCTTTTTTCCTTTTCCTTAACACCGCATTATTTGAAGTCCATTTTGCTTCTTGATGAATTCATTTTTTAACACCTGTCACGGCCGTCGCTTTTGATGCTTTGGTGCCACATTTAAACATGTAAATGTGACTGAATATGGGGGTTAGGCGGGATTCAAATAAGCTCTGCTTCTTCCCGCTCCTTTTCGGACATGTTGAATTGTGCAAACGTAACCGAGCCAGGTGATGTTCCCTCATGTAACAGTTAAGCATGTCTGAAAGAAATAA
This sequence comes from Dunckerocampus dactyliophorus, assembly GCF_027744805.1. Lineage (NCBI taxonomy): Eukaryota > Metazoa > Chordata > Actinopteri > Syngnathiformes > Syngnathidae > Dunckerocampus > Dunckerocampus dactyliophorus. Next base: position 1,694,912 of record NC_072834.1, on the reverse strand, counting down.
ACCACGCAAAATACCATGACAGAACTCAAAAATCATTCAGTTATGAGCAAATTGTAATGCCATTTTTTAATTACATTATCGTCTATCATATTTGAATTTGTTACAAAAAAAATCCATATATTATTTGGATAATCGTGGAAATGTATTCATTCATAATAATTTTAAGATGACAAAAAATGTAAGCACTCAGCATGTCTTCACCTACGCTGGATCACAAACGTGAAGAATCAAAGCATCCTTTCATTCCCCCCCCCCAAGCCAGTGGAAAGTTGGCCAAGAGTTATGCTTATGATTTCATTTATTTCAACATGCATACAAGCTGCATTGGAATACATCACATTTGACAATTATTACAATTCACAGTTCCGCATGTCCAAAAAGGCAGCAAAGCTTATTCAGTCCGACCCCCCCATCCCTTTTACATCAATTGCAATCCATTTGTTCAGCTCCTGTATTCCACACGCACCCTTGCTAGTTGAAAATGCTTAGGAATATTTAGGGGTTTGCGCCAAATAACGACTAGAAAACAAGAGAACGCAGACAAAGCAAAAAAAGGCTTTTCAGAAACGGCGGGCGACTCATCTCCGACACGATGAGCAATGCTGAGTCACGAGCCTGGCCGGCCGTGTTCACCAGCTAACACCACAAAAACGTGCAGTCTCAAAGTTCTTCATGCCCCGGAGTCAAGGCTGTTTCTCAGCGTTACCACTTGAAGTCTTTTTGTGTAAAAACGTGCCCTCTTTGGCGGATGCAAACGTTTGGGATCGGCTGCGAGTGTCCACAACTAACCTGTGAGTACGACTGACTATTTCAAAGCTTGTCTTCTTTGTAACTTTGTGTACAAGTGATAATAAACAGCACTGTTATCATTGTCAAATTTAGCTTTTAAAGTCATGCTTGGCACTTCTGGAAAATCCTCAACTCTGAGTGACGATACAAGGGGGAAAATTGCTTATTTGATATTTTATATGCTTTGTTAACTGGTGTAACCTCAACACAATCACATGGTATCATATGGTATGGTTTATTTGTTCATCGTGTGGTTACATACAAAAATAAATGTATTATATATTTGTGTGTGTTTATATTTGTTGTATTTCTAAACATCATTTTAAGGAAAATACTCATGGAATTGAGTGATTGATGGGTCTATGGCGTTGCATAAATAAACATTGCATTTACATTCTCAAATGGTTGTAAATGTTTTATTGAGTTAACTGTGCGACACACTGTTTCATGTGTGCGCATGGAAAGTGTTGAATACCTTGAATATGTTAAAGGTTTTATGTTGTGCTGCTGCCACTTGGCCCATGTCGCTCTTGGAAAAGACATTTTTTTAAAAACCTGGTTGAATAAAGTAAAAAAAAAAAAAAAAAAAAAATCACTTAATTTGTAAACTTTAGTTGACAAACTTTAGTATTTATTTTTTATTTCAACATTCTCTTTTTGTTGGGTCACAGCCAAAAAACAGCACCCACCCCAGTTCACATATTTAAATATGTGAATATTTAAAAATGTATATATTTAAATGTATATATTTTTAGAAACTATACATACTTAAATATACGGTATATATATATAATATATATAATACAGTATATATATGTTTTACAGTAAAGTGGCATATAACCTTCAGAAGGTACAGTAAAGGTGAAAATAGAAAATAGAAAAATGCATCACAAGCTGCAGACTGTGACTTAATGACAGCAGCTTGTCTTTTTCAGGATGTGTCTATCGGCATGGCACATCTTGACTTGATCATTTTTGCACATTCTTCCATGCAAAATGCCTCAGATCTGTCACCCCCACAGATTTAAGTCTGGGATTTGGCTGCATTGCTCAAAAATGTTTATTTTTAGTTTTCCTGGGGACGCTATTTATTTTGTTGGTGATTTGGGTGTATTTTCGGTGGTCATTGTCATGCTGAAAGGAGCACAAAGCACAGTTTCCAGCTTATTGGACATCTTCCCCGTTAGCATCATAAACAAGTTGAAAAATGAATCATAACAGATTTCACTCCTTTTCATTTGATGGCACGTGGTCAAAATTCACATTACAAAAATTGTTTTTTTATTTCACTAAATTATTTTTTTTGCATGAATAATTAAAGCGGCACTTGTGATGGCTTTTATCATTTTCTGAAATCATTTTTTGGGGGGGGGTTCAGGGGATGTTCAAGGTAGAACCGCAAGAGTGCTTTAGTGTAATGAGTCAAACTTAACTAAAGGATGATTTTGTCAAATTTCATTGGCCAAAACTGCTCTGTTTAATTGATAAAACAACCACGCACACACACACACACACACACACACACACACACACACACACCCCATATACTGTATAATGTATGATATTATACAGTGGTGTGAAAATGTTTTTTTTTTCCTTCCTGATCTGATTGTTTTGCATGTTTGTCCCACTTAAATGTTTCAGATTATCCAACAAATGTAAATATTAGTCAGTGACAACACAACTCAACACAAAATGCGGTTTTTAAATGAAACTTTTTATTATTAAGGGAGAAAAAAAATCCAAACCCTCATGGTCCACCACCAGCAAGTCCACCTCTGAATGGATGAAGACTTTGGAGTGGTCTAGTCCAAGTCCTGACCTGAATCCTATTGAGATGCTGTGGCATGACCTTAAAAAGGCGCTTCATGCTGGAAAAGCCTCCAATGTGGCTGAATGACAACAATTCTGCTAAATTCCTCCACGGTGCTGGAAGAGACTCATTGCAAGCTGATTGCTGTTGTTGCTGCTAAGGGGGGGCCCAACCACTTATTAGGGTTACTTTTTCACACAGGGCCATGTAGCTTTAGATTTCTTTTTCTCTCTCCTTTAATAATAAAAAGTTTCATTTAAAAGCGGCATTTTGTGTTGAGTTGTGTTGTCATTGACTAATATTTACATTTGTTTGATGATCTGAAACATTTAAGTGGGACAAACATGCAAAAACATAAGAAATCAGAAGGGGGGCAAACACTGTTTCCCACCACTGTACTGTATTTATGAATGTACAGTATATAGTAGAATATGAAAAAAAGGGAAATGCTATTTCCTGCAGTACAATTGGCACCGCTGACTAACAGGTTGCACCTATGCCATGAAATAAAAGCTTCATTTTTGTCATGTGCCACCTTGCTCTTGTTACGCAACTTGCATTTCAGCAGAACCGCACAAAGAAAACAGCGCTTTGCCTGGCGTGGCAAACCGTCTCAGTTAATCAATAATAAGAGACTTAATGTCTCAGCTTCCTGGAGCCCAAAGACTGCTGTGAAGGTTTATTGCAGGGCACTATCTCTGTCTCCCCGTTTTTTAAGGGACGACCATTTCCTGCTGCTGTTTGCGGAGCCTCCAAGTGCGTGTTTGATGCTTCGGCATCCTGTGTTTATTTTATAAAACCTAAATTCCACAGGCCATGAGTCAGAGGTCACCTCTGACCTGTGTGCTCCTTCTGAAGGCTGCCACCTCTATTGGTATTCACACACACACACACACACACACACACACACACACACACACACACACACACACGCACACACACACACCCACCCACACACACACACACACACACACACACACACACACACACACACATGCCCTGAGGTCCAAAGCAGGGCGATGCTGGAGAACAAGGGCTCACATGACAGCTTGGTTACGACACCATCACAACAACTAGCTTAGGCAACCGCTAGTGTTACCCAACGAGGACACAGTTCACACCTAACATAACAGCCCCGACTACACAAGACACTGTGATTTGGCACACTTGCCAAAGTCATGCTCCTTGGTTGATCACGAACATCCATTAGATTTTACCGAGCCAAATGACTGAAAGGAGGAAGAAATAATTCACTCATTGTAAGGAAACTGATGAGTCACGTGTAATTGCAATAACGTCATATCTGTGTGTGTTCCTCCAGTCGGCTCAAGTGGGCTTTTTCCTGATGACCTCACCACTAAAGCATCAAGAGCCCACTCCTGGATGGAGATCCCCCTGCCTGGGATGTTTATCACATCCGTACTCCACAGCCACTTCTGCATGTGCAAGTTTGGACAAACACCGATTAAAGCAGGCTATTATTTCGCATCTTACATCTAAATTGGTCGCCTAAAAGCAGGTTCTCCTAGGCCAGGGGTGCTCACACTTTTTCAGCCTGCCAGCTACTTTTAAAATGACCAAGTCCCAAAGATCTACCTCCTGCTATACAGTAAATATAGGAAATATACAGTATATTGACTATGAGTATGTATTTATGTAGGTTATACATGGATATCAGGGGAGCACGCACTTTCTCAGCATGCAAGTTACAAGTCTTAATGAGCTACCTCTTTCTATAAAACATATAACATGTATACAGTCTAAGTGGTAAACTTTGGAATACTATCGTAAATATTCATGATTAGTATTTCACATTTTCAAAGTAGCTGCTATCATAATTCTATTCAATATGGCAATAAAGATAAGTCACATAATTCCTCAATAGTTGTGAACATAACCTGAGTGGTGTTAAAAGCTACGTAGCGTTCATTAGGACACACAGTTCATGCATTCATCCAGTTAGCATTTGCTATCAAACATTAGCCATATACAAGAATCTAAAATGATGATGCAAAAGACAAAGCAGCCGAAGTCAAGGCAACATATTGAAAAGGTTTCACCGATGGGCACATTTTCCATTTCATGATGAAATAATAGTTTAAGAAGCGCATGTGTAGAAAACACTGATTTCTGTAGTAGAGTTCATGGCGCCAAGCAAAGCCATCAAACGATACGCTTTGTTCTACGTAGCTAGCCGCTACAAGTGAACAGATAACTTTTGTTACAGCTACAAGCATCTTAGCGCTGACTTGGTTTATCCCTAACCAGGATAATAAAGATGAAAGTTGCATCTCGTGTGTCGCCTGAAATGCCTCAGGAGGGGAGCTTAATGTCAGCTGACTGACGTCATAGGACATATACAAAGTGACGATTACGCGATCGACCCAAACTACCTTGGCCATCTACCGGTAGCTCGGCACCCCTGTTCTAGGACGAGCATAAATACACAGAAATAAAACCATGACATTCCTGTCAGGTTGTTGTGTCCTCCCCTCCAAGAAAGAAGATCCTTGGAAAGATCTCAGCAGGTCCGGAGAACATGTTTATTATTATTATTATTATTATTATTATTATATACTGTATTTTGCAGAAACACTGGTATGTAAAGGAACTGTTTTTATTGTTTTGCTGATACTGTTACACTGCTGTATCCATAATTATTTACAAATAATTACATTTTTATTCATTTAATGAGCTTTTTGCCAGCAATTGTTTTTCTGTTTGCTTAAAACCCTTGATGGGCGATGCTGGCCCTGTATTGACTTGATATCAAACTGCGTGGTATCACCCACCTCTACTCTTAACTGTGCATCCTGCAATGTCATACTTTTGTACTGTAAGAATTTGAATGATTGGTGTAACAACTGTGTTTTAATGTACATATGACAATAAATCTCGTCAATCGTGTTCTTTTGCCTCAGACGTCATCAATGGGCTTCTAACGACACACGAAAATTCTAAAAACAGTGAAAACACATGAGAAAGGCTGAAAGGGACAAATTCTAAGTAGATTTATCGGTAATTGTTGAGCATGAATCCACAAATCCAGGAAAACAAGCGGCCTGGGCGCAATTTGCGGGTCGTAGCTCAATTTTTATTGGCTCCCGGGGAAAATTCTATCCATCAAATTAACCATAACGGAGGATTGGGGCCACATTGAAAAGAGAAAAAGTTGAACTATTGAATTTTTGATACCACACTAACAATGACTATTATTGAAACGTATTTAACAGCTCTTGAGTGTTCTTTTTGCGTGTTTCAAAAACTTTCAAAAAATAAAGAAACGTGAGTAATCCTTTCATTTGTCTGTATGTGGCCCTCGGCGGAAAAAGCTTGCAGAGTCCCGCGTGACTGATTGATAAGTTGCAAAGGCGTGCGTTACCGTGCCGCAACAACCGTGATGAAAAGCAAAAAATGATCAACGAACACACCGTTAATTCAAGCACTGCTATTTTAATCCAGTACAAACCAGACCTATTTCTGCTTAAAGGAACATGATGGGGAATATACCACAGACCAAGTGGAACACACACAACACATTTCTGATGGGTTTTCCCCCCCAAAAATACTGTTAATGAATGTCAAAGATATAGGATGCTACATAAATGTGTTCCTTATTTGAAAAGAACTCAGTACTTTTTTGTGCTTAGTAGCATAAATGTACTTTGAATTGAACAAACGAACATACAGTACATTCACTGCTGTTGTGACAAACATATCCCATTATGTAAATGGAGCGTTGTTGGCACTTTTTGGAGGTTTTTTCAGAAGGCTTTAAAGGGGGAATAGGTGCATGCCGTTACGTGCATTCTTAGCGGCCTCCTTTTAGCTGTTTTATGTCTTTTGAACGCACACAAAAGAAAAAGACGTGTGTTCATTTCTCACATAAGGATTGTGGATGATGGGCAAAATTCTAAAAAAAAAAAAAAAAGTGCAGTTTTCCTTGAACATTTTTGGCTTTCTGGAACAGATGAAATGGATTTTGCATGATTTCTTGTGGGGGAAAAAAGACTGGGCCTTCTTTCTGGAACGGATGAGTGACGCTAACCAAGGTTCCACTGTAATTGTTAAATTGTTAACCTGTAATTGTTTAGCTTCTTCACATGCGTTTACCTGACACGCTGCCATTTTGGGGAAGCCATAGCCTGGGAGAGTCACATGACAACTGCTGCAAACTGTTTCTTATACATCCCATACGGTTATTATAGGCTAAAAAATAACATAAAAGGATGTTCGGTAGCCTTACCCCATCACAATTAACTGCATGACTGTAATGGTTTTCCGACTGATCCCTGTGATGAATTACCTGTAACCAGGTAACAAAGAATGGGAGGTTTACAGAAAGGACTCAGTAAGGATGGATGGGTGTTTTGACTGAGAGGGATCCGGGTGGATGACTAGAGAACGTCTGAGTCACAGCCTGCATTCCGGTATGACTGCTCGTTCAGAGTACCGACGCACACTGACGACAACCACCATCAGGTGCATCACCTGATTTGATGAGCCAGCAGCATGTGCTGTGTGAGAGGCCGCTGAGCAGCAGGTAAAAGTGTCGGCATAAAGGCTTTGCCCGAGAGGCACTTAACATGACACCAGACATGGAAGACACATGTGACCCCTCCCACTCTTTGTGTCTCTCTCCTTCACTCGCCGAAGCTACGATCACATTCGAGTCTCTCAGTGTGCCATGAAGTGGAGAAAAAGGACCCGTCTGAACAATACTTAGTCTTGAGCGACTGACTATCACCCCAAATCACTGCGGTTGCCCGGAGTCACCCTCGTCTGAACTTGCATCCGATATCCTGACTATTCTGATTTGAGTGAAATAGTGCATTTCCCGCTCCATACATTAAATTCATTCATTTACAGAGTGGTTCCGCTGATGGCGAGCAGCGGCGTGTATAAAATAACCGATCAATGCCATCTTTGTCAAACCAGCTCTCTGGTGACCGGTGCTCCCGGTGACTAATGGGATCATTAAAAACGACATTCTTGTGCATGGGGTTAACTGGAAGCCATCGCTCATCGAGGGCTATTTACGAGTAGCTGAAGTGCAAAGACTTAACAACACAGTGAAAAGTGGTGTTTTCTATTAATTCAAACGTTTGTAAATCTGCAGGAACCAATCATTTACAGTTTGTTCATAGTGCGCCAGAAGCGTTCCAGGACTGGTGTCATAGACGACAAGGTTTTCCCTTCAAGGTAACCCCCGCCACCCGGAGTCTAACGCACCTTCCCACACCTTCATGCACTCTGGGAAGGATCCTTGCTGGATCCTCTGGGGTTTGTCGTCATGGCTATGTTCTTCTCAGCCCTGAGCATCCGGCAGTTCCAGGCCCAGAAGAGCATTGTCGTCCTGGAGCAACGTCCCTACTCACTTGACCCGGCTCAGTGTGACAACATGAAGATGATGCCGTGATTAGGGGGGATTACAGTCATCCCTCATTCCACTGCGGTTTGAACATCGCGCCCTCACTCTATTGCCTTTTTTCACAAATTAATTCATAAATGATCTCTGTTTCATGGTTGAATATGGTCCATTATTAGCCATCCATAATGCCATTACTTGCAGTACACACAAATACTGGCACTCCTTTCTTTCATTTGCATCCTTCTCGTGATTTGACTTGACTGGTAGGCCCGAGTCAGTTGCTTTCAATGATTTTAACCTTAACCCTAACCCCCCAAGATTAAAGTGATCAACTGTCAGTTCAAGAGTCCTTTAGCTGTTATAACTCTGAATGATAGGCAGATGAAAGGAAAGGATCCAGAAATGGGCACATGCAACACTTGGTGACCTGCCCTGACCCATAACTCTCCCTGGCTTCCCTCTGAGCAGGGCAGCCTGCTGTGATCCCCAAATGCCAGCAGCCGTGTGAGGCAGGAACAACCATCTGCAGGTCCATTGTGCTGATAATCAACTCCCGCCTTAAAGATGGGCTCACATGGAAATGACTGCATTCTTATGGAGAAATGTAAGGTTCCCACCCATGGCCGGGCACACCGGTTACTACTGGATCACCTTTTCAGGCCTCGGCTATTCCCTTCTGCATTTCAATGGCGGTCTCCCAAAGAGTGACACAAGAGTCTGAAGGATTAGCCACACAATACACAAGACACGGAGAAGCCCTGACCCAATAAAGATGGATGACTGACAGCAGTCATTTCAAAGGAGATGAAAACTCGAACTGTAGCGGTGTCCCATTTCGGGGTCTGCATCCTTCAAGTGCGCATTTGCAGGGTGCATAACATCATTTCGGTGGGCGAAGGCTGTCCCAATTCGAAAAAGCACATTTAAAAATAAATTGTCCACCATCCACAATCCTTATGTGACACATGAACACAGATGTCATTCTAAAGATATAAAAACAGCTAAAAAGGCGCAGCTAAGAATGCACGTAATGGGAATCACTTACTCCGCCTATAAAGCCTTCTGAAAAAAAAACTCCAAAAAGCAGTAACAACCCTCCATTTACATATAATGTGACGTGCATATTAACCGAGCTACAGCGACATTGTTATTATTATTGTTAACAAACGATACCACACCACACCGGCTAGCTACTCGCCCGCAGTGCGTCAGCGTCACGCTCACAATGCCTCAGGCCACGACCAGAAGGTGACGCTACACATTGGAGCTGCTGCTGATGCTGTGTTTTTGTTTTTGAGTTTGGAAAAGTTCATGCTAGGTGTAGCCGTTTGTTTCTATGTTGCTATGTGCCCAGGAAGGAAGTTCCGGTTATGCTTAAAGGGACCAAAATATGGCAAAATACTGTACGTATTCCATGTTATGATGAATGTGCCTGTTACTACATGCTCACAGCACGGATAGAAAACCATCACAAATGTTTTTCTTTGGAAGTAAATCTCTCTTACTTCAGCTGTGAATTGGACTTACGTCTAAGTGTGACTTATGACTTATGTTGATGTGTCTCCTCTCGGCTTAGTGCACTCACTGCAGAAACATTCATTATACGCCATGACTTTCATCTAAGTGTGACATCATCATTATGGCTAATCGGACAATAAAATACACATAAATGTCACATGAGGAGGTGCTGCAGTGCTCTCCTCATGCGTGTGCGAGCTGGAAGGTGCTTGTCACTGCCGTCCTTCCATAGTGAGGAAAAATCTAGCTGTTTTTTTTTTTTTGACAGCAGCAGCACCAGCTGGACAGCAGCAAGTCAAATGCATGAAATACATTTGTATGCTCTGCTGAATGAATGTGACTGCCAAAATAGAGGACTATATATCCAAGCTCACCATCTGACTTTTACAACAAAGTATCAGAACTTTTGCTGGAGACGGGTAGGGGGCATGTGCTCCACAAACAGATACAAAATAACACCACAAATGTTTTTCAGTTCACCAAAAAAATAACGTGACTATTTGAAAACATTTTTTAGCCAAAGCAAATTATTTGGTCATTTTTTTGTTATCCTCTTAATGAGCAAAAAAAAAACCAACAAAAAAACTCCAAAGGTGTGAGTTCCTCACCAGCCATGAACCTCACCGCACACCTCACTGTTATCATACATTGTGGGTGCCATATTTATTCAAACTTGTAAAATTCACTTCCATGTTTGATTTGGTAATACTGTAGTAGTGGTTGTGAAAAGGGACAATAAACAGCACGTGCTTTTTACATGTTAACACGCTTCCCGCCCCACCAAATGTTAGAACGCATTGTAGCTCGTGAGTCGGGGTCCAGTCACCAAACCGGGTCCAGTCCCAGTCATCAGTGACAAGAAGTAAACACTGCTGTAGACAGTCAATCACCACCGACGTGACGATTGTTGTAATAATAAGAAGAAAAATCCATGTTTTTCCTGTATACTCATCACGTGCCGCTGCAGGCAAAAAAACAGAACTTCATCTTACACACAACTGAAGCAGAGAAGAGAGAAATTCTAACGGGGATCCGGATGAGGATATTATTTTGCATGATAAAATCTGCCTCCATCAACAATTAAGTAACAGATGACCGTTTTCGCCCTCAAAAAGGCTCTGTATGAATAAGTCACGATGAGCTGTTCAAGGCCAAGGTCTTCTGTTGCTGTGGTTAAAGTGCAGACAAAACACTGGAAGCACATGGTGTGTGACGGCTTCAGACGGTGATCAAAGCCGGGTCGGCTTGCAGTAAATTTACTGAGCATGGCAGTGACGCGCACGCACGGCCGCTCTTCAAGAGGATACAAGTACGTTAGTCACAGGATGCCAGTCTGATCAGACGCAGAGCTCCGTCCACCATGGGTCCATCACTTCTCCTTATCGGCCCCAAAAGGCTTTCATTTTGCATGTGTGTCGCTTCGAGATGATCAAATGATAAAATGATCTTTATTACGAGGAAGGTACTGCTCACAGAAGATTGTTAGACTATTGCACCGCAGGAGTTTTCTTTTTTATACCATCTGCTGAACACACACACACACACACACACACACACACACACACACACACACACACACACAATGCTCACTGCTTTTGCAGTATTATTCTTAACTCCAAATACTTTCATAATGGGAATTTCCAGTCATTCAAACACTTTACATAATTTTATCCACTCACAAATGTCAATTTACAGGAAAAAAACCTCAAATGAGTGATAATTAGTGAAGGCACATGTTTACATGCCGTTTATAATTGATTGAAGTGATAACATTTACTTCCCTCACAGGACTGGATACTGTTTAGTCATCTATGACAGGTGATCACAAGCGTCCGGGCAAAGCCATTAAGGCAATGTGCTGACTATCACAGTAAACCAGGCCCAGCGGATTTATTTCATGTGTTGCAATTCATTTGATCAAAATGACACATTTGTAATGAGTTAGACCACTGGTCTCATCCTGTTTTCCCATTTTCCCATTTTCCAGAGGTAAAAGCAAGCCTCAAATGTATTTTCATTTACGAGTAAGACTTCAAAACACACGCATGTCATCTTTTCAAAAAATACACGCAATTGCAGGTGCAAAATGTACTCCAGAGCCCACAATAAATAACAATAGGAATGTCAACAACAACAAAAACACACAATATAAAATGACACACCAAGGAAGAAGACGGCCATTGCAAATTTTCAAAATATTTGTCATTTAAAAGAAATTGATTTGGAAATTACGCAAAATATTTTAATGTAATTGTTCTTGTTGTCTGCGACCCAATTTTGGGTCCCGACCCTCCAGGTGGGAAAAACCCATCACAATTTGTCATAGATTAAACACAGTTTTCAAATGAATTAATCATGATTAATCACCGTTTGCTACCATGTCTAAAATATGCCCATTGTGACTGTATTGTATGAACAGGAAGACAAATGACAGAACACGATGCATGAGCTGCTACAAATGAACGGAACATTGGTTTCTTTAATAGTTCTGCCAATGGAGGAAGCAAATTTGCTTGACTAGAATTCTTATCACTCCAATATTTTTCTTGTGACATTAAGACTGTAAAGGCTTATTTGAAGTACTGCATTAAAAAGATAAATAGACCTCATGGAAGTTGTCTTCCTTATGGAAGAGGAATTGTATGATTTTAACATTTAATGAGTTATTGTTATCATAGTTTATTATTTCTTATTGTTGTTGTTGTGATTGTTATTATCATTATTACTGTTGCTATGTGTGTATTTGCATGTCTTCACTTTTTGGTTGTTTTGCGTTGTTTTCTGTCTCTTTGGGTGTTGTGGAGCTGGACTAGGCTGAAGCTGAGCTGTTTTCTTTTGTTTGAATCAAATAAATATTAAATAAGAGAAAATATATATTAAATATATTAATTATATATTAAATATATACTAAATATTAAATATTTAATATATTAAAAAAGAGAAAAAAAGAATATAAAGACTCCTAAAATAAGAAATCAGGTTTAAGTTTAAGCAATTTGTTCTTATCACAGTGTGAGATTTAAGTCAAATGTTCTTATTACAAGACAAGGTTTAAGCCAAATGCTCTTGTAAGACTCCTAAATGGACGTAAAATGCACTTTTCTGAGGCTGGAGCTCAGCAAAATGTTACATATTCCAGACTTAGGAATATTGTTCTTTAACACCCATTCTCAGAGCCCAGAGTGAAGCTAACATGCATCTTTTTGGAATGTGGGAGGAAGCGAGAGGACCTGAGGACCAGAGGACTCCACACAGAGATGTTCCAGCAGAGACTTGAACCGAGGTCGCCTGATTGTGCGGCCAACATGCTAACCACTTGGCCACCTGCACTTTAACCAGTAACCGGCTGTAACCAGTTTCTTTCTTCATTTAAGACAAATATTCTCATTCTGGCGCTGAAGAACGATCAAAATTAGGTTTTCAGTTTTTTATGACAAAAATAACTCATTTCTGGCCAAAAACTATCTTTGTAAGATTGTGCAGACTTACTTTCTGAAGATAAGATTATTTTTCTTATGTGAAAATTGCTAGACAAGATATTTTTTTCTTTTCAGAAAATAAATCAAGTGTTGCTTACGCTTTTTTGCCTTCTTGAAATGTAGCTTTTGCAGTGTCTGTTATCACTGAACGCAGCAGTTCAACGCTTGCTTCACACCGTCAGCTTCACTCATTCATCCACGAGGGTTCTTCAACAACGCATCCCATCATTCACATGGTTATGTAGCCAATAAAAAACCCACCAAAATCATGTGATCATTTTGCGTATCCACGGCAAATATGAACATGGTTGCATTAGCTAAACTTGTGCGTCATTCGTGTGTGGAAAAGTGCTCACGTGGCAATCAAGGGGCAGCAAATTCTCTAGTTCCGTGTTGCCTCATGCGAGGTCAAAAGTCCAAGGACGTTTGGTCATCGACGTGGCCAAAGGAAGAGTCTACCGCTTTCCATAAATCACAGCTAGAAATAAAAAAATAAATCATCTTTACTCCTGTATTCATTTGTTCATGTATCTTTCATCTATCTATTTATTTTCTATTGACTTATTTGACTTATTTTGTTTCTTCTTTCTTTTCTTCATCACTGAATAAGCCTACTACTCAACCCTGATTAAATGGTAATTGATTAAATGGTTCCATGATGAGTGAATTTCCGCAAAGTAGGATTCCTTAGTTTTAAAGCAAACAAGTGTGGCGAATTAGCACATGTGCTAAAACACTCAAACAATGCATCTGGTCTCTCCATAAATAAAGAAATAAATGGAAGATTTTCAAACACAAAACCAGTTTACGATGTCTAAATGTGGTTTTTAATAGTATTAAAGCCCTCTAGACATGAAATAACACCCCTATAGTCACCCTTACACTCCTATTACCTGATATAATAAGAGAAAATAAAACATATAAGACATAATATAGACATAATATAGACTCAGACATGTTAGTTTTTGTACAGTACTTCCTGCGGTGGCTGTCGTCTCATCAATGTAACATTACTGATGCCTAGTGACCAGTGCAGAGTACTACATATCATAACATGTCTTTGAATGTGTCTTCTGAATGCCTTATTTTTGTATTTTAATTCATTTAGACATTTTTATGCTTGTAAATGCTTCATTTATGCCAACAATACTTAAAGTCTGTTTAAAGTAGGGACGCTCCGATCGAATGGTCGCCGATGGGTGTTGGCTGATATTGTGCAGCATCGTGTCTTGACGTCACTGATGTCTGGGGCAGCGTCCCTCAAATAAGCCACGAGCATAAAAAACCAAACATGAACTCTGCAACAGAATGAACCGTATGCTGGGATATTAAGACGTGGCTCGAGATTGGATGTTTGGATACAAATCTGCTTATAAATCATTTTCTTTAAGTCGCATTTATAACAATGAACAAAATAAAAAAAAATAATAAAAAAATACCCTTCATATATTAATTGCAGATAAATGCAATATCTTAAAAAAAAAAAGCAAGGCGAAAAGGGGCCAGCGAAGCTGCAAGCTTACTGAAGCGTGCACGTGGTGGGTGGATGCGCTTGCGTACAAGGTGTGTGTGCAAGGTGCAAACCGCCTTCCAGCACCTGCATGCAACGTGACACTCAAGCTAGTCACCGCCTTGAATATGAATGGCGGGCGTCCATTCATAAGGTGATCTGTGAATATGACTCGGTGAGCAGAGAGAAACAGACGGTTGATGGGCGGTGAGAGTGAAACTTTCTTTCATGGCCAAAGCAGGAAGTGAGTCAGAGCGAAACTGTCCACAACCAATCAACTGTCACTTTGACATGGAATTTTTCACAACATAACTTCAATATAATGATACATATAGACATTGTTTTTTTCTATTATGCGCGTGTGTGTGTGTGTGTGTGTGTCTTTGTGCGAGACGCTCCCACCCCCAGGTGTGCCAGAGGCAGTCTTCCAAGCTGGGGCCCCCGGCGTTTCTTCACGGATGTGCTCCTACCACAGCCACTGTGGAGGCTACCATTTGATTACACACAAACCTTCTTTTTTTACAAGCCCACAGGCTGCGTGTGTGTGTGGAAGTGATGGATCCCCCCACCCCCGCATTTTCGTTGAGATGTTTGACTAATCAGATGGCAGAAGGCTTCATGATAAGTCCCTTGAGAAACCCGCAGCATAGCCGCACCACCCTGCTTCCACGGTACTCTGGTAAATACTCCAGTGTGTACAGCATACAGCGGCACCGCTTACGTCAACGCCCCTCAAGCTGGCTGAGTTGATGTCGACGTCAGCGGTTGTCGACATAAACAGAATGCAAACCGCCAGCAGTCGTTGCGGGCACATTTACTTGTGACCAAAGGGAAATTGCAGATAATAAAGGATTTTTGCTTGTCCGACATCGTCTTCCTCCGTTTATTTCATCTCTTTTTAAATTGGCCGAGTCAACTGACGCCAGAGACGAGCAGTCAGGGACGGCAGAGATGAAAAAAAAACAACAATAATGATAACATAAAACAAATATTAATATTTGTCCATTATCTGCTGCAACCCGACTGCACTCAATGAATTTCCGCACTAGAGGATTCAATGTCAATAAATGGAATATTTTTGTAGTTGGAGCAGAGAAAACATGTTTATGACTTTCTAAATACGGTGTTTAACATTATTAGAGCCCCATAGACATAGTAGTCACACCTTTACACTCCTATTAGTCACTGTTTACATCCCGTTGTGCAACTCTTATGCTGCAGGGACTCCAGACGGCTGCTAGCTCGCAAGCTAGCCTCAAGTTCATTTCTTCTCAACTTAAGAAGCCAAAAACTTACCACTTCCGCAAGGAATGGGAGAGCTTCTGTTCACGCTATCATGTGGAACATGCCATGGCTGACTTCATGAATCATGCAGTGTTAAGGTAATGTTGTGTAAGGTAATGTCTCAATGTTTTGTGTCATTACTGCCACCTAGTGACCAGGATACTACATATCACTTGTACTTCAATGTGCTTTTTACTAATAATAGACCATAGTCTACCACAAAACGGCCATCATTAATTGATTAATTAATTTCTGAAAAGAGACGACTGTGTGTGTTTTCTGCATGCAGTGAAGTCCAATCATTTTGAACATTTTCTTAAGTAAAAATCACTGAATTGGCTCATTTCCTGATGCCGAGGCTGCCGCGAGCGTGCCTGTCTACCGTCACACTGCACACTATGAGTTGGATCATGGCGCCGGCCAGTTTTTGTTTGCCAGCATGTTTCCAATAACATAATGTCGCAAGTGAAGTGAGGTGGCTGCTAGCTTTGTTGCCGCCTATGAGTGCTCACAGTGCAGCACAGCTACCACACAGCAGCAATTCTTTGCTAGCTCAGCACCATCACATGCGTGTCAACATTAGGCTGAGCAATTAGCGTACACGGTGGAACCGTGATTAGCGTATGCCTCGCTATTGAATTTAAGAAATAACTCATAGCAAAACACAAAGCTCGCTGCCACATCGTGTCTTTGTCGACAATCACGTCTTCAGTGAAGCTAAAAGTAACCGTAATTATTCGCTCATCCCTTTCATTCTTTCATTTTCATGCATTTTGATCTTTTTATTCATGCAAACTATATTTTTATGCACATAAAACTATAATTGCCGACTCTAAAAATGTGTTCACATTTTTGAGACTGGTGGCCTGACTGTGTTGGTTAGCAAAGAACTACAGAGTCCACCGCTAATGACATCATAGACCGGTGACGCAGCCGACTTGCGGTTCCTGTTTCTACTTATTAGCTAATAGGCTACTAACAACGCAGTGTGTTAATAACACGACAAGACGGACGCCATAATGTACGCTAACCGGGAAATGTACGCAAGCTGAGGCAAAACGTGCAATTTTCAACGTTAACGGACAAACACACTAAATGAGCTTCCGCTCTACTGCAACACATCTTTTTCATAGAAAGAACCCCTTTGGGTTTGTTCCCTCAACAAAAGCAGGCACCTTTCAGTTAAGCAGGTTCAGTTGTATCTTTATTGTTTTCCTTCAAAGAGGCTGTCGTCACTGCGCACAACCCGCTTTGACAAAAAACCCAAAACATTTAAGGGCCTCAAACAGAAAAGGGCCACATCAGGGCAGTCCATGTTTTGGTAAAACAGCAACAGTAACAGTGAGAGAAAGGAGTCGACCCGAGACCATCCCAATTCTGTGAAGCCGCCACAAAACATTCAGCCATTTGGTGGAAAAATCCCAGTCGTCAATCACCTCGCATGTTATCGCGGTGCGGAGAGAAGCCAGAAGGAGGAACGGAATACGACAAAGACTTTTAAACTTCAAGTTGTGCTTATCATAAAGCAACTCACAAATCAAGCCATCTCTGCTCTCACCATGTGTCGACCTTGACTAGTTAAAAGGAGGAGGAACACACACACACACACACGCACACACACGCACTCTTACCTTGAGGAAGGTTGTCCCCTCAGACAAATGTGATCACATTCCATTTCTGTATGACAAAGACACACACAAATAGCAAGTCAGAAGCTGAGGTGAACCATGAGGTCACTGCTGCTGCAGTGTGTGCATCATGCACTGATCACCAATTCCTTACACACACACACACACACACACACACACACACACACACACACACACCCAACCAAGATGGCTTGAGCTTAATGAAACTATGACGCCCTTTTGTCCAGCCAGCAAGAACTAACAGCTTGGGGATGTATGACGCACCGTTGGCCGTATATCATGTCAAAGTTTGCCCATGCTGGTGTGAAAGCGTAGCCGGTGTACTGCAGCATGTGTCATTGCTGCGGAGGGGGTCTGGAGGCCAACTCATGTCTGGTCTGATTCCTGCTTACTCACCAGTCCAAACAGACAAAGCCACTGGTGGCCTTGCTGGCTAACATCGGTTTGGTTGAAGAAATTGGACCACAACAATTGCCCATGCTAATGCTCAAGCCTGTACCACAAAGCAAGTTATCCGGCTTAACAGAGCCAAACACTGAAGATGTGCAATGAGCGGTACTACAAAGTTAGTTCCGAACTTGATTAGTTAAGCCAGGTTTTTCTCGTCTTGTCGTGGGGGCTGTGGTGCCAGCAGCAAATATGAGCAACAGACCAGCAACAGAGTGGCTTGCTTAACTCGGGAAGAACTGACTGTATCTTCCAGGACCCAAACGTTTTACACCGAGGGCCACACACTCAAAATGAAAGGATGCGAGGGCCACTTTGATATTTTGTAACGTAGATATGCTATGAAGGTGTATTGTATTGTATAGTGTATATTTAAAAAGAAAAAAAGTGCATCTCAGATGTTATTCCCATAGTATAACTTTTTCCACAACCTAATTTTCCAAAAATGACAACTTTATTTTCTTTTGTTGTTCCGCAGTATATTTTTCTTTAATATTTCATCTCTATGCTTCTTTTATTATTATGATTTTATTCTTGTGAAATTGCAGGATCTTTTTCGTAATATTTTGACTTTACTCTTGTCAAATTACAGCACTTTTTTCCATTCCTGCTGTTCATTTTTTAAAAATTATTTTCCAACTACCGTACTTCAACTTTCGTCTTGTAAATTTTCTTCTTGTAATTCCAAAAATTGCCACATCTTTTTTTTGCACGTTTCTAATAATATTGACTTGTATTTTTATGTATTTATTTTTCCTCGTGATGTTGGGTCGTTATTCTTGCAAAATAATGAAACTTTTGTTCTCCTAATATTCTGATTTTATTCTTGTAAAATTGCTGCTGATTTTTCCACTTTTGCTGCTGCTACCGTTTTGTTTTGTTTTTGTTTTGTTTTTAGCTTTCTTCCTAAATTATATTTTTAAAAAGGGGGCGGGCCAATAAAAAAAAACACCGCGACCCGCAAGAGACCCCTGGGCTGCACTTTGGACACCGCCCCGATAAGGAATATAAATATATCGCACTTGCTAAAGGAAACACTGTAGCAGCTGCTTACTACAGGATGGATGGCTGGCAGAAAATCAATTTTGGTTATTTTCAAATGGTGGGGCGGGCCCCTTTGTTGAGGTGTCAGAGGGGACGTGCGAGGCAGGGGCCACTATACTGTGCACTACTGCATATACCCTACTGCACTTCACTTTCTGCAAGGTTGACGGGTGTGTTGCTGTCTTTGCTCATACTTGAATGATGCTGGTGCCAGCAACCCATGTATGTATGGAAAATGTAGGCCCCCTGTAAAATAATTAAGGCCCACGGGCAGGGGCGGGTCCCCCACGGGGTAGCTGTTGTCACATCTCTATTTTTTTATTTTATTTTTTGTTATTTCATGAAATCATTGTCACAAACAAATACAGTACATACTGTGTGTACTGCCACACTTACGCGTTCATTTGAATGGTAAATATGTGATTTACTCAGCAATTTCAGCAGATAAACGATGCAATGAAAAGCTGAAGAATATCAAATAAAGCGGCCCCCGCATACTTCTTTTTTTCGGCATGCCTCCCTCGGTGGAAAAAGTTTGGACACCCCTGCCTTAACCCGACAGAGCTCTTGGCTAGTTAGTCACTGCAAACTTTAGTTGTGCAGAAAAGTAGCCGCTTGAACCCACAGGATCTTATTTTAAATTCTAGTCCAGGACCCAAGGTTTCCAGAGACACTAAATATATACCGACGAATTACAGGGAAAAGTATATTAAATGACACACAAGACATCGAGACTTTTCCATTTTGTGTAATGATAGTGCCATAAAAAGTCATGTCTGATCTGAATATTTTAAAAGAACATAAAAATAACGGCACTGCAGTTATTTCTAATAATGATATTAAATAAAGGTCCATTTCAAGAATGGCAAGCAACTTGGAAAAAAGGGCTACGGTGTTGATGAACCACATTCCCAAAAGTACCTACTGATGATGAAGATCATGTCCAGAAAACTTGAAGCTCACTACAGAATAGACAAAAAGTGACACTATAATTTGACCAAAATAAATACGACAACAGCACAAATCCAAAGGAGCGTCGCTGTTCCATCATTCTGCAGCGTACGCATCCGACATGCTGCCTTCTCCTGCACTTTTTCCACTGATTGGATCATTTTATTGCCTTTCACTGAGTGTGCGTGTGGGTGTTTATTATCTCTGTGTTGACATCAAGCGTTATTAAAAATGCAAAGCGGTAGCTGTAATGTCAAAACATAAAAAAAAACAACAAAAAAACTGTTGAAGTTGTTCCTGATAAAAAACATCATGGCCTAAACTTCTGCAGACTATTTGAACACGCTGAATCTAAACATTGTGTTACTGAAGTATGCTTATTTATTTTACGTACGTTTGCCGCCGCCAACACGGCTGAACTCGCTGCATTAGACATTAGACATTAGACATGTGACGTTAGAGCTGCTCAAGCCCAAATTTTTTATTGCCATGTACATCGTGACTGTCACATTACATAGTATGCAGCACACGTACTGTAATAGAAATACTGTTGCCGCATCCATTTTTGTTTCTGTATGTTTTACATGCACAGTAGATTTTGGAGACTATATTATTTCAAATATGAATGTGAGTGCAAATCTCATGCCTTAAAATACTTTTTTATTTTATTGCTTCAATATTTTTTGATATAACAAAATCAGCAGGTCCCGACAAAATTGAGTCTTATTATTTGAAACTTGCTGCAAACATTATTGCCAAGCCATTGACATATATTTTTAATCTTTGCTTGTTCACTTGTGAAATCTCGAGTATTTGGAAAACTGCTTATGTACACGCGCTACTTAAGGGAGGTGATGCAAGTATATTAAATAATTATAGGCCTATTTCCAAATTGTGTGCACTGGCTAAGCCGTTGGAATCATTTGTAAGTGATCAATTGAATGATTACTTGGCCAATCATAGTACTCTTTGTGAGGTTCAGTCTGGTTTTCGGAGGCGCCACAGTACAACTTCTGCTGCTCTTAAAGTTATTAATGACTTTATTGAAAATAAAGACCAAAAAAACACTGTGCAGCTCTCTTTGTTGACCTTTCAAAAGCATTTGATACTGTGGATCATCTTATTTTAAAACAACGATTGATTAGTGCTGGCCTGTCAGAAAAAAGTGTCAAATGGTTTGGCAATTATCTTTCTGATCGATACCAGTGTGTACAGGCTGAGGGGTGTACATCAGGTCTATTGAAAGTGTCTAAAGGTGTACCGCAAGGTTCTGTTTTGGGACCACTTTTGTTTATTTGATATATTAATGATGTTGATAAAACTGTGTTAGATGCAACGTTTCATTTCTATGCTGATGACACGGTCTTATGCTGCGCAGGAACTACACCTACTCAGGCTATTTTTAACTTGCAGCAAGCTTTTAATTTGCTTCAGAAATGCCTTGTTGACGTAAAACTTGTCTTAAATGCAGAGAAGACTAAAGTAATGTTGTTTACAAATGCTTGGAAATCTAATTTAAAAAATCTGCCTAATATTATAACACTACAAGGTTCTCCTATTGCACGTGTGTCAACCTATAAGTACCTTGGACTTTTGCTTGATGAAGCACTTTCTTTTGCCCCGCATATTCAGCAGCTGGCAAAAAAATTAAAAGTAAAATTGTGTTTCCTTTTCAGGATAAAATCATGCCTTTCTTTTGCTGCCAAAAGGAGGTTGGTGTCTGCAGCATGCTTATCAATGTTGGATTATGGTGACATTTTATACATGCATGCGCCAGCTAAGGCCTTACATGCCCCTGATACTGTTTACCACGGTGCTTTAAGGCTCATTACAAACCTAAAATCCTTCACACATCATTGTGTTCTTTATGATAATGTCGGCTGGTCTTCCTTGTCTTTACGCAGGCTGAAACATTGGTACCTCTTTTTATATAAAGCTATGCTATATATGTGATCATATTTTGCCCAGAGAAAGTGATCGCTATAACTTGAGATCTGAAGACTTCATCACGTTGACTGTTCCAAGAGTCAACTCAGAACAAGGAAAAAAGGCATTCAGTTATTTTGCACCATTTTCCTGGAATAAGATCCAATCTGACTTGAAGCTGGATCAGTTGGTCTCAATTTACTCTTTTGAGAGACTTTTAAATGTTTGGGTTGAGAAATGATCATGCTGTAAATGCTTTGCCTGATTACTTTTATTACCTTGTATTTTTATTGTTTTATTTTTTATTATTATGTGTGTACGAATGTCTGATGTAACCTGTAAATTGTGCTGCCTCTTGGCCAGGACACTCTTGAAAAAGAGATTTTTAATCTCAATGAGGTTCTCCTGGTTAAATAAAGGATAAATAAAAAAAATAAAATAAAAATATATTCGTTTGTCTACACACCATGCCTCGTGCAACGCCCCTTGAGCAGGACAACTCTGGACTGTTGCAAATGGCTGGTCAGCCGTTTTCTTGTACACATTTACTTTATACTTGATTTAAAAGAAATCAAATGGAGTTTCTTAGTTTTGAACTGATTGATATGCAGTATAAAGAGTCTTTGATGATTTTAGATGAGTCAGTTTGCTTATTTAAGGAAAACTGCACTTTTTGGGGGGAATTTTGCCCATCATCCACAATCATTATGTGAGACGTGAACACACATCTTTCTCTTGTGTGTGCATTTTAAAGATATAGAAACAGCTCAAAAGAGACAGCTCAGTAGTGCACGTAATGGGATCCACCTATGCCGCCTACAAAGCCCGCTATTAAAACACCTCCAACAAGGTTTTATGGTTTCCTATCCATGCTGTGAGCATGTAGTAACGGGTACATTCATGAGAACATGGAATACTTACAGGTGTTTGCCCTATTTTGGAACTTCCTTCATTGATTTCACATAGCGACATACAGCAGAACGCCAACACCTAGCGTTAACTACTCCAAACACAGCAGCAGTGGTGTCAGCTCCAATATAGTATGTAGCCTTACCTTTTTTGTGGTGGTCTGAGGCGTTGTGAAGCTTGTCGCTATCGGGCTGGTAGCTAGCCAGTGTGTTATGGCTAAGTGTCAATACGCCAGTAACACAGTTCGATTGGTGTAACGATGTTAATAATAATAAGAACAATGTCTCTGTAGCCTGGTTAATATGTGCGTCACATTATATCGAAGTGGAGCGTTGTTGCCACTTTTTGAAGTTTTTTTCAGACGGCTTAGTAGGCGGAATAAGTGGGTGCCATACGTGCAGTACTGAGCTGTCTGTTTTTATGTCTTTGGAGCGCACAGAAAAGCGAAATACATTATGTGTTCACCTCTCACATAAGGGTTGTGGATGATAGGCAAAATTCCAACAAAAGTGCAGATTTCCTTTAACAACTTCAGCTCTGCCATCAATAATAATAACCAGGGGAAAATATATCAGAAATGGGAACATTTTATTCCACCATTACTGCTACTAAGTAATGAATGACTTTCATCTTGTTTTATTCCTCATGTAGTCATAGAGTGGAAATATACATACGCTGGCATATACTGTACTGTACATTCCCAATGAAAACTGAAGAATGGCACATGGTTCTTTGGGTGGAGGGAGCAAGGATCGAACCGCCAACCTTCTGATTTGTGGACGACCTGCTCTACCTCCTGAGCCACTGCCACCCCATAATAATAAGTATGATCCCTAAAGTGAAAATACTGTTTACATTCTCTTGTATAAACAGTGGATCACCGCACTTTTGCGCATTTTTGGTCAGAAATAGGCTGCTTTTTTCCACAAAAACACATCTCAGACACAAATAATTCACAGCACCACTGTTAGAAAGCCCACAATTTCCAATGTTTCCATGTTTATGTCTTTATGCTACACTGATTATGTTTTTTCTTCAAGTGTCACACTTTGCTTGGCAGTCCTTGAACGCACCGTGCGAGATGCAAAGGTGCACTTGCTTCAACAGTCTATCCGGGCTCAAGACTTCCAGTGGTCATCTGACATTATCATTCATTGGTGGTGAGCATTGTACATTTTATACTGAAATAAAACGCACCTGCATTGCACTGCGTAATAAAAGAGCACAGTTTGGAGTGGCCTTTTATTGTGGCCAGGCTAAGGCACAACTGTGCAATAATCATGCTTGCTGTCTGATTAGCATCTTAATCCATATCATCTCGGCAAAGTAGAAGTGCTCACTAATACAGACTTGGACGGATTTGTGAACAATATGTCAGAGAAATGCTGCCTTTTGTGTACACAGAAGAAGTTCTTTGAGCGCAGCTCATGAAAAATCTTAAGCATTTGTACCCACGCACAACACGGAAAACCTTCAGCATATTTGTACGTGGAATTCAACTCGTCAAGCCTTGTTCAAAAAAAAAAAAAAAACGACACTTGAATGTACGAGCCTCTTGCTCAAGATCAGCGAGTTCCTCCATGACCCTGAGTGGGATCAGTAGAAAACGAATGCATGAATTGTGTCTTGTTCAGCTGTTATTTGAATTTCATAGGTGAATTTCTCTTGGAGATCAATAAAGTATCTATCTGCAGCATGTAAATTTGACCAATGATATTACAGGAGACCTTTAGATCACAAATGGCGAGCCAAAACAAACCTACTGGGAGCTGCATATCCTCGAGTGGACTTCTGGTTGTGAAGCTCAGACATAAAGCCGACCGTGCGTTTGCTGTCAAGGCCCCTGACCTTTGGAAACATGCACAACCTGTGACTGAAACCCCTATGAGAGAAGGTCAAATGAAGTGCACCTGTAACGGTTGCAGTGCATTTTAGTATCATCATGAAATTCCCCCTTCTGCGCGGTGCTGTGTGAAACTTCCCCCTAATATCCATAAGTTTTTGTCCAATGGGCCACAGTGCATCAAAATGACAAGGAAGCTCAACTGAAACTAAACCAGCTTTAGAGGTTGCGATTTGTTTTATGAAGCGACAGCATCCACATGTCTATGGCTTCATGACGATATATCACTCCACCATGCATCTTGACAGAACTTCCCACATGCTGTCTACATTTGGCAACAAGCTGGAGTTCTCATTTAGTGTCTTTGGGACTATTTGATTACATCCGTCCGAAATGAAGGGGTATCGCCGATCAATCAATCTGTTTTGCGTTTTTTTTCTCCACTTTAGGAGAAACTTATCAAAAACATTTATCTTCAGTGGTTGTTGTGCTAATATTCCAAACATGTTGATTACGTTGCTGACAACACATTACATTCCAAGAGACATGTCCTGATCCCGATTTTCGCCTTTTTTAAAATAAATAGTAGGTCGGAGGATAAAAAGGGAGTCGAATTTCTTGCTTGGGACAACCAGCCCATCTCTGTCGCGGAGAATGTTGGGTTTTGCTGTAAGTATGAATCCAGGCTATGTTCTGCCATCACGACATTACATTGTTGATTCACAACAATATAAGCAACTATTTGCGTTTTTCTATTATTTTCTATTTTCTATAGTAAATTCTAACTGCAATGAAATAAACTTGTGTTTATTTCAGTTGCTTGCCCAAAACGTTTTGCTGGTTGAGCAGTTTGTGGTCCAGGCGAGACTCACGATGCACTTCAATCGCTTTATTTCACTTTATTTCATAACAACACTCACACAGGAGCTGCTGTCGGCCATTCTCTACACTGTCAACCTGCTGCTAGCAGTCAAGTCTAACGAGCTGACACGCACTTCACTTGCGTTTCTTAAAGGCGCACACAACAAGTCACAGATACTGTATTACACTTCATATCACGGCTTTTGAATGCCTTACATTTGTATTTTCGCTCATTTAGCCATTCTTATGCTTGAAAATGCTTAATTTAGGAAATGAATGTTTGCAATTCGCTTAAATATCCATTTAATTTTTTTTTTTTTTTTTACTAATAATAGGTAGCATTCAACCATAAAGCAGCGACCATTTATTACGTGATGGAATAAAGTTATCAACAGTCAACAACACAACAATACAAAGGATTGTTGAACATATTTCTGCATCTTATAATGTTTGTCACCTTTTACTCCTGTACTTATTAGTCATTCACTTACACTTAGTCTCTTATTTATTCTCTCTTTTTATTAGTTTTTCGTTAGTTTGATAAACTTCTAAGTCACAGTTGTCACTCGTCTTTCACGTTAGAATTCCACGGCTTCACTGTCACAATTAAAAAAAAAAAATTAAATAAATCGTGCTTTTTCGTGGTGAAATACCGCCTATTATCAGTCAAAACGTATGCAACGTATGCAAATGAAATAAAATACAAATATGAGGCATTCAAATACACATTCAAAGAAGTAGTATTGTACACTGGTAACTAAGTGTCAGTAATGTTACTGTAATGTTCGGTGAGACACACAAGCACCAGATTTGATCGCCGGAACAACAGGCTTTTATTGCAGGTTTAAATGATCTCACAAAAGGCACAATAATCCCTAATAAAAATCCGGGCTACTGTTGTGGCCCGTTTTGTCAATGTTCCCCCTAATTTTTCAAGAATATCACCAACACAAAAACGACCTGAGCATTCCTTGGACCTCTGAGAGCGGCATCGGACGTGCACGCTGTAGTATCGCACCTGTCCGAAACCTGAGAAGTGAGAGCTTCCATTCTGTCATATTTTGTATGCGAGTGGTTTCAAACAGACGGCAAGCAGGATTCCACAATGTAGCTTTCTTCTTCTTCGTTATTTTCAACCTCACACGAAACAAGCCAGGGTCTCATATAATGAACCATCTGAATCTTGTAGAAAACCCCTACTTTGTCATTTTATTTTCCATTTCTTTTCTTCTGTACCGTTTTTATTGTTAATTAGGTATACTCTCATTTCCTTAGTTGACTTTCACTTTCTGTTTTGCATGTGAAACTATTTTATCCTGCAAATGTACTCAAAATTGATGCCGTATTTATTGTATACGTTTACTTTTGTCTAAAATAAAAAAAACTCTCAACCAACCTTCCTGTATATTAACCAAGCTACAACGATGTTGTTATTGTAGCAGCTAACACGAAAAACTATATTCATCTGGAAGAGTAACACAAGGCCTCGCTAGTCCCAGCGTCACTCCCAACGCCTCAAGCCACTGCAGCGGGACAGACGGAAGAGTGGATACTACTGGCTCTCAGTTTCGCTAGGAAGACTGACCAAGATGCTCCTTTGCTGTCAGCGTTTTTTACCTGAGGACTGTAGCTCAAGTCTTGTGCTGGAAGACACAGTCATCCCAATGAGAGCGGACATTGTGAGTGTCCTCACTGTTTCTATGCTGCTGTTGTTGACGGAAGTAGCGTTAGCTCCTCTGAGCTATGTCAAATCAACGCGCCTAGGAAAGAAGTTGCGGTAATGTTTTAAATCATCAAAATACGGCAAGATGCTGCAAGTATGACATGTTATCATCAATATACAATATACTTATTAATGCATGATCACAGCATGTACAGTGGTGCCCCCTTCTGATTTCTTATGTTTTTGCATGTTTGTCACACTTAAATGTTTCAGATCATCAAACAAATGTAAATATTAGTCAATGGCAACACAACTGAACACCAAATGCACTTTTTAAATGAAACTTTTGATTGTTAAAGGAGAAAAAAATCCAAAGCTACATGGCCCCTGTGTGAAAAAGTAACCCTAATAACTGGTTGGGCCCCCCCTTAGCAGCAACAACAGCAATCAGCTTGCAATGAGTCTCTTCCAGCACCGTGGAGGAATTTAGCAGAATTGTTGTCATTCAGCCACATTGGAGGCTTTTCCAGCATGAAGTGCCTTTTTAAGGTCATGCCACAGCATCTCAATAGGATTCAGGTCAGGACTTGGACTAGGCCACTCCAAAGTCTTCATCCATTCAAAGGTGGACTTGCTGGTGTGTTTTGGATCATTGTCCTGCTGCAGAACCCAAGTTGCTCTCAGCTTGAGGTCACCAGCAGATGGCCGGACATTCTCCTTCAGCAGAATTCATGCTTCCATTTATCACAGCAAGTCTTCCAGGTCCTGAAGCAGCAAATCAGCCCCAGACCATCGCACTACCACCACCATATTTTACGCTTGCTATGATGTTGTTTTTATGAAATGCGGCGTTACTTGTAATGGGACACACACCTTCCAAAAAGTTCAACTTGCCCACAGAGTATTTTCCCAAAGGTGTTGGGGATCATCAAGATGTTTTGTGGCAAAACTGAGACGAGCCTTAATGTTGTTTTTGTTCAGCAGTGGTTTTGGTGTTGGAACTCTACCATGCAGGTCGTTTTTGCCCAGCGTCTTTCTTATGATGGAGTCATGAACACTGACCTTAACTGAGGCAAGTGAGGCCTGCAGCTCTTTGGATGTTGTTGTGGGGTCTTTTGTGACCTCTCGAATGAGTCGTCGCTGCGCTCTTGGGGTCATTTCGGTTGGCCGGCCACTCCTGGGAAGGTTCACCACTGTTCCATGTTTTCACCATTTGTGGATAATGGCTCTCATTGTGGTTGGCTGGGGTCCCAAAGCTTTAGAAATGACTTTATAACCTTTTCCACATTTATAGATCTCAATTAATCTCAGTGGTGTTATGTTTTAACAGGGGGGGCAATCACTTTTTTACACAGAGCCATATAGCTTTGGATTTTTTTTCTCCCTTAACAATAAAAGTTTCATTTAAAAACTTTGTGTCCAGTTGTGTCATTGACTAATATTTACATTTCTTTCATGATTCGAAACATTTAAGTGTGACAAACATCGAAAAAAAAAAAAAAAGAAATCAGGAAGGGGGCAAACACTTTTTCACACTTTTTTTTAGCCGAAATAGGTACCTCCCATGACGTGCCATGTTAACCGGCTCATGCTCTCGTTTTCTCTTGTTAGGACGCACAGAAAAGGGAAAGAAATGTGTTCAGGTTTCACATAAGGATTGCGGACGACCCTTTAAAGATAGGGTGCAAATGAGTTATCAGTAATTGCTATGGAGACGGGGCAGGTTTAAATAAGATCCGCTTCTTCCTACTTCCTTTTTGCAACTTGTTAAGCATGTCGGAAACAGATAAACATGACCCTGACCAACAGGTGCCACATAGCAACAATTGTTCTATGAAGTATAACATTTCAGAGGCTCAGCTTGGCCACGCCTCACAATGACAAATAAAAGTTACGTCTATCCGCCCCCAGGAGGGCCCAAAAAATCCCATCATGCATTCTAATGTCCAATGAAGGTGGAGGAAGTGCAGAATAAAGAGCATCTCCTTAGAGACTGGTGGAAGACACCTGACAGAAAGCCACATCAGAGCACACGCTGACATTGACTACACAAGTCAGTGATGTGTACACACGCCAAGACAACAAAAATCCCTTTTATTTCTCTAATTGACTCTCGCATAGCAGCTTGACAAAAATGTGCCGAAGCGGGGGTCCCTGAGTGGAATCTTGATGACCCCCCCTGGCCCCCACACTCCCCATACTCAGGACCAGGACAATATTTTCTGCGTATGATAACGAATGAGGCTCAGCTTTTAACCCTTTCTCTCTGCGACACAATGGCCGCACTCCAGCATTCCCTTCAAAAACACACTTGAGCCCCAAGGCGGCAATCAGACGTACTGTAAATAGCTTACGGATTTTCCAGGATTACATCTGTGAAGCCAAATCTTCTCTATCAGCACTTGGGGCGAGTTTGTATACATTTCTTGCCCACAAGGTCTCCAGCCCGACCGGCAAGACTGAGCAGTGCAATGCACCGGGACCACTGCCTGCAGCTCCCAGCATAAAATGGTGGACTCCCTCTGCTTGAACACAAAATGGCTCCCCCTCACCACGCTGCAAATCTGGTTCAATATTTAAAAGCATCCACCCTCTAAAACAACATGAAATATGCATGCAATTCTAAAATTAAACTCCATGTGGAGCACAAATGAAGAATGAGTGGTAGAGATGTACACACATACAGTGCAGTATATTATACAGTACATTACAGTACAGTATATTATACAGTATATTATAGTACATACAGTACAGTATATTATACTGTATATTATAGTATATACAGTACAGTATATTATACAGTATATTATAGTACATACAGTACAGTATATTATACAGTACATTAGAGTACAGTATATTATACAGCATATTATAGTATATACAGTATATACAGTACAGTATATTATACAGTATATTACAGTACATACAGTGCAGTATATTATACTGTATATTATAGTATATACAGTACAGTATATTATACAGTATATTATAGTACATACAGTACAGTATATTATACTGTACATTAGAGTACAGTATATTATACAGTATATTATAGTACATACAGTAGAGTATATTATACTGTATATTATAGTCTATACAGTAGAGTATATTATACAGTATATTGTAGTATATACAGTATATACAGTAGAGTATATTATACAGTATATTATAGTACATACAGTAGAGTATATTATACAGTATATTATAGTATATACAGTACAGTATATTATACAGTATATTATAGTACATACAGTACAGTATATTATACTGTATATTATAGCATATACAGTAAAGTATATCCAAGATGACAACTCACACAGACCTCATGCAGCTTCAAGTCATCAACAATCACATAGATTGTATTTATTGATTATTGCTGAATTTAAATACAGAAATGTACATTTCTTTTGTCACATTTTGACTCAAGTATTTACGTATTTAGTGTCAATCTTTTTAATTTACTTGTCTTTATTTAATGTCTTCTATTTTACGACTAATTCAGTTGTTACTTTGATTTGATCCTTTATTTGGTTACATTTGTATTCCTTCCTTTTCCTTGACACTGCTCAAGCTATAAAGCGTCATTCTTGTACCCCTTCTTGTCACACAGTGAAAGTGAACGCAATGGAAATGACAAAATGTAAGCAAACACGTAAAACGGGGGTGTTCAAAGTGGGGATGCCCAGTGGCCATCTGCACATTGTAGAAATTAAATTAAACAAAAAAAACCCTCCAAAAAGCAGCAACGATGGGGAAATAAAAAGAGCAAAAGCTAAAATGTTGGTACTAATAATTAATAGTAAAATGCTTTGTCACTGATAACACAAAGTTTTGTTTTTAAACATTTGTCTTTTGTCTTTTTTAAAGCAGTTTTACAAATTAAAAATATCAAAACAGCCCTCGCATCCTTTGACTTTTCCATATGCGGCCCTCGCTGGAACAAGTTTGTACTCTAACGGATGTAAAAGATACGGTGACTGAATTATCCGTAATAGACGTGAAGGAGGGGCAGAATTAAATCAACGCTGCTTCTTCCTACTCCTTTTTGTGCAAATGTAACCACGTAGCCCAGATTCCTTCACGACTGAAATAAATAAACATGAAAAAACTTTTTCTCCTGTTTTTATTTACAATTGAATAATTACTTTTGTCTTTCTTGTCTTTCTTTCATACTTGAGTATTTATTTGTTTTATTTAGTGAAGAATAATGTAAAGGAAAAAAAAGGAGTGATTTATTTCACCAACCTGGAGGAATTTCTCTGTGGTTGCTTCATCTTGTTGGGACACGTCCTGAGAGGAGAAAGCGGTTATTCAGATTAATACATTTGAATTTGGATTTATTTTCATATCATACTTTGATGCCACCGCTACTCGTCACATTCTTTATGAAAGTGTCCATTTTTTGGGCGGGGAATTATCATCTCAAGTGTCTTTATAATAACTTTCTCCTTTGTTGAGAAGATTATGTCTAAAAAAAAAAAAGAATGCAATTATCAGTGTGGCTCACAAGGTGTTAACGTTAATGAAAAATGCATTTTTACAATGGTTTCATCCATAGCATACATTTGTTAGACGTCATTAAAAATCAGTTAAAGTCTGCTGTTTTGTGCAGATTACAGCTCCCAAACTGACGATGAAATTTTCCCTTTCATTTCCAAAAACACTCACACATCATTATGAAACGAATAATGGCTTAAAAAACCTGCCCCCCCCCTTTCTTTCTTTTTTTAAAGCAGCAATAATGTGTTCTTGTGCTATTATTGCAGATACTTCATTATTTTAACAGATTTTTTTTCAATAATCGCTGACTCTTTTTTTTTTTTAGTTCAGTAAAAGGGATATATCAATTGACTATTTAATTATACCATATTAGAAATTGTTCTTCCACATTTACAAACAAAGCCATGGAGGGTAAATAACAAGTACATGAATGTTTATAAGAGAATAACTTCATTATACAGCATCTTTCAGCAGGTTGGTCATTTATTCAAATACTGACATGACAAAGTCATGTGCTTATGTCACCCACTCTAATAAGAAGAACTACTTGTACATAGTTCTTAGTCATTCAAAGACTACCCATTTTTAAAAATCTTTCTGTCACCTCCTCCTACAAATCTATAAACTGTACATCTTTCTCCTTCTCTTTTATCATTAAAAGTCGCCAAGGAAGCAAAGAAATGATTAGAATTGCTGCGGTACAAAGAAATAAGCTCTACTTGTTCCTATTCCTTTTTAGACATGTTGAATTGCGTAAATGTAAAAATGTGACATACGATTCGATGCAATGCAAGTTCAAAATAAACTAAAATCTTTTTTTGGTGAGATTGAGATATTTCAGAGTCACATTTATCGACAGGTGATTTTCTTGTAGAGGAATGATTGAATGGTTTTAGGGCATCTCTGCTTTACTTCTGCTAGTACATTTTAATTGTATGGTTGCGGGAAAACAAGACAATAGACTTTTGTCATTAGGCTGACTCACGGAGTCTTCTATGAGATGCCCTATTCCTCCTGACGGCTCCACAAAGCCTCTTTTCACAGCCGTGACACAAATCTTTCCCCAATATACAGCACACCTTTTCTGGGAAGGGGAGCCTTAATCTTCATGGATTTTTCTTTATATTAGTTCTGGGAACACAGTGGCGTCACCAAGGGAAAAAAACTCATGCTGCAACGCCCTGTTTTGTCCCTTTTCTTTCTTTTTTTTGGAATAGATAATTTGGTCAACATGAAGGTAAATTAAAATAAAATCTATTTTATATTTTTAGATTAAATCAATTCCAGTTGAATATAAACACATTCTTTGTTGGTAATCTAATTTAATTCTGTATAAAAGATGAAAGATTTGACTTGATTTTCTTCCCTTTTCAGTATTAATATCATAAAATGAAGCAGCTCTGATGCTTTTCTGCATTCAAATGACTTCTGTAGAATTAAATATAGGGAACAAAAATATTGCCTGAATGTTTGAGTGTGACGTTGTAATTAAAATAAATAGGTAATGCAGTGTGAGACTGTTTTCACCTCAAAAAAAACAACAAAGACAAGCTTGTCTGATAGAAAATCAAAAAATATGATTTATTTCATGCTGATGATTTTTGAGTTCTTTTTAAGTTATAATTAATTAAATTAAAATTCTAATTATAATTATTTAATTCGAATTTTAAAAAAAGCCTCTTGAGAATATTTGTGTGTTTGCTAAATATTATTTTGACAGTGTTTTTCAAGCAGAAAAGTGATGTGGAAAAGCCAAAATGAATCTTTTGTGGTGGACGGCCTGGGAATGTGAATCTCAGCAAACATGCTGGGAACAACAGCAGCTGTCAAAAATATTCTTAAAGTCAAGGAAGAGACGAAAAACCTTTTATAGAAGAAAAGGAATGTTCTATATCAATAAAAAAGGTCACACAAAATAAGTCAATTGTTTTCTTTCAAAAAGAAGGCCTCAGTTTCCAAAGCATCATGTTAATTAAAAGAGGGGGGGGTAGGAGGGGCCTGGCACACATGATCTGACCTAATATGGTCAACAAAACCAGTAGAGTACAGGGACATCCTACGCGGGGTGCAACCCAGTGGACAGGAAATCTGAGAGACATGGGAGGTCGCCTAATAAGGTTGTCGTGGGGGGAGCGAACTGACGCTGACGTCTGATTGGTTCGAGATTTGAATTTCTGCCTCCTCTCATGTCCAATCAAGACAGTTTCTCCTTAGACTGTCGTTTTAATTTGAGCCTGTGTGTGTGTGTGCGTGTGTGTGCGTGCGTGTGTGTGTGTGTGCGTGTGCGTGCGTGTGCGTGCGTGTGCGTGCGTGTGAAAGAGAGAGAGAGCTGTTCAGCTGGTGGACAGGGAGGGAAGGAATGCGTGTGAGTGCTTCACAACTGTACAACCCAACCAATGACGACCGTCTGGACTGAAAACACCTGACAAGTGTTGGTGCTGCGGTGCGCACAGAACCCTGCCGAACCAATCGGCGTTGTGGTGACGCCATGTGCGCCCCGTTTGTTTGCTGACACATGCCCTGTTGGCATCCGGGACGGGACTTTTTGGCTCATGCAGAGAGCACGCTTGCATATATTACCCAGCTGTGAACAAAAGTGTCCATGCAAACGGGTGGGTGTGTGAGCACGTGTGTATGAATTTGTGACATTGTGATTTACCGGAGGGTGGGGGGGTTCTCTGACATTCTGCATCGCTGGACTGGGGAGGCATCTGTCTTTGATGGCTGGCGTTCAGACATCCAGACTCTGTGGTCGGTGGTTTTTGGAAAATCACCATCCGAGCAGGCAGTTTGCCAAAGCCTGCCGAAAAATCCCCCCACCCACGCCCTTACTCCCCCATCACCGAGGGCGCGTGGGGCCAGTCACCAAACATGGAGTCTACCCAAAGGCTTTTGAATACAGCTGTCGTACTTGATTGAATCCGTGCACAGATTTGTCCTGTAATGATTAGGAATATTTGAACTTTTTAGAGGCCACCCTTGAGGACGCACGAGAGGGAACAGTACTTTTAATATCTGCCGTTGCCAAGTGATGACAGTTGTTTAAAAAATCCCCAGGGAGGAATCAGAACGAGGACAGTTTTACGATCCTGAAACAGCAGGAAGGAAAAATGTTATCTTGGGTCAGGTTTGAATCAGAATGCCTACAAGACAATAACGCTGAGGTGTGTTTACTCCAGATTAGAGACTCTTTATGGCAGCGAGATCAATCCAAATATCCATAGTATCCATATTAGCTCGATGCTATGGTCACGAGCTTTGGGTAGTGACTGAAAGGACAAGATCGTGGGTACAAGCGGCACTCCTTTAGAGGTAAGGTGAGAAGCACTCATCTGGGAGAAACCTCTGCATTGAGAGGAGACAGATAAGGTGGCTAGGGCATGTGGTTTGGATGCCCCCCGGACGCCCTCTTGGAGAGGTGTTCAGGGCACGACCAACTGGTCGGAGGCCTCTTGGAAGACCCAAGGACACGTTGGAGCCAGGGCTGCCGGGGCGCTGCAATGATTCATTCAGCTGCCTGTGTCCAACAGAGGGAGCTTCCCTCTCCAAGGTGGTGGACAGAAGCAGCTGAATGAATCATTGCGGCGTCCTGGCAGCCATGGCCAATGAAATGCTTTGCTGGGAAGAAATGCACGGTGGTAAGCCATTAAAATAGTTGTTGTTTTTTATTCTAAACTCGTATTGGTACTTGTATTGTATGTGCCTTGCCTACCCTTTGGGTGTTAAGTTGCTGTGTGATGATTTTAGCGTTCTAAGATGACACCGTGAGTCAGACTGTTATATTGAGTAACTTCCGATGGGTTGACAAGCTCGTCGTGAGTTCACTTATAGCTCGTGATTGGCTCCAGACAAAGAAAGAGCTACCGTTTCCTCACTGACTCGCAAGCAGCACAGTATTTAAACGATTAGTAGTAGTTCCGAAGTAAAGGGATGTCCCGAGATTAGAACGTGGCCATAAATTAGCTGCACCACTGTACAAGCCGCGGGGTTCAACATTTTTTATACACCGGAAATGACGGTAATTGGATTTACATTATTTCTTATGGGAAAAACTGATTCGGTTAGAGTTTATTTCGGTTCGAGTCGGACCTTCTGGAACAAATTAATGACGCTAAGCAAGGCTCCACTGTATAAACACTTTAGCGCAAGGGTCCGCAGGCACCAGGTAGCTCCCCCCCATGACCACACGAGGCACGAGGCTTTCATTCAGGTTTTCAGTCAAGAACGTGAGAGACGCTGGAAAGAAATGCAGATGGACAAAATGTTTGTATGTGAGTTGTGGATACCAACATTCTGGTAAAACAAGCATATTCACTTTGTTTGGCTTGAAAGAAGCTTTGAAACAAAAATGAGCAGCTCTCGGCCATTTTCACTTCCTAAAAGTAGCTCTCACAAGACCAGGATGGGTTACTTCCATGTGCTGCCAAGTCGATTGGAGAGGATTTTTTTTTTTTTATGAAAGTTAAAGTAAGCAAAAAATACGTAGTTTCTCTTTTTTGGCTCTATTTTATTTTTTCAATCGTTTTGTTAGAATGCGCTTCGGGCCACTAAAAAACGAGCTGCAGGGCACACCCCCGCTTTATGCTTACGCCCCAAAATTGAGAGTTGCATGATGTTTGCTAGCATTGATTGGGCAGAGAGTTGAGTGCTAATTGACCAGTGACGAGGCACCAGGCTCCATGTGGAAAATGTAAGTGTCAGACAAGGAAAAATCTATGCATAGCCTATACACAAGTCAACACCCACACACATTTTTCCTCTCCCTCCCTGTGCTTTTTTTCTCAATGAAAGTCTTTCACACAGAAAACACATGTCTCTGCGGCAGTGGTGTCCTCCCGACAGCAAGACGGCAAAAGTTCATATTATTAAGTCCTGACAAGCCCTTGCCCGCTCTCTCTGGCACAGGAAGTGGAGCACTCCTGATGCAATCTAATCATCTGTCCAATTAAAAAAAAAAAAAACAACAACAAAAAAAAAACATCATTCCCCTCACACAAAAATGTACCCCCGAGTCCACGTTGACAAATTCTTTAACAAGCTGTGGTTAAAAGGAAGCTGGTTTTACTCTGAGTCACCCCCCTCCTTTCAAACGGTTTACTGGAAATAAAGAGGGAGGAGGAGGGAGGGGGCACTTTCAGAGAAGTCACGTGACCACGCCGGGCAAACCACAGCACAGAGAGCCTTTGAGTGCAGTAGGCCAGGGAGAAGGCAGGCATACGCCCAGCGCAGATGGCCCTGATTTGAGTTACAGGAGATACACGATCCTGGGAGTTGGCAATCAAGAATTCACAGCCTGTTAACCCCTTCATAACTGGATTAGAAAAACAAAAAAAAATCAATACAGGAAACAACCTTATGGTCGGTTCTCGGGAGATGATAAAATAGCGTGTAGTGCGGAGGAAGAGAGGCTGGGGTGAGAGCGGATCACGCACGCTTCAGGGCTTAAGTCAAGATGCCGCCACCTGAGAAGCACTGTGGCGCCAACCGGAGGCACAAAGACAATATCGGCACACGCACAGGGTGGGGAAAGTGAGTGAGTGTAGGCGGAAATGAGTGAGGGTTGGGGATGGCAGTCTCATCCAAATAATCTATCAACTTCCTCTGCAGCTCCCATGAGTTCAAGTTCCAGTTAGCAGCTTTCTATCAAGATCCACCATCAGCGTGCACCCCTCGTTCAAAGAAGTGGAGGTGATAAATTGAGGGGGTGGTCCGGGATCTCCTTGGTGAAAGACGCAAACATCCACGCAACAGCGCCAGAGTGGGAAACCGTGCCGCGAACCTGCCTCCATATGCCGTCCAATCACACTTAAAACACACGAGGCTGCCAAACATCATCACAGAGAGAGCGAGAGTAACGCACAGTGGGACATGGACGGCGTGCGTGAGAGGGAATAAGTGCATAGCAAGAGCGGGAGAAAAACAACAAACGGGAGCAAGAGGGAGAGCGAGACAACGGGTGTGTTTAAGGACGGTGGCATGCAACGTCACTTCAAATCTGCCCTCGCTTGGATGCGGGACGCGCAGACCACGTCGCGCTTGCATCGTGACGTTCGGAAGTCACAGAGACACAAAATCTTCTGTTACGCTCGCTGCCGCGTTGTTTGGTCAATCGGGAACAGACTAGCAAAGCATGCAGCATGTCCGTCTTTTTGGACTGTTCTTGTTTTGGAAGCAGAATCTGTAGGGGGTTTGCATTGACAAAATAACTCTCCTATTACTGGAACGATGTGCCATTATGAATGAAAATAGTGCACCTGATTGTACTAAATAGCAAACGCGCTTCTGCTTACTTGTTAAAAAATCCCGTCTTTGAATCACTTTCATTGTCATCTGCACAAGTTCCTTTTTGCACTGGGAGTCAAATGTGTTAAGAATTAAAATTTCTACCCTCACAACACATTTACACCGCCCAGTGAATTGTTTATGTGCACTCATTGCACCATGAATAGCTTTAAAAAAAAGATTCTAAACTTTTCGCGGGGGTTTCCTTCCAGGATCACCAGCAAATGGTGAAAGTATGCCCAGACACATGTCTGTTTTTGACACAACACTCGTTTGTCCCCCTCTAAACCCTCCTGCTAGCTTGACGTTGACGTTCTCCTCTGATTTCAGATCAACATTGCCTATAAGATTGACTGTTGTAATTATTATGAACAATCCCAGCCATTTTTCAAAAGACAACCCCTTCGGTACAGGCCATTTTAGACAATTTTGACTGATCTGTCAAGGCACACAGAATATTGTGTTCCGATGTCATCAGCGCCCCGAATGAATGCGTTGCTTAGACGCAATGCATTAAGAGTTGTTTTTTTCATTTTAAACTTGCATTGATATATGTTTGTATATATTGTATATACAGTTATGTTGCTGTGTGATGTATTTAGTGTTCTTAGGAAGATGACACTGTGAGTCAGGCTGTTATGCATAAGGACCTCCTGCAATTTCTCGTTGTGAGTGCACTGCTAGCTTGTGATTGGCTTCTGCCAAAGAAAGAGCAACTGTTTCCTCACTGACTCGCAAGCGGCACAGTATTGAAATAATTAGGAGTAGTTCTGAAATAAAAGAGATGTCACCAGATTAGAATTCAGCCGCAGCAGTGTGTAAACCACAGAGTTCAAAGTTTAAGAAAAAAGTAGCGGCTTATACACCAGAATTTAGGGTATTTTATCTTGCAGCTGCAGACAGAGAATGCAGAAAGGGTCAGTCAGTCAGAAACAGTCCCGCACAGTTTACACATACTTCACGCTTGCAAAATGGCGGACAAAATGAGTGTAGTCTTACGCAAGTAATTATTTGAAGGACTACTTCCTACTTCGCCCTGAGTCATATTATTCTGAAGCAGCAGCACTCGTACTTGAGTACAAATTTTAGCTGCTCTACCCACCTCTGGTCACAGCGGTGATAAATGATCATACTCCAGGTGATGCAACACATTTGGACGTTTCATCCGATACTCATTGCTGTTCTCTTAGTCATAAAGTTGTGAAAGTGCACGCCAGTGGTGACGCATCGAGGTGGGGCTTGCTAAGTCGTGCGTACAAAGGCAGGCACGCAACATACGACACGGTTTACTTAGGCTGAATGTTTGATCAATGTGCTGGTGCGAGGGAACACACTGATGCAAAACAAGCATGCGTGTTAAGCAGACGAGTGGCGGTACACCACGGGGGAGGGGCTAGGAGAAGATGTGAAGGTGGACGAGGGGATGAAGATGTCGCACGCGTCCGTGTTCATGTGGACATGGCCTTCAAGGATCTGCGTCACTCATCCACAAAATAATTATTTGCATGTCGAGGTATGAGTCAAGGGTAGTTAGCGGCAACAATCATTTTCAGTTAGCGGTCCAACCCAACACTTTTTAATCCAGACACCCCGTTCTCATGTAAACACTCGTCTTTGATGAGATCTGGGGGGTTTTGTTTTCCTCATAAAGGAGACATGCGTTAATCTCCATGGCAGCTGCTTCATTCAACAGCCCGTGTTTGTGTGGGATGCGGTGAAATATGTCCATCTGCGGTGACGTTTGAAGTGGAGGGCTTACAAGAGCTACAAAAGCGTGCAAAAAAAAAAAAAAAAAAAAGAGAAAGAAAGAGAACTTAAGTAGCGGTGAGGAGGGGACAGTCGGAGGGCCATTGTTGTTGCGGGCACTTGGAAATCAGAGTCACAACAGGTGTCTGTCTAACTGTACAGCTGACAAGTGCACCTAATGCCAGAGTGACCTTCTATGGGTGAGGTGGGGAGTGCCTGGCGCGCATCTGCACATGTGCGGAGGACTTTTGTTGAGTTTAATAATGAGCGTAGACAGTGCTGCTATAAATCAAACATGCAGACATTTATAGGCAGGATCCGTGTTGTGTGCACACAGGAAACATGAGATTTAGATTTACTGTATTTGTGCCTCATAAAACTCCCATTCTCTGTTCAAACCCGTTGAGGAAAATGCTTTGATACGGTAACAGCCGTTCAGTGTGTCTTTTCCAGGTTTATGTTAGCTGCTTTTCGTTCAGTATACAAGTGAGAGGATAATACTGCACAGTATTGCACGGTGTGTATGTTTTTATGTTTAGAGGTCATATTTCACAAAGAACTAGAAAGCATCATTGTGTACATTGTGGAAAGTGGTTCCTGTACAAGTAGGAAAGCCGTTGAAACGCTATGAAAATCACAAAATTGCTCAAATTTGCTGAATAAAAACACAAATCACACTGAAATCATTCCACCAAGTTTTATTTCGAGCATAACATGAGCAGCCGCTTATCACGGTTAATTGGTTCCAGACCCAACCGTGACAAGTACATTTCCACAAAGTAGGTTCCTTATCTACAAATGGTTATTTTCAGACTTAGAGCATAGAAAACCTGTTTAAGCCTTTCTAAATACAAGTTTTAACATTATTGGAGCCCTCTAGACATGAACTAACACCCCTATAGTCACCTTTACACTAGTACTACCACATATAGTTGATATCATAACAGTAAATAAGCCAATTAAGACATAAAACTTCATAAACTAAACTTCGTGGTGTGCAGACAGGAAGTAACGTCAAGGGTTCAGAGTTGAGTTTTAGCTTGGCCTGGATTATACCCGCAAAAGTAGCCCGTGTTTTTATTAAGGATCATTGTGCCTGTTGTGCGATAATAAACCTGTCTCACCGAACATTACAGTAACATTACTGACACCTAGTGACCAGTGTAGAATACCACATACCACTCCGTGCCTTTGAATGCATCTTCTGAATACTTTCTATTTGTATTTTAGTTCATTAAGCCATTTTTATGCTTGAAAATTCTTAATTAAGGCAAAAATATGCACAAAAAAGTATATTTTCTGACTAATAATAGGCCGGATTCAACAACAAAACAGCATGATTTATGAATTCATATATGTTTGAAAAACCGTGATCGAGTGAAGCTGTGAAATTCAAACCGCAAAGTGGCGAAGGACGACTAATAATAGAAACAAATAATTATAACAGTCCACCTGGAATGATTAGTCTTATTTTATATGTAAAAGTCTTACGTCCAAACTATAAATCACTGCATGTCAAGAGTAAGTGAACGTCCCTCCTTGTTTACTTCCCAGACGACCTCCTCGACATGATTTGTTATCAAGCAACAACGCGACAACACGGCGAAACGGGAAAACAAACGGTAAAAAACCCCCGTACCACCCTTTCTGCAGAACGTTGTCGTAGAAAGCTTGCTTCCATGTCCCCTGCCGTCACACGGGGTCGAGCTGCTCTGTACACACACCCCCACCCACTCTGCTTTCTATCAAAGCCTTGTCTTCCTGGAGCCGCTGTGACGTAGTCCCTATGATTACCGTAATGACCTGAATATGACGAGAAAGCACAAAGTGCCTGCTGTCCTCTCTGTTAGAAATGAGAATAGAAAATGTCTTCATCATCAAATCATCATGACATACACCATTTCCATTCCACATACCATTTTCTATGTTGCGTGTAAGACACCCCCCCCCCCCCCCCACACACACACAATTTACATCAAATCACGTCTCAAACTGCCATATGCACGTACAGTACAGTATATGTAGTCTATTGTTTCAATTTGATGAGAGTCCCATTTTCACTAAATGTATTATGCTGTCATGTATACCGTAAATTCCGCTGTGTAAGCCGCTACTTTTTTCTTAACCTTTGAACCCTGCGGCTTATACAGCGGTGCGGCTGATTTATGGCTAAATTCCAGTCTCGTGACATCTCCTTTACTTCACAACTACTACTAATTGTTCCAATACTGTGCCGCTCGCACCACAGTGAGAAACGGTAGCTCTTTCTTTAGCAGGAGCCAACCACGAGCTATCTGTGCACTCACAACGAGCTTGTCAACCCACTGGAAATCGCAGGAGATCTTTATATACAACAGTGTAACAACATAACAGTCTGACTCACCGTCACTTTACTAAAACTTTCCTAAGAACCACCAACTCAAAATATACAAACATGCACCAGTATGAGTTTAACATGGAAAAAACAACTCATTTAAAGTTTTCCCATAATGCACTGCATCTGAGCAACGCATTCACTGCGGTGCTGCAACGACGTCAGCCTCCCTCCGGGCTCTGAGCCCCGAGCTCCTCTGGTTCCCTCTGGTGGACAGAGGCAGCATAGCCGTGCCATCCATCCATTTTCTATGCTGCTTGCCATCCAATGAAATGCTTTGCTCAAACGAATGCATTATGGGAAAATTTCTTTTGAGTGTTAAATTGGGTTGACATGGATTGACAAGCCGGTTGTGAGTTTTTTCATAGCTCATGATTGACTCCTGTCAAAAAGAGCTGCCTGGTCCTCACGGACTTGTGCGTGCCACAATATGCCATTTTATGATGTGGACACGTGCGATTTATACACCGGTGTGGCTTATACTGTACAAATCTGTTTTCCTCTAAATTTAGTGGGTGCGGCTTATACAACGGAATTTACGGTATATGTAATGCAAATGCTTACAGACTCACAATAAACCATGATTAATAATGATTGGTTAATGTTGCTGTTCAATCTCGTACCACAGACAAGCGTTTAAAAGGTTGAGTCATGTCATCATCATTAAATAATAATACTAATAAATAGAAAACACATAAATATATAAAGTATATTATATATACAAATAATATATAAATAAATAAATAAGTTTTATCATAAATAAAACTAACTTTAAACTTACCATGATATGTGTTTCCTCCACTGCTGCTTCTTCTTCTTCCATTTGTTAGGCAACTGTCTAACAACCCAATGGCACACCAGACTTTTAAAAGACGCTAAACACGGTAGTAAGAAACTGTGAAACGGTAATGCTAAACATCTGAAATGTATCAAGTCTGACCAGTAAACCGATTCCACTGTTTCATATTTTGACCATTCATACCCGACCTTTCAGCTCATAAATAACACTGTTGCATCACCGTTGAGCGACCGTGCAACCACTCTCATGTATGAGCATTCGCCAGGTCTGCCATTCTCATTTTAAAAAATGGGAAATACCTGTGGAAATACCTGTGCTTACATTGACAGTGTGCACGCTTCCATGTGGATTCGTCACACATACAGTAAGTCCTGGTCTAAGCCTAACAGGAAATAGACGTAGACGTTTTCTCTCTATGTTAAACATTATGGACATTGCATAGGTTAGCTCATTTGCTCATTAAATGCTCATTTCCTGTCCATTAAAAAGGCTGCAGACTGTGGAAGTACTCACGGCAGCCGCAGAGTTGGGTAGAGGTGCGAAACCACCAGTGCCGCTTATGGGAAATTCTTAACACCACGTGGGGCTTTCCCCCGTAAATTTGTTGTAAAAGCAGTGTGCACTACACAATGTGAATGCAAATGTGTGTCATTTCCATCTGAAGCCCTTATCGGTGGAGGTGATGAACACTGACTGCGACTGTGATGACAGAATATCAACAAAGACACTCAAACAAAAACATGAAATAAAGGTTATGTATGTATTATCATTCACTAGAACAACACACGGATGGTGCCATGGTATAACCCGTTGTGACTGTTGTCATTGTTAATATTATTATTATTATTAGTGGACGTGATGGTAAAAATTATAGGGGGCAATAATAACGATGAAGACTGTGTTATGTACTTTTTGTGGTGTTTGTTACTGTTGGTTTATTGCTTTAAAAAGAAAAAAACAAATGATATTATCATTGTTGCTATTTCTATTAGCTATCTTTTTGGTGTTGCATTTGCGTGTCTTCTCTTCTCGATTGTTTGATGTGGATTTTCATCTTTTTGGTTGTTGTGGAGCTGGGAC
Organism: Dunckerocampus dactyliophorus; assembly: GCF_027744805.1. Taxonomy (NCBI): domain Eukaryota; kingdom Metazoa; phylum Chordata; class Actinopteri; order Syngnathiformes; family Syngnathidae; genus Dunckerocampus; species Dunckerocampus dactyliophorus. The sequence goes on along the minus strand of NC_072834.1, from coordinate 1,651,074 downwards.
TAGGATGGAGTCTGTTTTTTTTTTCATTTTCATTTCTTGTGTGAAAAAAAGGAAAAGCACGGATGGTCACCAGGGTTGCACACGTCTCAGAGGGAATTTTGGTCTACTCTTTCCAGATACTGAAGGTTTCCAGGTTTCTGCTTCCACCAGAGATTTCCGCCTGCTTCCAAACACAGCAGGTGGAGTTTCAAGCCATTACGGTGAAGTGAGTTAGGGCTGCTTTTCTTGGTGACTGTACTCCCAACTCCCTTGACATCATTAACCAGATCCTCCCTTGTAATTCTGGGCTGGTCCCTCACCTTTCACATGACCATCATTACCCCACAAGGTGAGGTCTTCAGGAGTTCCGTAGCGAGGATGACCCTTGTCATGTTTTTCGTCCATTTTCGAATTATTGGGCCAAGAGTGTCTTTCTGACCAAATTTCTGAAGTCTGCTTCGTGAGCACAGAATTGTTGCGGGTTAGTACTTGGGCCAGACTAACATAATAACAGCTCCATGCCCCCCATCAACAATTGAAAAATTGTGTGTTTCCTTACTTGTTCAGTTAAAACGAACATGATGGGGCAACACTCTATTCATTTGCTACCACCTCTTTCCAACAATTCTCAAGTCTCAGCAGTTTTGCAAGGGCTAATAAATATTTTGACATCAGCCAGAAAGCAATGACATCAAGAAATGCTGTATGACACATTTTCCAGTATCGTGTTTCAAAATTTGTGAAAGGTGTTTGATGTTCTGCGTGAAGGTTTGACCTTTTGGTTAAGTCATCGTTCTGTCACTACATTCCTTTACTCTGGTTAGAGGGAGCTGGGGAGCGCACCTGTCGTTGATTTCAGACAATAACAAAAGTGATTCAAAATCAGAAATATGGCGTACTGTCCAGGATACGTGTTACCTTCAGATTTTCTACTGGGACGGTTTTTCGATCACCAAATTAAAGGCAAAACCACAAAATTATTCAAGGATCTTGAAAAATCTCAACAAAAAAATATATCGGTACCAGGAATGGCAATCCTGATCAGCGAACCGATGTCAGCGCCAACGTAACAAACCTGCAAATTGTTTCGAAGATATCAACTGCAGCTGGCAAAAGGTACTCACCTACGTAAGTGCTTCCAGCAGACACCGGACAAGATCATCCACAGAAAAATGAGATGCTTTTCATGTCATTCCTGTCCTCAACTTCAGATTAGTGGGGGCGATGGCGGGGCGTCCTACTGGTGACTTGACACGCAGTCTCTCTGGTGCTGTGTGTGGAGACAGACCAACGGGGGGGAAGCAGTTAAAAACATTGTAGGAGTTGGCCCAACTGAGTAAAGTTGGCCCCCAAAATTCTGCTCAAATAGTCCCAGTCGTTTGTGCTGCATTTGTGCTGTTTTGTGTAATTAAAATGAAATGTTTGTGCTGCTTTTGTTTTTTGAGTTACTGCAGATTATTTTATAGGTCAATCAAAGTTCACCCACTCCAAATTAAGCCAAAATTGTCCCATTCGTTTTTCCACAATGTATACCAGTAGCATCCGCATACTCATAAACAAACATGCGACGTTTCCAATCTTACATGAGCACACCTGCAGAAGAAGGAAGGATGATACTGTATGAACGTTGAATATCCGCAGCCATGACTGATTATTATTTAACTGCAGATGAGACCTACTTGGATCACACTGTGAGAGCGTCTGCTTTTTATTTCATTCATGGCTCTTTGTAATTTACTCCTTTTAATTAAGGTTGTGAATCAAAGGAGGGATGAGGTGGAGTGGGATGGATTTCTGGCATATTCTGACAGTTTGTTGAGCTGCCAGCTTTGTGATCTTGACCTGTTCAAGCCTAACAACTTACTGCGATGCTGCTCAGTCTCACACACACACACACACACACACACATCCCATTCCACTCGGATCACACAGAACCTTCATTGCAACACTGGTAACACTTATATTTCTTACAGTTGAAACCTTTCAGAACACCATTGCTTTTTAAGAAGGAGCTTAAAAGTGCTCATGACACCAAAACACATATCAATCCTGTTTTCACCCTGAAAATAACATGAGGCTTGAATCTCGACATGTTTAAACCCTTTTCTACTCTTTTCGTGAGAAAGAGGCTGGAGAAAAAGGAAGCAACACTGCCTCAAAAACCCTCCCTGTCGGAAAAACGCATGGAATACATTGTTGAGGTGCATTTTTTGTTGATTTTCTTGATTTTCGTAATATCCGGTGTGTAAGACGTGACGACTAAATTTTGACAGAAAAACAGATTTGTACATAAATAAGCTGCACCGGACTATAAACCACACATGACCACCTCACAAAAATACATATTGTGGCGCGCACTAGTCAGTGAGGACCAAGCAGCTCTTTACTTGACAGGAGCCGATCATGAGCTGTGAGAAAACTCACGAGCCCGTCGACTCGTTGGAAATCGCAGGAGGTCATTACTCAATATAACAGTCAGTGTCATCTTACCAAGAACGCTAAAATCATCACACAGCAACTCAACACTGCCCTGCTGGTCAAAATGCCCTTTGGTGAATTTTAAACTCGTATTGGTACTGGTCTTGCATGTTTCTCAGGTATACCTTTTGAGCGAGCCACCAGTTGAGGATCACTGGTATAAGAGGAACGCACCGTGACATGATGACGGCTTGTGTCATCGTGACACTGATCAGGCTCCAATTACAAGAAAAGTCATTTTGCTATTCCCCCAGCACAATGGACAACCGCTCGGATGATTGACAGGTATAATCAAACAGGTTAGTAACAGTTGAGTGGGTGACAAAGGGGGCCACAGTGTAACACTGTGTGCTGCGTTTTGTTTAAGCTCATGCACACATGCGTGTGTAGAAAGGGTGCTGGTGACGCACTGAGGCGGTTAGGCGTTACGCAATGGCACACCAACACAATCTGGCGAAACTGGGGTGGGGACAGAAGTCCCGGACTTACTTTGGGCGAGGCAGGACAGGACCTGACACACGCGGGAGGGCAGGACAATGGTGTGTGCAATGTCTTTGCACACACTGTCGTTTACTCCCTTTTGATGACACACATTAGCTTCTGGACTGTCACTTAAAACTCATTTACTGAAAATCACATTTGCGGCACATTTTGCAAACAATGAAAACATACATTTTTGCCCTTTCAAACGCACTGTTTGAATCCAAAACGTAAGGCAACACATCACCCAGTGACAACAGTGGCAGGTCCTGGTGTGCGGGTCAATACTGAAATATCAATACTTCCCATACCAACGCTTCATGCTCTAAAATCCATACTCCAATCAAAATATTGATACTTTTGATACTTGAGTCATTTGAGGTAGTGTTTGTCCCAAACGTCTGTTGGAACGTAAATGGAATGATTCTATTCTATTCATTCTAATAGTAGTTCTTAATCATTTATTTGAATGGTTCTATTCATTTACTTGTTTTCTTTTTTCATTCTTTCAAATACTAATTTCACATATGTCACATGATTTTGTTCTGTGTGTTTTCTGTTGTTGTGCAGTATGTTAGCCAGCCTACAGTCGTCCCTGGCAATGTTGCGTTTTTTCAGAAATATTAATTAATTGATAAATGATTACTGTTTGGTGGTAAACTATTAGCTATTATTAATCAAAACAAGAGGTGACATGTAGTATTCAGGTCACTAGGCGACAGTAATGACACAAAACATTGAGACATTACCTTACATTGCATTACCTTAACACTGCATCAAGTGATGAAGTCAGCCTCGGCATGTCCGACGTGACAGAGTGGAAAAAAAGTTATCCTCCCATTCCATGTGGAAGTGGTAGGTTTTTGACTTCTTAAATTTAGAAGAAATAAATTCAGGGCTAACTGATTAGCTCGCTAGCTTGTTAGCATTTCTATGCTCCAACTATGAAAATATTCCATTTATTAACATTGAATCCTATATCACAGAAATTAATTTAACCCGATGGACCGGTCTGGAACCATTTAACCACTATAAACGAGGGACAAATGTATTGCAAATCACCCCGCTACCTCGATGCACATTAGGGTTTAACATAAATAAATAAATCACTTCATTGTTCAATTATTCATGCATTTGAATTCAGAATTGATCTAATGAATCATTTCTTTAAATGTCTTGTATTGTTTATGCTACGATATGAAATACACTATATTTTAACATTGACCAGACACAGATGAATTTGCACAAAGTATCTGTATCTCCCATACCAGCCTGAATTTTACTTAGACTGGAAGCGACATCAGTGGTATCGCACATCACTAGTAGCAAGTACGGCTGCACACGCTTTCCGGTGGCTGGAAAGCAGCTGCGCATCGCGCAAAACAGGAAACAGAAAACCAAAATAAGAGCACAAAACAACATGAAGACTAAGGTCCAACCTGTCGTGCAACATGTCAGTCAGTCCAACATAACATAAAATGCTGGTTATGCAAGACGGAGATGCTTCAAATACTTCACATGCAGCGTTTTAACCCTTTTTCCACAACTTGTATTGCATATCCAATCCAATCTAATCCACTTTATTTATATAGTACATTTTATAAACACTGTTTCCAAAGTGCTGCACAGACTAGCAAAACCATAAATAATAAGTAAATAAAGGAATGTAAATGTAAATAATAAGTAAAAATTACAAACTAAAAGATCAAATAGAAACAAAGAAATGTACTACAATAAAATATTTAAAACAAGAAATCAAAACAATAAAAGCCAAAAGTCCAAGAAGTAGGTAAAAAATAAATAAGTAAATTTAATTTAAAAAACTAAAATAAATAGAACCAATAAAAACTTAAAAAATAATAAAAGACACAGAGGACCACACATATTGCATATAGCATATTTGTCTTATTCTGCACAATGCATCCATTAGAAGAAGCACAATGTGTGTTAATTACAAGACATTAGTTTGAGGGAAGAGCTGCTGCCGATATCGGTATCGGTAATGAAGTGCTGGCCAATATGGAATATGGCATATCAGTAAGAATGCCAATGTAGCCTCGATGCACATATTACACACATGGGCAAAGCTTCCATTTCCAAGTCTCTCGAGTGTTTAAATGCCTGGTGGAGATAGGCTGGTCACGAGATCCATCCCAACATTATGAGGAAGGAAGCTAATTAAAAACATGACCGATACCAATTGTTCTGCTCGTTTGCGAGGCACCGGTTGTACGTCATGCGTTGACCTAAACAGACAATTCTCTCCTGCATCTGCCGCTTCATTAAACACCACCTGTGTGTAAAATCCCCAACTGAATGAAACTTCCTGGTATTTCAAGGAACTCGAATTCTGATTCTGAAATGCCAGCGTGTTCCTGGTAACACACATCAGTTGTAAGTCGTAGCGAGCATGGGAATTCAGCTGCATTTCCTTGAAAATTAATGACTCACTGTTGTTTTCCATTTTTTTCCCACATTGACGCACAGTAGATCCCCGCATATTCGCACATTTCTTTTTCTCTGCCCCGGATTGTACAAACGTACAGAGAAAGTGGCTGCAAGGGGCTGCAGCTCTGAATCCAGCAGAGGGTGCTGTCTCACAAGTCAATCCATGCAACATTTTCCAGCAGGAAGATGTCTGACAAGACGTGGTGTTGTAAGTACAATGCTGTGCACTGTACGTCTGTAGTTGCTTCTTCGTGTGTAAAACTCCATTTTAAAGAGTTTAAAGCAACCTAACCCTATCAAAAAGAGGCATTTTTGGGCTTTTTATGGGTACGTCGGTCTTGAATTGAACCCCCTCAGCAGGAAAATGCTTTGACAAGACATGATTTTGTGTACCTGCATGTTTTATAAGAGCACGGTGTGCCTGTGATTGTTTATTAATGTGAAAAATCAGGGTATGCAAGGGGTCTTAAAAAGTCTGCAATCCAATAACACAAATTTAAAGCCTTAAAATGTCTAAAATTCCCTTAAATATGAGTTTAAAAGGTCTTAAAACTGCATTAAAAAAATGCATAAACGTCAGTCTTGCTTTGAAGCACTTCTATTTTTGAGGACGCTTTCGAGTGACTGTATTTTTTTGCCAGTATGGATGTGAAATATATGAAATAACTAATAAATTGTATACCACCTTACGGTCTTCAAAAGTCTTACATTTGACTTGTTGAAACCTGCAGAGAAAGAAGTGTGAGATGCATATTGCAGGATTTAAAGTAACCTATCAGTAGTAACCTAGTCACCCTAGTATCAGTAACTCTATCAAAAACTAGGGCTTTTTATCGGTGTGTCCGTTATTCGCAGTTTTTCGCTAGGGCTCTTAAAATGTTTATCATCCAATAATATGAAATAAAGGCCTTAAAATGTCTAAAATTGACTTCAAATCTCATAAGATCATGTGGATGGAAGAATCACACATGACAGGAATGAGGAAGTGGGAGAGTGCAAAGGAGTGTGGCGTGCAGAAGGTTACGCATTGTAGGGAAATTTTAACACATGCACGCGCACGCACACACATGCACACACATAGTTCAGTTCCTAATGTGGAAATTGTAAATAAATTGTTATTTTGATGTAAAAAAAATAACATTTTGGGTTTAGTTGTTTAGATATCTGAGCTGTCACAAAAGCAAAAAACATTTGTGTCAAAGTGAAAGTTATGCTTGAAATGTATCTTTTCACAAAAAGCTGCTTTTCTCCCTTTTCTAGTTGGAAACTGATATTTTCCTGAAACTTACCTATGTTCTACTGCTGATTACTAAAGAACGGAACAAGGTGGAAACAAACTATTTTTTCTGATGAAAGACGGGAGTCTCATCTTTCTTTTGGTAGGTAAGATCAGTCCAAATCGTCTAAAATGGCCGCTACTGAAGGGGTTGTCTTTTGAAAAATGTCTGGGACTGACAAAACTCCATTTAAAATCAGCGTGCAAGTAGGGTCTTAAAATCTCTAAAATCCAAAAATATGAAAAATGTCTCAAATTCCCTGAAAACCTCAAAAAATGTCTTAACTAAAATAAACTTAAGTTAAAGAAACTTCATAAAATGTATAGAGTAAAAGTTTCAGAGTAAAGTTCAAAGTAAAATTCAGAGTAAAGTTGATAAAAAGTTCATATAGTTAAAAAAAAAAAGTCCAGATGTTTCATTGAAAAAGACCTCAGGTTAGTGTCCTCACTTAAACCAGCAAACTTTTTTGACCCTTACTTTTAACTCATTCAATCCCAGCCGTTTTTCAAAATGTCCCCCCCCCCCAGTATTAGACCATTTTGACTGATTTTTCAAGGCACACTTTGTCCGCTCTTTAGCAATCAGCAGTAGAACATACAGTAGGCACGTTTCAGGAAAATATCAGTTCCCGACTAAAAAAGGGAGGAAAAGGCTTTTTGTGAAAAGATACATTTCAAGCAGAACTTTTGCTTTGACACAAATATTTTTCCCTTTTGTGACAGCTCAAACATCTAAACAACTGTACCACAACATAAACAACACAAAAATTATCAAAATAACAATTTATTTACAAATAAACTGAGAGACCGCTTTTATTGTGCGCTTGCGTCATCACCTCTAGTTGCCAACTGCGCCAAAAAAATTCAAAGAGCAAGCGTTCGGGTTTTAAAAAAAGGTGTCAATACGTCGTTGGTATTGAAACGGCGTTCAAACTGAAACGATGCCCAACCCCAGTCTTCAAGCCGCCTCCTCTGGAATAGCGGGGAATGCTACGGATACTTCCTGTGGTGCTGCTCTGAGTTGGGAAACGATTCTCTCAATGACACGTATCAACGTGACAAATAGACAGAGGGAAAACAAAAAGGTGTCAAATGGAAAATTTACTCCGAATCATAAAGTGCAAGGCGGGCGTGTGAGTCATACGTCAAACAAAGCAAGTGGGTCTTCATCCAGGCGAACGTGCGGGTGGAATTTCACTATGAGACACACACGACAGGCAGGTGAGCTGGAAATGCTCAAGCACACGTGAAAACCTCATTTATTGAAGTAAATGGGGAGGGGGGGCTTAAAAATGATGCATGGAAATTAGCACAAAATATGTTTAATGTGTTACAAACACAAGAATAAAGTGCAGCAAAGTGCAAATCATAGCTGGTTAAAGCACAGTTATCACAGTCTGTTGGGTCCTAACGTGTGTGTGTGGGGGGGGCACACTATCGGACCTTTGTGATGATTAAAGTGATGTTGTTGCAAACGAAAGCTGCACTCCCTTTAATTGACAGCATTCACAGCCTACACTTAGGCAGCGAGAAGTGTACTATCAGTATTTTTAAACAAACTCCCACAGCAACCTTTAAGTTAGCAAAACTATAATTAGAGATCGCCTCTTCTGCACGGCTGTGCGCTTAGCTTTAACCCATGAAGTCCCTAAGTGAGGCATCAGAAGCATCTTTGGAGTGGCTGTCATGTGCCAGTCATGTGACCATCCCAGGATGGCAACGTGTCAGGAACGCTAAAAGCTTATTTTTGCCATGAAAGATCATTTTGAACCCATCTTAACAATTCTAACGCTTTTAACACGGTGTCAAATATTTACAATTCAACAGTTTTTACAATCATTTTTGGACGAATATACGCAAAACAAGCTGCCCAAATATTGCTCCCCACCTCTGTGGCCCCCAGCTGAAATGATATCGCTCTAACGCTCTCGCCCGACTTTACTGTTTTCATGGTGTGTGAATTAAGAGCCGACCACCCGCCACCTCCTCCCCGAGAGCAGCGGGTTAAAGTACACTTGACGCCGTGCCAGGAAGTGTGCTTTTTCCTCTCTCCACGCCGCATGGTTTTATCTTTCTCCAACAAGCGGTTGATATCGCACAGTCCCAGCAGGACGCACACACTGAAAGGAGACACGCTGCACCAGGGGTGTCCAAAGAGTGGCCGTTTTCGGCTCTTGGCATACGTTAGAGCACCGCTTTTCACGGTGGTTACTCTCCAGGACCACCAATGAGTGGGGGAAAAACGCGAGTATTTGAGGCACCCAATTGATTTCAGCTCAACACTTGCAATAAACCTCAGCTAACGTGTTTTTCACTTAACATAAAAACATTTACACCACAATTTTGCCTGGGTTTGGTGCATTGGCTGGTTAGCATACAACATGGCGCACGTCTTGCCATGTTATTAATAATTAATCATTTTTCACAAAACATCCGTGCTTGTTAGCATCCTATTAGCTAGCAACCAGAACCAGAAGTCAGCGGGTTACTCTCGAAAATGTTAACACAGACGTTTTTATGGTTTAAATGCATACAAATGATGAATGAAATGGCAAAATGAGCATTTAACGTCACTTTAACCTTCACTGAAGACTCTGTTCCCAAAGACACCATGTGGCATCTTGTCTGTCCCAAAATGCTGGCACTTGCCACTTTTTTTTGGCTCTGTTTTGGGCTATGGAGGTGAGAAACACTACAAGAGAAACAGGAAGCTGGTGGGGACTGATCTCACTGCCACATCGTGTCTTTGGGGACAGTCACGTCAAGAACCACGTCTTCAATGAAGGCAAAAGTAACCTTAAAAGAAAACTGCACTTTTTTTGGTATTTGGCCCATCATCTACAATCCTTATGGGAAACATGAACACATATTTCTTTCCCTTTTTCTGTGCGTTCTAACGAGAGAAAACGAGTTAGCATGAGCCAGCTAACATTGCACGTCATGGGAGGTACCCGTTATGACTATAAAGCCCCCCCCAAAAAAACTCTAACACCGTTTTATATCCATGCTGTGATCATGCATTCACAGGTGCACTGATGAAAACATGAAATACTTACAGTAGTTGGGATTTGCTTTCTTTAATATTTCAACTTTGTGTTATTAAAACATCAGAATACTACGCCGTCATTCTCGTAATATTGCAACTTTTTCTCGTTACGTTACAACTTCATGGTAAAATCACTGCTGCTTTGACTATTTTATTTTTATTTTTCAGTCATATGTTTAGAATGTGTCGCGGGCCATTACCAAAAAAAAAAAAAAGCCGTGGGCTGCAAATGGGGCCTGGGCCGCACTTTGGACACCCCTGTTTTAACTGGTTAGTTGCTTGACCGTGTTGCCTTTGCTTTGCTTTCTAGCTTGTAATTCAATTTGGAACTCCGCCTCTCTTTTATTGTTGCAATGTTACTGTACACTGCATTTGTCCCTTTCCGTTGTCTTTTTTCATTTCCCCTTTTTATTCTTACTACTTGTATTGTGTCTGTGTAGGCTCTCAGTCGTACAGGAGTTGTCCATCGAGGAAAAGGCTTCTTGAGACGTCATCTGTACTTCTGTGAAGAAGGTGTCGGACGTTTCGCTCCTCATCCGAAGAGCTTCGTCAGCGAACTAATAAGTGCTGGTAGCTTAGGCCTTAAATACAGTAAGAGTGGGCGGAATTGGTGTGCCAACACCCTCCTCCTATTGGTTCGTTACACTAAGCCTGGGCGGAGTAGTGGTATAATCCTATCCTGTTATTGACACCTCCGATAAAAGGGAAGTGTCGCTCCCTGAATAGGGTATGAACGACTCTGATACTGGCTAGTTAGCATCTATTGTTCTGGCTCGGCCCTGCCTTCACCTCATTTGCAAGACTAAGAGCTGTGGGTTTTGGTCTCAGTAACCTGCTGAACACAGGGTCCAAATTAAACCTCAAACCACCATTCCGATTCAATGATGGGTTCTGTTAATCGGAATGGTGGTTTGAGGTTTAATTTGGACCCTGTGTTCAGCAGGTTACTGAGACCAAAACCCACAGCTCTTAGTCTTGCAAATGAGGTGAAGGCAGGGCCGAGCCAGAACAATAGATGCTAACTAGCCAGTATCAGAGTCGTTCATACCCTATTCAGGGAGCGACACTTCCCTTTTATCGGAGGTGTCAATAACAGGATAGGATTATACCACTACTCCGCCCAGGCTTAGTGTAACGAACCAATAGGAGGAGGGTGTTGGCACACCAATTCCGCCCACTCTTACTGTATTTAAGGCCTAAGCTACCAGCACTTATTAGTTCGCTGACGAAGCTCTTCGGATGAGGAGCGAAACGTCCGACACCTTCTTCACAGAAGTACAGATGACGTCTCAAGAAGCCTTTTCCTCGATACTACTTGTATTGCTTTTATCTTTTCAAAAGCCTCCTGTGCACAAGTGTTGCAAAAACACTCAATGTCATCGTGACGTCCACATCACATAAACAACCAAATCAATTATTTCCTGGCGGGAAAATTGCCTCGGTTTTCGTATTTGTTCGTTTTCATCAAACAAAGTAATAACAAAATATTAATTTCGTTTTTTCTTTTGCGTCTCACGGCGATGATGGCGCCTTCAGGGCCCGCCAAACAAAGTGCGAAATCTCAGCGCTTGATGAAAAACATTATCAGTGAAGCATAAAGACAGAGGAACATGTAAAATAGGTGGCTTTTCGTTCTTTTTTAACCGGGTGGTACATGTAAAGTATCTGTATTAGCAGGTATTGCTCACTTTATTACCCAACTTTGGGTCAATGAGATGTGTGGAAAAAACAAAAAGAACCACAAATACACAAAGTTGCTCCCTGTATTGTAGAAGTAAAATGAGTTGATGTTTTGTTCATATAGTTTTGCATATGCCCACCTTGGATTGCTTTTAGCATCTTCAACTACAAAATTCAGTCGGCCCCGCCCACATCCTTCAATTTTTCTGCATCAGGCCCCGGTTGGTAAAAGTTTGGGCACTCCGGGACTAAGCCAACCCCCCAAGTCATGCAAGGAGAAGTGCCACCATAACAATATGGCTGTCTTCAGTGACTGATGAGGGCATTTCAGGCTTTGCACCGCCCCCTACTGGAGATGCTGCGGTGCTGTACCAACAAGGCTTCCTGCCGACCACAGCGTTGTGTGGTTAGTCGGTGATGTGTGTTATTTTCCCCAAAGCACCCGACAGCACGTTACAATGGCGACTGCCTCCATTGCTCAGCACTATCGGAGAGGAGTTTTGTTTTTCATGAAAGTTAAAATACTGGAAATTTACGGGAAAATATTAGAACAGGAGGGCGCTGGGAAAAAATGGCAAACTACGGGACTTTCCCGAGGAAAACGGGAGGGTTGACAGGGATGGGACATGATTTAAAAAAGCCTATTATTAGCATGAACTTAAGTCTTTGCTCTTTTTTCCCATTTTTGCTGTTGCTTTTTTTCCCAAATATTTCAACTTTCTTCTTTAATAATACTAGTAAATATTCCCTATAATATCATGACTTTATTCTCATAATATTTTGACTTTATTCATATATTCTACATTTTCACACAACCTAATTGTCCAAAAAATGTGTTTCTCATAATATTACAAATGTAAAAAGAACATTGTATTTGTTTTTTACCATTCAACTCTAGGCTACTAAAATGACACTATTTTCCCTCACAATATTACAACATTATTATCATTATTAATAATACAAATATTTTATTAATAAAATGGCAACTTTTTTCTCTTCATATTTTGACTTTATTCTGGTAACATTACAACTTTTTCCACAGCATAACTTTCCTAAAATTACAACTTTATTTGTTGTTTTGTTTCTCATCATATTACAACTTTTAAAAAAACGTATGCTTTATGCAACTAACATGATGTGATTTTTCCTCATAATGTTGCAACATGGTTTTCGTAACAAATGATGACTTTTTCTTGTTCAAATTACAATATTTTCACTTTATTCTATTACAAAAATGACTGCCAATTTTCCCATTTTTGCTGTTTTCTTTAAGTTTTCTTGTTAAAGTACATTTTTAGAATGCACCACGGGCCAAAAGAAAACACCGCCCTCGGGCCGCAAATGGCGCCCGTGCTGCACTTTGGACACCACTGAATTACAGTATATCCAAGGAAAAGAATTTGTCCCCAATTTTTGGCGCCCCCTAGAGCCCCTCGGCGCCCTCAGCATTTGACTAAACAAGCAGGAGAGCACCTTCAGTTCAGAAAATCACTAAGGGGTCCCATTAGTAGAAAGGGGTGGCACCCACTGAAAATGAGGTGCAGCAGGATTCTCAGCTGTAACGGGAGGCAATCCTCACTCGGAATGTGCAAAACAAAAAAGCCTGTGACAAGAGCCACTCACGGGCCAGGTTTTAGCTTGCTTGGATCAAGTTGCCATGGTGACCGCACCTTGCCGGGGCCGTCCTCCAGTTTCAAAGCTCTTCTGAAAGACATTTAAACATCTCTGCTGCCCCCTGCCGATCAGCTAAACACATCACTGACAAGCCGCACTGTTGAACTGAAACACAATTCAGAAGCGGTGTGAAATGTAGTACTCCTGACGGGCCACTAGGTGGCAATGTTACATTGTTAATATTACACTGATGAGACAGACAATGGCCACCGCAGGAAGTGCAGCACTGGACAGAAACAGGAAGTTAAAGGAACAAAAAAACTATCCCAATGTCTTATTTATGGCTTGTATGTCTTATTTTCTCTTACTGCATCTACCATACTGGCTGATACGAGTGTAAAGGTGACGAGAGTTCATGTATGTAACAGTGTGTTACAAGAAGGAAGTCAGAATATGAAGATTAAAAGTTGTAATCCAATGAGAAAAAGCTGTACTATTACACGAGAATGTTGTCAAATTATAAGGAAAAATTACCTCATTTTTGTGGCATAAAGTTAAAATATAACAGAAATATGATTTCTTTTTAAAGTCGTAATAAACAAAATATTATAAAGTTGTCATTTTTTGAAAATTAGGTTGCGAAAAGTTCTGATATTATGGCAATAAAGTACAAATTTTCTGACATGAACATTTACAAGAAGAATGTTGAAATCGTTGGAAAACTGGAGAAAAAAAATAATAGCAGAAGTAGTAAAAACAGCTGTAATTTTACAAGAATAAAGTCAAAACATTAAAAGAAAAAAGTCATATTCTAATGAGGGAAAAAAGTCACAATATTCCGAGAATAAACTCATAATATTATGAGGAAAAATAACATCATTTTAGCAGCATAAAGTTAAAATAGAGCAGAAATATGATTTGTTTTGAAAGTCATATTAAACAAAATAAAGTTGTCATTTTTGGAAAATGAGGTTGGGGAAAAAGTTGTAATATTATGGTAATAAAGTACAAATATTCTGACGTAATGGTAAAAACTATTAAAGCTATAATTTTACAAGAATAAAGTCAAAATATTAAGAGAAAAAAGTGGTATTCTAATGAGGGAAAAAAGTCACAATATTAGGTGAATAAACTCGTAATATTATGAGGAAAAATAATATTGTTTTAGTAGCATAGAGTTGAAATATTAAAGACAAAAAAATAATTTTTTAAAGTGGTAATATTATGAGAAACAAAACAAAATAAACTTCTCATTTTTGAAAAAAAAAGGAAAAATTAGGGGGGAAGTGCTAATATTGTGGGGAATAAAGTCGCAATATTGTGGGAATAAAGTCATATTATGAGAAAGAAAGTTGGAATATGATTAAAAAACAGCAGAAATGGGAAAAAAGCAAAAAGACTGAAGTTCATACTAATAACACACTTTTTCACAAAGCTGAAATGCATGTAACTTGCATGCGTCGCTTTCCAAACTATCAAAGTGGTCCTTGCATGCTTTCATTTTGCTGCGGCCCTCACAGGAAAAAGTTTGGACACCCCCGCTCTACATAAATTCAATTTCAATCAAATTACACAAACTTAAGATTTATTTTTTTTAATTAATGCACTGAAAATGTCATCTTTCTAAGTATTCAACAAAAAAAGGTATCTTCACCCAATGAAATGGTAGACGACAGCACCAGCAAGGAGCACAGAGTTCCATGATGAACCCGATGACACCAAACCCTGCAGTTGCAACTGTGCTCACTAGAGGGCGACATTCTGCCTTGAAACTCGCCCACAAACGTGAGACAGGTCACGGAAAGAGTAGCAGGCTTCATAATGAGTGAGTGGGAGGGCATCAGTTGGCCTTTTTTTTTTTTTTTTTTTTTTAATGGGAGCATTCGGGTCGGCTGGACAAGCGGACGTGTCCTGGCGGCTATAACGACAGATGGAGCCCAACACAAGCAGATGTCTGTGGTCTCTGATCTAATCAACAGTACATACCTCCCTGCCATCAACCCCAAGCAAAAACACTCAAGAAGAGGAGAGAGCGGTGCAGAGAAACTGCATGGCAAAGAACGAGTGACAGACGGGAGAGAGAAATATCCTCGTGCGTACTCCGCTCCGGCAGAGGGGTCACGGAGTGTGACTGTTCTAGGGCTGCCTGTCAAAACAGCGCAGCTATCACAGCCACACTCCCATGTGCATAAGCAAGGGGGCTCACTAACGCGCTTACAACAGCAACAACACCGACCTTTTTTCAGAGCTGCGTCACAGCACCAGCATCACACACACACACACACTCACTCGCACTGACTAGCTGGGAAATGAATAACATCACACACAAGTGCTGCACAACTTGTCGGGGGAGAGTGGAGGAAAATGCCTTACCGAGTCAGGAGTGAAGATGCGGAGGCCAGCCCAGGAGCGCCGTGGAGCACGCACCGCGGAGGCCCGAGAGGAGGACAGTCGACCACATGGCAGGGACACACTAACTAAGAGTGAGCAAAACAAGGAAGACAAGAGGGGTGGGAGAGTGGGGTGGGGAGGAGGGGGGAGGGACAGACACCAAGTTAAGAGAAGGTAGAGGAGTGTTCAAAACATCCACTTTAAAGGGTGGGAGAGGGCAAGTGAGCGGCGAGGAAAGAAGGGGAGAGAAGTGGTCGGGTTTAGAGGACACAGCTGTGGGGCAGCCAACAACTGCACCATGATAGTGGAAACTCACATTACACAACTTCCCATTCATGCAACGCTATCCGGCTATAAGGTAGCATGAAGGGGGAGGCACCAGATCACTGAAAGTTGGAAGCGGACGAGGCTCAGCTTCCCAGGAAACCCAGCAAAACAACAACAGGTCCAGGCCGTGCCATGCGTGCGCTTACTGGGAAGTGATTGCACAACGCTTGACTGTGTGTCCAGGGAGAGGGGGGGGCTAGGTTTCAATATGTGACAGGCAGGAAAAACACAAAAGTGACTGAGGCTGACTGAGAGGGGGGCGGGGGGCCGGGGGGGGGGGGGGGGGGGGGGGGCAGCCTGCCACAAATAGATCTTCACGGCCCACAATGTTTCCGTGTGAAATAACACCTCACACGTGTGCATTTTTGGAGTAATATTTGCCAGTCAACCACTAAACTGCCATGATTCATCAATGAATAGATCTTGAAAAAACACAATAGAGCGAAGCCGTGAAACCAAGCGCGATGTGGCGAGGGACGACTAAATACTGTATAGGGCCAGAATCGCTGATCCTTTTTACTTCACGTTTGCCAAGATCCTTGAACTTGTTCATCGTGATTGTAATCACAATTCCATTTTAGGCAAACCAAAAGAATGATTTTATCAACAAACTGAAATGTGTATGTACAGTGGTGTGAAAAAGCCTCCCCCCCTTCCTCATTTCTTATTTTTGGCACATTTGTCACACTTAAACGTTTCAGATCATCCAACAAATTCAAATATTAGTCAGTGACAACACAACTGAACACAAAATGAAACGTTTTATTATGAAGGGAGAAAACTAAAAGCTAGATGGCCCTGATGGGAAAACGTGACCTCCCCCCGTTAAAACATAACTTAACTGCACCTAAAAGTATTTTGCATGCCCATTTTTTCCAATGTTATCTTTTATTGGGTCAGGGACCTGACTCCCAGAGGTTTGTTACTAAAGCCAAACAGCTTTGAAGAGCACAACCATGTTCAATTCCACAAATTCATCTTTTGTAAAAAAAAAATAAAAATTAAAAAAAGGCTCGGTACCGGATCAGATAAAAAAAAAAAAAACGAATCGGACATTCCTAACATCAACAATCTAACAACACAGACCGAAAACACAGATATTTGAAACAAATTAGCCAAGAAAATGAATAATATCAATCGCACCATGCTTGTATCGATTCGATACTGCTACTACCTGATACCATCGAGCCCACGGCAGCCACAAATAGGTTGCAGTCCTGTGGTATTATTAATAAGATACATTATTAGCTATTTGTGAAAGCAGGGCGAGCGAGATGAAGAGGATGATGAATCTTTCAACGGTGAAAGTCAGTCAAGTATGAGCAATTTCGTCTTTTTGTGTCGTCACGTTATTTGTCGTTCGTCAGCGCTTTCGGTGCAGGAAAGCAGCCGCTTTCAAAGCAAAAGTAAACAAGCAATGGAACATGACACCCACTTGCAGAGGATGAACGTATGAAATGTGTCAAATGTGACCACACATTCTAAAAAATTTTAAATTTCTGTATGATTTAACAAAAAAACTTTAACAAAAAAAAGCAAAAATGGTCAAATCTACAGTAAATTTACAAGAATAAAGTTTTACTCTAAGGAGAAAGTCGTAATTTTACGAGAATAACATGAGGTGAGGAAAAATAACATCATTTTAGCAGCATAAAGTTGAAAAAGACAATTAGTCATTCTATTATGAGAAAGAAACAAACAATTTTTGGAAAATTAGTTTGCAGAAAAAGTATGAACGTTACGAGAATAAAGTGAAAATATAGTCATAATTAGGAGAAGAAATTCTACAAGAAGAAAGTTGAAATAGTTGAAAAATACAAAGAAAACAACAGCAACAATAGAAACAAATAGCTGCCATTACAAGAATAGAGTCTAAATAAAAAAGTCATACTCTAACGAGACAAAAGTCACAATTTTCTGAGAATAAACTCATATTGTGGGGAAAAATAATGTAATAATAATTCTAGCAACACAGAAGTGAAATATTAAAGAAAAAAATATTTTCTTTTCTAAAAAAAAATAGAACTTTTAAAAAAAAAAAAGTAATATTGTGACAAACAAACATAAAATAAAGCTGTAATTTTTGGAAAATTAGACTGGGGGAAAATGCTAATATTACGGGAATAAAGTCATAATATTACACAAAGAAAATGTATGAATATTATTTGAGAAAAAAGTTGAAACATATGGAAAATACGAAAAACAACAACAGCAACAATGTAAAAAAAAGATCAACGGCTGAAGTCCATATGAATAATGCATTTTTGTCCACAAAAAAAAGTATAACTATAAGCGTACAAAGAATCAAAGTGGCCCTTGTATGTTTCACTACGCGGCCCTCAGTGGAAAAAGTGTGGACACCCTCGGCTTAAACTCATCAGACCAAAGAGGCAACATGTTTTGAATGCGACGACGTTAAAGAGCAGAAGAGATCAAACAACAACAGCCACAGGAGGTGTGAGTGCCCGCCTACAGTATACGACTGTAAATTCTTCACTCAGGGGAGCAGCGTGTTCCCAAACAGAGTACTGGCACGAGCACTCAATTATGTAACCTGCAATACAAATTCATTGAGACATTAGATTCATTGTGCTAAAGCTGTCGTTCGATGGTGGGGATGCACGTAACGCCCAAGCACAGTGCTTGTTATTGTGAAGAGGGTTACGGCAAGGGTGTCCAAAGTGCAGCCCTGGGGTCACTTTTTTTGGCCCTCAGCTCATTTTTTTATCAGTCCTTGGCATATTCTGGAAATGAAATGAATTCATGATTAATATGATACAGTAAATCACCATACAGTATATTAGTCGTCCCTCGTTGCTTCAAATTTCAGTTTTATCGTGATTTTTGAAAAAAAAAAAAGAATCCACGCCGTTTCCTGGTTGAATCCTACCGCAGAGTTTTAGGGCCACATTGAAAAAATTAATAAACCGAGATTTCAAGAATAAAGTTGGAAATTTTACGAGAAGAAAGTCGGAAATTTACAAGAAAAAAGTCGTAATATTACCTTTGCCCAAGCCCAAAGGTCACATAAATCCCCCCCTTTTCAGAGCTGTCTAAGGCAATGACCGTTACGATGGAGTATTACAATAATCTCAGATTTCGAGACTAAAGTCGTAAATTTACGCGAAAAAACTCTTAACTTTATGTTACAGGCATTGCCCAAGACTTGTGATCTTTGGCCTCGGGCAAAGGTATTATGGCAACTTCATTCTCCTAGATTTACTGCTTTTTTCTCGTAAACTTATGACTTTTTTTTCTCATAAACGTACAACTTTTTTCTCGTAAACTTCCAACTTATTTTCTCATAAATGTACGACTTTAATTTCGTAAATGTATGACTTTTTTCTCATAAATTTCTGATGTTTTTTCTGATAAATGTACAACTTTTTTCTCGTAAACTTACGACTTTTTTTCTCATAAATGTACAACTTCTTTCTTGTAAACGTATGATTTTCTTATAAATGTATGACTTTATTCTCTGAAATTTACAAGTTTTTTCTCGTAAACCTGGGACTTTTTTCTCAAACATACGGCTTTATTCTTGTAAATGTACGACTTTATTCGCATAAACTTACGACTTTTTTCTCATAAACTTACCACTTTTTTTTTCTTTATTCTCTAAATCTCTGATTTTTTTTCAATGTGGTCTTAATACTCGGACATAGAATACAGCCTATCATAAGTAAAAAAAAATTTTTTTTGAAAGAATATTTAAGCAAATGTTATGGGTTTTATTACATAAATTTGTCATTTTCCAGCAAAAAATAAAAAAAGGCTAAATGAAGTAAAAGACAAATAAAAAGCCTTCAGAAGATGCATTCAAGGAAGTTAATGATATGTAGTATTCTCCACTGGTCACTAGGTGTCAGTAAAAGCAATATAAATCACAAGGAAGACTGGTAATGCCTCAACTGTCTTCAAGGATTCTACAAGTAGATGAGAGGTATTGCCAGTATTTCACCCTTCCATCCTGCAGCTAAATGATGAATTATTTGTCCTCCCTTACAGTGTTGATATTGCTGACTTGGCCAATAAGGGCTTCAGTCTGGTCAAATATATATATATTGTTGTCTGTTAGATTTGTTTTTGTGCACTATTCATATTAGTCCAAAACATGCATCTAACTAAATTCAGGCTTAAGTCAAATAGTGTAAAAAATATCTTTTAATGGGACAGTTAACTCCTAAAGATGTGGTGCCCAACGGAATTTTGATCACCGGTGTAATATCTCCGGAATGTCTCATTTTATGTGTTGAAAGAGGATTTCTCTCCTCACCGGCCTTTTCCGCCGACATGCGAAGGAGGATGAGTGCGGAGCGTCACATCAGAGCAGGATGTAACCTTGGGCCTGTGCAATAAATGAACTCAAACACCCTGTAACACGTTCCTCACGCATCCCTTTGAACCACGCGTAGAGCCATGTGCTTTGAGTGTTGGTAAATGGCAGCTCCTCTCCGTGAGCGCACTAGCAGCGGTGGCTTGTGGCGCGCCACATCCTCTTGTAGTTTCACTGAATAAACACGTTGTCGTCACACACACTTTACAAAACCTCCTCGAGTGCACGCGCTGACCTTCCTCGGGGGGCTCTCGGTGTTATATTCTTATTGTGCAGCCCGGGGAATTTGTCCTTCGTCATCTGCTGTGAAGAATCTGCACCCTCCAACAGCATCCAGTCCTATCAGCACGCACGAAAATGACGAAGGGCAATGAGAGAAAAATGATAAACACGTACTCGTGCCTTTTTTGTGCACAGTTAAATATTTGATTAGACCTCTGAGGGAAGACTAAACGATAATGGGGGGGCCTTGTGAGACCGTCAAGGTCACCTCCTGTCTGCTGTGATGTGTGTGTTCTCAATGTGTGCTCTGCTGATGGGAACGTCATATAACTTCATGTAAAAAAAAAAACAACTATCTCTTTAAAGAAAACGACAAAAAGGAGCGACAGAAGACAGTTGGTTTGCAGTTCTACACATATTTGGTGCGGGGGCAAACAGGTAGCACCACATGTTTTTCTTTTCTTTTTAAAGCGACTACCCCAGGGCAGCTGCAGCTACAGATGTAGAATAACACCACCAGTGTGTGACTAAGGAGTGAATGAATAATGGGTTCACTTCATTGTGAAGCTCTTTGGGCACCTTGAAAAGCGCTATAAAATCAAATCCATTATTACTAAAATTGCACATCTTGTGGCCGGAGACAGCTTTGAAGTTCAAGGGTTTGGATTAAATCAGTGGTTTCCAAACTTTTTACAGTCACGTGAAGTGACGCCATGAACCCCCTACTCCTGCAAACTTAAAAAACATGAACCTTTTTATCTGAATTAACTTGAAATATTCAACATAATTCATTGGTTCATTCATTTGATAGTAATGCCGGGTCAAAAATGTGTATTTTGCAGGGTGACACTTGGATAAAGTTTGACGTTAGCGCTGATAAACAGATACGTAATCATCCTACATACATTTTATTCCACTCTGATGTTGGCATCCCTCCCTTTGAATGGCTTCCAATTTCAGCTTCACCTTTTCTGTCCACTCACGCTGGCTATGGTTTAAGTCTGCATATTCATTTCAGACCAAACTGAAGGGGAAAGTTCAACAATCATGATAAAGCAGCGTCTGTCTGAAAGTCCATTTGTTTGACATTGATGTCTCTTACAAGGAGAACATTTTGTGACATTGTCTTCCTGTTATGAGCAACAAGTGGTTGTTTTTGAAAATATCACGTGATTTGGGGTGCACGTGCATGTTTGGTTGCGTTTCCTGTGATTTCCAAGTGTCCCTGAATGCAGCGGCAGCTTGTGCCCGAGGGATTACGTTATGCACCTGAATGCACCATCTTTAAAAACAAGCTAGCTCAGCACTGCTAGCAGTTTGCTAGTTTTGGTCCTGCTTGTTGAGTGTGAAGTGTCCGTTATCTGACAGGAATCTTTCCATGGTGTCCCAACTCTAAAAGAACCGCTACCCTCTTCTTAATAGTATCCGAAATAGAAAAATACAACCAAAAAAGACTCATTTTCGGGTGATTCCTCACTCAGAGTGACAGGTTTTCATCGCTGCGCCGTGTGGGGATTAATCGGAACATCAGTAAAATTGAAATCTTCAAGATTAAACACTCTTAATGCACAAAGTAATCGTCAAACTTACTTATTTGTTGATATGATGCACACAGAGCAATGAGCAACTTCACGCTCCGTCTCCTTGCTGCTCCGGTCTCCTCGCGCCGTAAGGCGTTCAGGCACGCCCGTAATTGTGAGTGTTATGCGCTAATTGCGTTTCCTTTTCATTCCCGTACCCCACTTTGGGATCTTCTGAATTAAATCATTTGGAAAGGCCGTCTAGCGGTCACAAAACGGATGCTATTATGATGATGATGGGATGTCTTGTGTTATCCCGATTGGACAACAACGCTCATATTAGAACCGGTTTCAGTCTACACGACTGATCCAGAATTTGAACACACCCCAACATGTCTCCACTTGTACAATTAAAGCAAAACACACACATGCAATACACTTGATGTGCATAATCCAACTATATGATAGATGGGTTCAAAATTTCACCTCTTAATCAGTGTCAATACGTTTTTAAAAAAAAACATGCGTAAGTGAGACATAATAGCTCCAGCTCTCGATTGCGCAACCGCTTCTACCAAAACAACTCAGACCTGTTGAGTAACTCCTGAGGGAGAGAGCATATAAACCTCAGGATGAAGGCTCTAATAGGGTGCAGCGAGCTTGCACGCTTCTAAGATAAGCACGAAAGATTTAATGAATTCCACAATTACAAATGAGGCAGTGCATAATTACACAAGGATGTTAGACAGTGTCTCAGTAAGTACAGCAATCCCTCAAATATCGCGCCTAGTTGCTTCCAGACCCGACCGCGAGGATTCCTTATTTATGAATCAAATATTTTCATGTTTCGACACTACTACATACTGTATGGTTTTTAACATTATTAGAGCCCTCGAGACATACAATAACACCCCTACAGTCACCTTTGCACTCATGTTACCCAATATGGTAGGTATAATCAGAGAAAATAAGACAATTAAAACATAAATAAGACTCGTGCTCATGTGTGTTTCAATGTGACATCGAGGATTGAGAGTTGAGTTTTAGCTGGCGTACGTCCCTACCCTGTGTTATGATGATGATTATGATGGTTATCATTGTGCCGTAGTCAACCGCAATCGAGTGGGGGCGCGGCGTTTGAACCGTCAAGTGGCGAGGGACAATTTTTATCTTTCAAATCTGCGCTCCCTTGCATGGAGTCCAGGAAATTTCATAAATGTTTTATTTGTTGTCGTTGTTTTAAGGAGCATGCACACGCTTTGGAAAAGATCCATATTGCCGTGGACATAGCCTTAACTTCTTAGCATCCCGTAGCGAGCGAACGATGGCAATTAAAGAGAGGAGGGGAGAGTTACTGCAGCTGGAACTAATCGACGCGTGACAACAGTTAGTAGATCCGAAATCAGAGGACAAGGCATTCGTTGAACAAGGGAACGCCGCATGTGGGCAGGTCAGCCGTAAGTCAACGACGTCTTGTTCTGTTCTGTTGTCACATATTTCTTGTGACACAAACCAAAAAGCTACGTTTTCCCCTTCCACACACCTACACTGGGCTGGAGTTTTCATTTTTGTAAGGACAAAAAATATAATTGCAATCAAGGGGAAGTAAGCCTTATGTGCTGCATCTTACCTTTGAGTGCAGGGTGTGGCGATGGGCCAAGCTTCCACGGGGAGATGCAGCTCAAATACACCAGTGTGCCTGAGGGAGGGAGAGCACAGCCGGCTGCGGGACGACAGAAAGAAGGAGAGATTTTCATCATTTGGCTGGAACAAACCACCAGAGAGCCAGTCTAATTCAAGCGCTAGAAATAAACAAATCACATGCCTTAGAGCGTTGTTCTGAGACACTTCGGTTGGTTTCACATAACAAAAACACCTCTGACTGTCACAATTCAACACACATTTAAAAGTCTGATGGCATTGCTATAAGAGGAAATTAGAGTATGACTGCATCTCTGGATCAGAATTCATGAAGAGAAAAAGTTACAGAATAAATATTTAAACCCTGAATGGCATCTATTTTAATCTTTAAAACTATTCAGAAGTCATTACGGTTTTGCAATACTGCAAATTTTAGTATCAATCAAGTAAATACAAGGCCAGTTGTGCCCACCATATAATTATTGGAAACCAAAATGAGTTTCCAAAATTAAAAATATGAAAATGTCCACCAAATTCCTTTTATTGCTCAGTATGCAGCTCTCAGTGGAAAAAGTTTGGACACCTCTGTGTTACCTACGTTGGTCCTCCAGTACAGTGGGGGCTGTTTCCGTATGTATGAACTGTACTGTGTACACTGCGTACTTAGTTCCACTGCGTAGTGCTGTCACGTTCAATCACTGTCATTGCCGACCTACCGGAAATGACGGTCGCATTATTTATCTCTTCTCTCCTTATAGTCGTAAACTACCATAGGACATCGAAGGCGGCACCATCGAGCGGGTTGGTCCGTTGCTGCGATATGTCAGCGTGTCCGCCATATTGGATGTGGCAGATCTGCCTCGTCAACTAATGCACGGAAATAGACCGAACTTCGTGAAGCGCCTTTCTACAAGTGATTTAAGTCAATACCTTTTATTCACTCATTGACCCACACACACACACACACACATAAATATTTGGGAAACAAATAGGCAGAAAAAAACAATACGTATATTCTGTTAGTAAAGTTTTGTTATAACGGCCAAATACAATCATATTTTTTTTGTCAGTATTACCTGTTGCCACAATCAACATGGCGGCGTCGTTGACATTAATTCTACAACCATTGTGGTGTGGAGTGTACAACATCCGGGTACTGACGGGCACTGCATGACACGCCCTTCTGCACTCAATTGAGACAGCCCGAGGGTGGCGGTAATGCAGCTTTGCAGACTTTCGCTTTTTAATAGAAGAAGAAACTTAGCTCAGCTGTCGGCGTGTTGAACAGCTCCAGTGAGTAAATCTTTGCAACTGTTGAGAACCATCTCAGAATAAATCTTTCAAACGGTGTCAATGCATGCATTGTGACAAATACGTGAGCCAACGTCAGTCTTAAGTCTTAAGGACGCGTTCCGCTGACGTAGTTTGCATGTGCTACCTGAAGCTAACGCTAACTCGTCTTGTCGTAATTGAAATAAATGTATATTGAGCTACTGTAACAAATTTAATGAGCAGCATGTTATTGGCTGCATTAGTAAGGAAAAGTTTGATATTCTATCACTTTGTGTTTATCTAAGGGAACAACTGGTGCTACGTAGGATAAAAGTTAAATTAAAAGTTTTGATTAATAGCTTTCGGTTTTTAAACTTCAACGTTTCCTGATAGCACAAAACCCCGTCTGCAAAGTAGGTGAGATTCATCAACAGTTTTTTACTTGATTTTCCAGGTGTTAACAAGATGGACATGCTGTGTGGCCCATTGGGCTTGGGTGTTGTCACAGGACTTGGCTGCGGGATCCTCCTCGGTTGGCACCTGCGGGCGCGTTTGGGTCCAGCCTCCAAAAACCTAATGGCGGCGATGGGGAACGGTTCTAGTGAAGCGAGCGTGATGGGAGAAGGAGGCGAGTTTAAGATGATCCTGGTGGTCCGCAGCGATCTGAAGATGGGCAAAGGCAAGGTGGCGGCCCAGTGCTCTCATGCTGCAGTGGCGGCCTACAAGCAGGTGCAGCGCAGGAACCCAGACCTCCTCAAACAGTGGGAGTACTGCGGCCAGCCCAAAGTGGTGGTCAAGTCTCCCGACGAGGACACCCTCATTCATCTTCTGGGCCACGCCAAGGAAGTGGGGCTCCCTGTGAGTCTGATCCAGGATGCAGGGAGGACACAAATTGCTCCAGGGTCTCGCACGGTACTTGGAATCGGCCCAGGCCCGTCTGATCTCATTGACAAAGTCACTGGAGACCTGAAGCTTTACTAAGTTGTCAGTTGAACGTCCTGTATCCAGCTTCTGTATTGCAACATTGACAGAATTCTGACGAGAAAACTAGTGTCATGTCTTGCTATCAGCGATTGAAAACAGTTTCTAATATTTTGGTTACCTCATTGGGCTAACCTGAAGAAGTTCTCCACCTCTGCACGGCACAATAATAAACTATTTCTTATCCGCCAGTGACAGTTAATACAGCTGCAGTATTGGATCTCAGGGTTTCCTGTACATTCATGTACAACCAACCCCTGGCAAAAATGATGGAATCACCAGTCTCGGAGGATGTTCATTCAGTTGTTTAAATTTGTAGAAAAAAAGCAGATCACAGACATGACACAAAACTAAAGTCATTTCAAATGGCAACTTTCTGGCTTTAAGAAACACAAAAAGAAATCATGAAAAAAAGATGTGGTAGTCAGTAACAGTTACTTTTTTAGACCAATCAGAGGGAAACAATTTTTGGAATCACTCAATTCTGAGGAAAAAATGATGGAATCACCCTGTAAATTTCCATTCCCAAAACTAACACCTGCATCAGATTAGATCTGCTCGTTAGTCTGCAGTTAAACAGGAGTGATCACACCTTGGAGAGCTGTTGCACCAAGTAGACCGACATGAATCATGGCGCCAACACAAGAGATGTCAATTGAAACAAAGGAGAGGATTATCAAACTTCTTAAAGAAGGTAAATCATCACGCAATGTTGCAAAAGATGTTGGTTGTTCACAGTCAGCTGTGTCTAAAATCTGGACCAAGTACAAACAACATGGGAAGGTTGTTAAAGGCAAGCATACTGGTAGACCAAGGAAGACATCAAAGCGTCAAGACAGAAAACTTAAAGCAATATGTCTTGAAAACAGAAAATGCACAGCAAAACAAATGAGGAACAAATGGGAGGAAACTGGAGTCAACGTCTGTGACCGAACTGTAAGAAACCGCCTAAAGGAAATGGGATTTACATCCAGGAAAGCTAAACGAAAGCCATCATTAACACCTAAAGAGAAAAAAACAAGGTTACAATGAGCTAAGGAAAAGCAATCGTGGATGACTGGATGAAAGTCATATTCAGTGATGAATCGTGAATCTGCATTGAGCAAGGTGATGATGCTGGAACTTTTGTTTGGTGCCGTTCCAATGAGATTTATGAAGACGACTGCCTGAAGAAAACATGCACATTTCCACAGTCATTGATGATATGGGGCTGCATGTCAGGTAAAGGCACTGGGGAGATGGCTGTCATTACATCTTCAATAAATGCACAAGTTTACGTTGACATTTTGGACACTTTTCTTATCCCATCAATTGAAAGGGCGTTTGGGGATGATGAAATCATTTTTCAGGATGATAATGCATCTTGCCATAGAGCAAAAACTGTGAAAACATTCCTTGAAGAAAGACACATAAGGTCAATGTCATGGCCTGCAAATAGTCCGGATCTCAATCCAATTGAAAATCTGTGGTGGAAGTTGAAGAAAATGGTCCATGACAAGGCTCCAACCTGCAAAGCTGATCTGGCAAAAGCAATCAGAGAAAGTTGGAGCCAGATTGATGAAGAGTACTGTTTGTCACTCATTAAGTCCATGCCTCTGAGACTGCGAGCTGTTATAAAAGCCAGAGGTGGTGCAACAAAGTACTAGTGGTGTGTTGAAGTATTCTTTTGTTGTTTTTTTTTTTCATGATTCCCTAATTTTTTCCCCCTGATTGGTCTAAAAAAGTAACTGTTATTGACTACCACATCTTTTTTTCTTGATTTCTTTTAGTGTTTCTTAAAGCCAGAAAGTTGCCATTTGAAACGACTTTAGTTTTGTGTCATGTCTGTGATCTGCTTTTTTTCTACAAAATTAAACAACTGAATGAACATCCTCCGAGACTGGTGATTCCTTAATTTTTTCCAGGGGTTGTACTTGTTGCGGCCCACTGCCTGTTTGCCCTCGCTCATCAACTCTTAAAACACACCTGGTCCACAAGAAATGAAGTCACTCGCATGTATTTCACTCCTGTGACCGTGCCGTTTCATCCAGGCGCCGTTCTGCTGTACTGAAGCGTTTTTGTAACCTTGTTAAAACAGTGCTAAAGTAATCCTGTTCCAGTCCTCTGACTGAGCATTCATTCGCAAGCAAGCTAGTGATGACACAGGAGACATGGCAGGACGGCACGAAGGAGATTGATAATTTGGCCAGGGTATGAATAATTTGACATTAACTGTCCTGTATTGTGTAGTTTTGGGAATCCAAAATGCTTGTTAGAAATGCAGATTGTGGGAGTCAATTTGGCACATGAAAATGGGAAAAAAAAATCGAGGCACAAGGTAAAGGGAAAAAGATGAAATGTTGCTAACAAAACTTTGTCTTTAAATATATACATAAAGGTTAGGGGTTTTTTTTGTTTGCTTTTTTAAGCATTTTCACAAAATAAAAATATCAAAATGACCCGCCCCACATCCTTTGATTTGTCATGTTTCCAACTTTTTTTGTAATTGCATTTTGTGTATTTTGTAAGAATTCTTGGATCCGACACTGCTACAGATTGTAAGTCAATTGGAAGTTTTAAATACATGTAGTACTCTAACAATGCTGTTGGGGGCTGGGATCAAACGCACACCCTCTGCCTTAGAATGGCAGCAGCTGTACCATTACACCACCAGATGAATTGTACCATTTTATGCTCTTGTCCTGCTGCGTGCTGTCAATCATTGTAGCAACGAGCGTAGTGTGGATGCGCATCTTTCAGGGCCCTCTTTCATTATTAAGGACAAGACTTTTTGACAAACCAGAAGCCTTTATTTTTAGTGGAAAACAAAACCGCCGTTTCATTCATTACAATCCTGATTATGCACAATCAAGTATCCTAGGTGCACAGTTTAATTCTAGGATCATTTCAATGAGATTATAAGATCAAAAGGAGTTAATGATTTCTCTGTATTGATGCAAACTTGTGATATATGTACTTCAAATGACCATATAGGTCCAGTGACGTGTCTGAATTACAATTTCTGTTTTGAGAAACTGAGCAGCGAACCAGAGTATAGAGCAGAAGCATCTGCACACCCCTCCTGAGTTGGAATGGTCCCGCGTTAGAATAGCATTTAAAGCGCCATGGCATTGGTCTGGATGTAGAAAGTCCTGCATAGACTGGAAAGAGTCGACCTTTTCTTAAAATACGCTCCTTCGACAAATCGGTGGGGACGAGACTGGGACAAATGTAGTGTTTGCGGACTGTGGCGGTCACAAGATCAAATAGCGAGGAGCACAAGTGGGTTTTGTGACAGAATATACAATATTAACGCATTTTACAGTCAGAGGAAGCTGCACACACACACACAACAAAAGGAAGAGGTTCTACATTAATTTCTTCTCACTATGAGTGCAAATCAGATGCTTCACAACAGACCTTTTTTTTTTTTTTTAAACCTGAGAAGAGAACTAGCTCTTCTCCCTGGCCCCCCGTCCACCCTATTGTACATAAACCATTCACCTTTCAAACAAAATAGAAGAAATTAATCTAGTCAATACGGAATGTGAGAAAATTCATCTTTGATTAAATCTTTGAAAAATAAAACATGAGTCCTTCATGAAAGCTTTAAGGGAGGAAAGTACAAAAAAAAGTAAGGGGTTTCTTTGTATGATCCCTAGTTTGTGCTCACATAGAGGGGCAGAGAGACAGACAATAACGGTCTGGTGAATAGACTGTGGCCCATGGATGGATGGTGGCTCCAGCCTACATGTGGAGGATAGGGTAGGGGGCGCTTTACATGCCGTAGCCGAAGCCTGGCGCGGCGGCGGGCTGACCGTATGCTGCAGGTGCCTGGTAGCCGTAGCCATACGCTTGTTGAGGGGGCACAGGCACGCTGGGGCCCGCTGTGAGCATCAGCTGGGGTGTGCCTGCAAAGCACACGCAGTAAAAGCTACATTAGTGAGCTATT
This sequence comes from Dunckerocampus dactyliophorus, assembly GCF_027744805.1. Classification (NCBI taxonomy): domain Eukaryota; kingdom Metazoa; phylum Chordata; class Actinopteri; order Syngnathiformes; family Syngnathidae; genus Dunckerocampus; species Dunckerocampus dactyliophorus. Next base: position 1,621,452 of record NC_072834.1, on the reverse strand, counting down.
AGCTGTACAATAATGTCTACATTCTGTTTAAAACCAGCGCACACTTACAAGGAGCCCAGGAAGCATCACAATGTTTTGTTTTATTCACCTGTGCGTGTTATAATGCGCATGCATGCTGCATGAAGTCAAACAGACACCCGTAAGTCAGTTAAATAAGGTTTAAAAAATGATCAAATATCCCCGTTTCAGCCGTCCGCACACAAACGCCGAGTCGGACTTTTTGAAAATCTCCACTCTGGCCCAAGTTTTGCGTCATTGCCAATTAAGCACGTTAAATGTCGTCACCTGTTTTCTGGTTTCCAAAATTGTAATTTGGAGCGTGTTGCATAGGGTCCCGTTAAGGCAGGTGTGTTCAAGGTGCGGCCTGGGGGCCTGTTTTGTTTTTTTGTCCCAGAGCACATTCTAAAAATATAATTTAACACGAAAACAGCAAAAATGGGAAAATCAGCACTCATTTTACACAAATAAAAGTAAAAATATTAAGAGACAAAGTTGTAAACAACAAAAAGTCTAAAAGAAATGAGGAAAAAAGGTCTTTAGTAGCATAAATTTGATGTGTGAAAGAAAAAAGTCTTTTAAAGTCGTAGTATTATGACAAACAATGAATAAAGTTGTACATTTTGGAAAATTAGGTTGCAGAAAACGTTATAATGCTACAAAAATAGTCCAAATATTATGGGAATGAAGTAGAGATGCTCCCATCGGTCGGCCAAGTTCCGTAAAAAAAAAAAAAAAAAAAAAAAGTCATCAGCAGATGCCGATAAATACCTTTCAAATCCAATCACAAAAATTGATGGGCGTATGGCGGCAGTGAACGCTACAAGTGTGCTGTGCCGCGTAGGGTGGCCAACACCCGTACTGAGCTGACAAGGGACGCAGCTTGTCCCGTATTGAGCTGACGAGGATCAAAACTAGTCTGTAGAACCTCAATGGCTTCAGCTTTCCACAGGCTACGCCCATCTATGCCAGCGTGTTTCATCACTCCCTTATCAAAACCTATTCCCGTTCCACTTTTCTTGCATCTTTGTTGACACACATTGCCTAGCTGTCACTGGTGGCAGCTAGCTGGCTAGAATTAAAACAAAATTATAAAAGGAAATAAAGTCATAATATTATGAAAAGAAAATACAAAAGATTAGTGAAGAATTATTTTTCACCTAGAATTATTTTCACCTATGTCACAAAACTGAGATGCAATCTGTTCTTGAATTACAAGGAACTTCCTAATATATGTAACTTCTTAGCATATTTACCGTACACGTGTTGGGTTGCAAAATAAAGGGGCCCTCATTTTTCAGTATGTGGCCCTCGGTGGAAAAAGGTTGGACACCTCTGATCAATTATTCCATCACAAAGTGGCTTTATACTTTAGTCCACGTCGTGCCCCGTGTATGCAAGCAGGTATTGATGATTAGGATTGTTACCATAGACGATAGGTTGGGTCTCTGTTGCCTGCTCCTCCTCTTTCCGTAGCGACTCTGAGGTTTCAAGCTTGTCCACCTACAAGATAGAGAAAACGGGCTTGAAGAGCACCTAAGGAACACATGTCTTGTGTTTTTGGAAGAGTAGTACGATGTTACGTTGGCCAAAAAGGTACGTCATTTTGATTTTGATGGTGACACTGTTCATCTTTAAGTGGAAAATGATGTGATTAAAATGTGGAATTATCCATTCAACTCCGGGTGAACAGGAGCGGTCCCATGCTGCGTCTGAGTTTGGATAGCGAGAAGGTGAAGGAGGACCAAAACGGGAACAAACCGCCCTGTGCTGCAAATTCTCAGTATCGGTGTTGTCACACATGCTCATGCCCAGTCAGCCATCCAAGGAACGTTTGGAAGAGCCAAATCCAGCCTTCATGCTGTGCATAATCATGTAGAAGAGGTCACGCCAGTTCAACCCACAAATGCTGTAGCGTGTATGCTGGCTTTGGGTGCAAATGTCCAAAGGGTGAAAACTAATTCTTTCAAAGCCAGGACGCTATTAAAAAAATACATCAATGAAAAAGATCATGCTGTGATTGCAAATAGACACGGCAGATTCTAGCACATGTGATGGATTGAAACAATGCTTCATTCCTTCAAAGTCAAAATGTGACTGATCTTTTCTAGCTACAGTCATCCCTCGTTTATCGCGGTTAGTTGGTTCCAGACCTGACCACAAAGTAGGATTCCTCATTTCTAAATGGAATATTTTCATAGTGAGAGCATAGAAAACCTGTTAAAGACCTTCTAAATGTGAGTTTTAGCAATTCTACAATAGCGAGCTGATGTCACACGAGACACTTCCCAGGCCTCGCCTCTTAAAGGCGCACACGGCACAGATATAACAGCACATATACATCTTCTAGATGCCTTATATTTGTACTGTATTTAGGTTCATTTAGACATTTTTATGATTAAAAATGCTCTATTTAATTTGGGCAAAGAATACGTACAATTTGCTTATACTGTATATGCATGTGTTATATTTCACAAAACAGTCATTTATTAGTTAAAACTTTTAATTAATGTTCCAACGTCAATGTGCCAAGGGACCACAGTATAGTTAATTGGAGATTATTTCAGTGTTTCCCCATACGTTCATTTGGACATACATTTGAACCGCCACAAACACGTTGGGCGCTATTTTCTCACCCTCGCTAAGGAACTTCGACCGTAGCTGCTTGTTGTTCCAACTCTGGACAGTAGATGGCATCATAACTCTTAACACACCTGGCAGAGAATAAGATGTAGCAGCATTGCCAATTTAGGGAGTATTCAGACTTCCTTTAAATAAATATTGGACTAACATGAAAGCTGTTCTTCTCTCCCACATCTACCCACCCCAAACCACAGATAGATTACAGTCTTGTGGGAAACACTGCTTATGTCACATTATTATTATTATTATTATTATTTTTAGTCATGTTAAAGAGACGCACTAGTTTAATCCTCAGGCTTACGCCAATTTTAACTAGTGTTTAAAAATGTTGTATTTTCACACCTTGCAAAAAAAAAAAAAAAAAAAAAAAAAGGAAAACCATGCATGATAAAGGCTGCAGTCCTCATAGCTAAATCAAAAATGTGCAGTCCATGTTCACCTGCTCCTCAATTGCATCAACCTGCAAGAGAAGATGTGCAGCACAGAGGACGGTTACAAATGTTTCTTGGACCAGGTCTTGCAATATATGACTTACACCAGGGGTGTGCAAAGTGCGGCCCGCAGCTTATTTTTATTGGCCTGTGGCACATTCTTAAAATCTAATTAGAATTCAGTAGGCTGCATTCGGTCGACAGAGTTTGGACACCCCTGCCATAACATTTGAATTAGGGGTGCACGACAATTACCGAGCCTAAATGAGGAAATTATGACGTCATACTGATAAAACAGTTAATAAAAAAGAAAGAAAGAAAGAAAGAAAACGCTCCAATGACGCGAGATGACCCACACTGTGTGCGTGAGCCAATTTTTTTTCCTCCTGACAGTGACGTTAACGGCCTGTCATAACTTTCCCTGAGCTCAATTGTAAACAAACATTCGCTGTTTCAGAGGAAGACAGTAGTTGTACCAAATGCTCCGTGATGAGGGGGGAAAAATCCCATCGAGCACACAAAAAACCTTATCAGCCACCTGAAATGCCAGCATCGCTACGACGCCCGGGGCTTGTTGTGCCACGGCGTTTGTAAAGTGCAAAAGGTTTGCCAGAGACCACCATGGCGTCATACTGGTTGCACAGAGTGTGTGCCTGAATACAGTGCACCTTGGTGGGCCCTGCCAGGCTCTATGCTCGGGTTTTCCTGACCTCCGTAGCGGCACACCAGCTGCTCGGAGCATGTGTCTGAATATAGTGCACTCTGCTGGGCCACAGGAGATGGCTCCCTCCGCTCTCTACTCTGGTCCTTCTGATAGTAGTGATGTCATGATATTTGATTAGGACAATTCAACAGGTACAGTTGGTCAAATCCAACTTTGTGTCCTTCTTACCTCTAGGTGTGTACAAACTACAGTTAAATCTTAAAATTGTCAGGATCAACTTAAAAAAAAATGCTTCTCTAATTTGAATGTTTAGAAGTTCAACAAGTTTTCACCTGTTATACATTTTTATGCATTTAAAGTCCAAATCTGATGTGACTCACCTTACTGAGGTATTCCCTCATGACCTGAATGAAGTATGGCATAGAAAAGTCCATGATGTTGTGTCTCCACGAAGTCTCCAGCACCACGTCAGGCCGCAGCAGGTCATAGCAGGTGAATAAGCAGGCAGCGAAGCACTCCTTCTTGTTCTCCTGCAGGAACCAGGACAGCAGCTCCTCAGCCAGCTCCGTGTCCTTAGACTCTGATGCGTACTGCATGGCATCCTACAGGGAGGAAAACAGCACAGGCGGGGTCAGGAAGAATCCAGTTGATCCGAAACACAAATATCAGGGAAGTGTGATGCATGGTTGAGGGAAAAACACCTTGTAGAGCTTGTCCTTCTTGCAGAGCTCCACACTCTGTTTCCAGCGGTTGTTGCCCTTAAAGAGATACGCAGCAATTCTTCTGAACTCAATCAGCTCGTGCTTCTCCAAACGCTGAGCCAGTGAGATGTTGTCAAAATTGTCATAAGCATCTATGGACGTCCTCAAAGCCTACAAGTGAGATTTTATTTAATTATTTTTTTGAATGATGCATTTGAATGTTTTGTACAGCCAAAAAAAAAATAATAAAATAAAAAATAAAAAATAAAAAAATCAGCTTGCTCACCTGATAGTCCTCCTCTGTGATGAAGAGGTTGTTAAGTGCTTCGTTGACAGACTTGTTGTTGTGATTCTGCACTGACCGCAGGTAAGGCTTGACCAGTGGCAGCTGTTTGACCTATGGAACCATCACATATCATACACAATCTCAAGCCAAACAAACCTGTCACACACTCTATAAGCTAGCTAGATAAGATAAAAAGGTCACCTTGCTGAAGAAGTTGACAGCACGAGAGTGGTCCAGTCTTGGAGACAGCACTATAAGTAGGTCATTCAGTAACAAGGGTTTGAACTCCAAATAGAACTGGACGGCTTTGTAGTACAGTTCAACATTGGCCACCTACAAGGTTCAAGAGGGAGAGCAAGTCATGGGTGAAATATAAACTTATGACAAAGGAAAACAATAACATGTAAACTATGTGGATTACTATTATCGTGCTGCATTTACTTTTTTAAAGTTAGAACTGGAAAGAAAACATTAAAATAAAAGGACGTGCCTCGATCTGCTCATTTGCTCTTCTGCTCACAGCTTTTCCCACATGCCATCAGACTGCTCAACGAAGCACTCACACACGCAACACACCACACACTCATAGCACTTTATTTATTTATTTATTTGTATTATTTATCTGTATTAATGTCTCTTCTGTTGTTGCTTAATTTATT